>NW_024545279.1:1200000-1759339 GCF_900519145.1 Ustilago hordei | reverse complement strand
CCCCCTAACCCTAACCCTAACCCTAACCCTAACCCTAACCCTAACCCTAACCCTAACCCTAACCCTAACCCTAACCCTAACCCTAACCCTAACCCTAACCCTAACCCTAACCCTAACCCTAACCCTAACCCTAACCCTAACCCTAACCCTAACCCTAACCCTAACCCTAACCCTAACCCTAACCCTAACCCCCCTGCTCTGCTCTCGATTGAGCTCCTCTCGATTGAGCTCCTCTCGATTGAGCTCCTCTTAATGGCACTCCTCCTGATTGTGCTCCTGTCGATTGAGATCCTGTCGATAGACCTCCTCTCTCCTGCTCTGCTCTCGATTTGGCTCCTGTCGATTGCTCTCCTGTCGATTGAGCTCCTGTCGATTCCGCTCCTGTCGATAGACCTCCTCTCTCCTGCTCTGCTCTCGATTTGGCTCCTGTCGATTGCTCTCCTGTCGATTGAGCTCCTGTCGATTCCGCTCCTGTCGATAGACCTCCTCTCTCCTGCTCTGCTCTCGATTGCGTTCCTGTAGATTGCGCTCCTGTAGATTGCGCTCCTGTCGATTGTGCTCCTGTCAATTGCGCTCCTGTCGATTGCACTGCTGTCGATAAAGCTCCTCTCTCTCGCTCTGCTCTCTCTTGTGCTACTTTCGAATGCGCTGCTCTCTCCTGCTCTGCTCTCTCTTGCGCTACTGTCGATTGTGCTCCTCTCTCCTGCTCTGCTCGTGATTGCGCTCCTCTCGATTGCGCTGCTGCAGCAGAGTGCTCGCTCCTGTCGCTTGCACTCCTCTTGATTGTGCTCCTGTCGATTGAGCTGCTGTTGATTGCACTTTTGTCGATTGCGCTCCTGTCAATTGCATTCGTCTTGATTGCGCTCATGTTGATTGTGCTGCTCCAGCAGAGTGAGCGCTCCTCTCGATTGCGCTCCTCTCGATTGCGCTGCTCTCAATTGTGCTGCTCTCAATTGTGCTGCTCGAACAGAGTGTGCGCTGTCCAGCAGTTCGCTGATGAGATTGCGCTTCTCAGATTGCGTTGCTCCAGCTGTGCATTGCTCTTGAGCTGTGCGTTGCTCTCGAACAGTGTGTTGCTCTCGAGCTGTGCGCTGCTCAGATTGCGTTGCTCCAGCTGTGAGTGCGTTGCTCCAGCTGTGCGTTGCTCAATTTGCGCTGCTCCAGCGAAAATAAATTTGTTTGCGTTGCAGCACTTGAGCAGTGTAAATTTCGAGTGCGTTGGGGGTCAACGCAGTCGCGTGAATTTCGAATTTGGCGGAGCGCAATTGTGCGTTGCCCGCAAGCAAGACACACCGGCTAGGGCTAGGGTTTGCTGGGGTTCACAGAGGTTGAGGTACATTGAACATAGATGTACTGGGGTTTACCAACGCTTACCAAAGTTTGCCTAGCTTCATCAAAGTTTACCTAGCTTCACCAACATTTGCCTGGCTTCATCAACATTTACCTAGGTTCATTCATGTTAACCTAGGTTCATTGAAGTTTTCCTAGGTTCATTGAAGTTTACCCCAGTTCATTGAAGTTTACCCAGCTTCATTGAAGTTTACCTAGGTTCATTGAAGTTTACCCCAGTTCATTGAAGTTTACCCAGCTTCATTGAAGTTTACCTAGGTTCACCAAAGTTCAAACCTAGTGACCAAACTTTGATGGCCCATATCTCAGCCACCGCGGAACAGGGTACCGTGAGACTTTGCATACACATAGTCCTAGGGTAACCCTACATATCTCATTAGTACAGATTTCATGTTTCCAAGGGTCTCGCCGGGAACACCCTTGTAACCCTAACCCTAACCCGCATCGCGTTTCGCCTGCATGTCGCCTCGTAATTTCGTGTTGGGTGTCGGCGTGTCTTTTTTCGCACGTAAATTTTGACATGTTAGACCTATGCGTGAGACACGCATCTTTATAAGAAATGTTAGACCACATCAAAAAACACGCGTCAGACACACTCGCGAAAACACGCGCCAGAATCTTTGGCCAGCGGCAGTCAAATCGGACAGATCAGATAAATCGGCAAGATCGAAAATATCAGCCGGAAAAATCAGCGAGATCGGAAAATCGAAAATATCGGCCAGGAAAATCAGCAAGATCGGAAAAATCGACGAGATCGAAAAAATCGGAACGATCAGCGAGATCGAATAAATCGGAACGATCAGCGAGATCGAATAAATCGGAACGATCAGCGAGATCAGATAAATCAGATAAATCGGTGAGATCGAAAATATCGGCCGGAAAAATCGGCAAGATCGGAAAAATCAGAATGATCAGCGAGATCGCGAGAAATCGGATAAATCGGCGAGATCGAAAATATCGGCTGGAAAAATCGGCGAGATCGGAAAAATCGACGAGATCGAAAAAATCCGAAAAATCGGCGAGATTGTGAAAAATCGGAACGATCAGCAAGATCGGATAAATCGGATAAATCGGCGAGATCGAAAATATCGGCTGGAAAAATCGGCGAGATCGGAAAAATCGGAATGATCAGCGAGATCGGATAAATCGGATAAATCGGCGAGATCGAAAATATCGGCCGGAAAAATCGGCGAGATCGGAAAAATCGGAATGATCAGCGAGATCGGATAAATCGGATAAATCGGTGAGATCGAAAATATCGGCTGGAAAAATCGGCGAGATCGGAAAAATCGACAAGATCGAAAAAATCCGAAAAATCGGCGAGATCATGAGAAATCGGAACGATCAGCAAGATCGGATAAATCGGATAAATCGGCAAGATCGAAAATATCGGCTGGAAAAATCGGCGAGATCGGAAAAATCAATGAGATCGGAAAAATCGGAACGATCAGCAAGATCAGATAAATTGGATAAATTGGCGAGATCAAAAATATCGGCCAGAAAAATTGGCGAGATCCGAAATATCAGTGAGATTGGACACACAAGCAAAAACACGCCTCTGATTATTTGGCAGGCAGCAATTTGTATCTCAGCAACCAGTGAACCAATTTGGCTCATTGAGCCAGCATTTTAATTGTCCAGTTGAGCTGAATATAATGGGGTTATGTATACCATATTAAAATAAGGCAGAGGGGTCACCAGTACCCAACTTGGAGCTCACCAGCTGGCACTGTGTCTGAAAAACTCTGTCGCCAAGCCACTGTAGTGGCTGCTACAAGCACCCAGCACACTCTATAGGCCCTGTAAAGTGTGAGATCAGCTGCCTAGACCCTGGGATCACTGAGATCAAGGGCTGCCCAAGTTTTTTACTTAGTACCAACTGCAGCCCTGAATAAAAAAGCCTGGGCCAAATCAATCCCAGGATAAAAACAAACCTTGGGAGGGTTCAATTGATCTGCCCTGAATATAAAAAACCCTGGGCAGACTCATCCCTCGCCCAAAAAACTCTGGCACCACTGATCTTGCTCTTATATGGCTTGATCTGATGTTCATAACTCCTCCCCTGGCCTCCCTGAGGGACTAGGGATGCTTGCCTGAGTTATTTGGGCTGGGATCAGTGGGTTCCGAGTTAAATCCCTCAATTACCAAGTTTTTTCAGGCCAGAATTTTTCAGCACTTAATTATTTTTGGCTGGTGTACAGCAGAATTATATGGAGACTAGGCACTTCACCAGTGTCCAGGTCAACTTTGGGCACTTTGTCAGTGTCTTTTCTCCCTTCAGGCACTACTCCAGTGTCCTATAGGATAGTGTAGCATGGCCAAAAAAGCATATAAGCAAGGGGTCCTAGCCCATCTTCCCCTTTTTTCTCACCATCACTCCTGCCTTCCACTATCCTCTCTACATCTTATACCTTGACACCCTTCCTTCACTCCTCCTCACCTTTGTCCCTGTTCCTGGCTTGGCTCGTCTTCATGTTAGCATTCACTCTTGTAGTTAGGGTTGCATATCCAGTGGTGATCTTGTCAATTGGGTTACAGATTCTAGACACTCTGTTCCTATGAAGCTTGTTGACCCCCTTGGGTGTTGTGGGTCTCATATACATGGCTGCAGACATGTATACCCTATACTCCCTTGGTTCCCTTCCTTTGGGTTACTGGGCCTCCTCCCCAAAGCAGAGGAGGCAAGGAAAAGGACCACAAGGCATTGGGCCTGGTCCCCTGGGAAACTATTGCCAATTTTTTCCACATTATAGTACAGTAACTGACCACTCTTCTCTTCTCCTTTTGTCTTTGTCTTCTCTTCTATCCTAGCTCCCCTCAAGCACCATGTCTCCTGGCCCCCCCACCATCATCCACTCTGTCCCTCAAGATGTCAATGCCTACAACATATCCCTCTTCCCTCAAGACCTCCTCAAGCTCTACCACCCAGAGCTGACCCTGCAACTCGTCAGCCATGCCCCCACCCCCATCATCAAGGACAACCCCTACTTCAAGGACTGGGTCTACTTTGCCCAAGCTGCCAGCCTCTTCAAGTTCAATCCCTCCCTCAAGCAACCTCTCCTCAAGGCCATGATGGACAGCCACCTTGTCATCAAGCCCTCAACCTTCCCCCTGGCCCTCATCAAAGGCAAGCAAACCATCGCTGTCGGCCAGCTGATGGACTACCTCAGCCAGATAGGCTGCAACACCATCTGCCTCCAAGTCTATGGCCAGAAGCGGCACCTCCTCACCCTCAAGTCCAACATCAGAAACCTCAACCACCCACTTGCCCACCTCAACACATTTGACCTCGGCACCATGTATGATGATCCACGCATCACACTTGTCCAACCTGTGCAGTACAGTAACCCCAAGATGACACTGTACCCCATGCTTCTTCCCATTGCCATGGGCTATGGCTCAGTCCACATGGATATCGCCCTTGGAAAAGGTGAAATGTACCAGGTCAAGGCATACCCACGTCTGGTGCACTGCATCAAGGCAGAGTCAGGCAATCAAGCTCTCTGGGCACCAGACACTGTGAGGCAGGCTAGAGTACGACACACCAACCTCAAGAACCAGTTCAAGGCCATGGAGATCACACCACGCTCCATCATGGGTGGTCTCCGCCTCGAGGTCACTGTCACTGCACCCACACTCATGCTGGCCAAGGACATCATCCACAAGACTCCACTCCTCAACCTTGATGCCTACCTGTATGACAGACTGGAGCTGTTGCATCCCTACCAGCTCAGGATGATCACCATCACCAAGGCAGACTACCTGGCCAACCTCAAGCACCTCCTCACCAAGGCAGAGACAGTCAGGGCTTTCATCGGCAGGGATGAGTCAAAGCTGCATGGCAACAAGAAGCAGATCATCCTTGACCTCTTCAATGCCCTGGGATGGAACACCGGACGCCTCAAGACCACTGCCTTCAATGCTGCTGATGCCTGGTGGCTGGATGAAGAGGACCAAGAGCAGCCTGCTGCTGCACTGGTGCAGGAACCAGAGCCTACCCATATCACCCTGAACCACATCAAGGGTGTGCCAGCCATGAAGGCACTCTTCACAGCACTCAGGAAGCAGTTGCAATGCCATGCCTGCCCTGACCCAGGCTACACATACACATGGGATGGTCAAGCCCAACAGTTCCAAATCAAGTGCTCAGTGTGTGGCAGAAAGCTGAACCAGTCCCAGGCCAGGGAGCATATCCTCCAGCTTGTTACCCAGGATGAGTTGATCTTGCCAGAGGAGTTCCTGCCAGCCCCTGCCGAGTCAACTTGGTCTCCCTCCCCAGCTGAGCCAATCACCACAGTGGAGCGTCTGCCCACTCCAGAGGCTCCAGCTGCCACCACCACCATGCAGCTGCATTCCAAGATGGTCCAGGACCCTACAACAGCCATGGAGATGTCTTTGGAGATCCCCTGGGTGCCCATGCTCAACACTATTGTCCCAATGGATGGTATGGTGGAGGTACCACATCTACCAAGGGTCAAGCGGTCCACCACAATCAAGCCAGATGGTAACTGTCTTTTTAGGGCTGTCAGCTACCATGTCTATGGTACTCAGGACCACCACATGGAGGTCAGGAAAGATGCAGTGGAGTGGCTCCATAGCCAACCATACTTGGTGGCCACCTTTGCTGCAGAGGGTAGTGGTCACCTTGGACCTGGTGCCTGGCTGGACCAGATCGCCAAGGAAGGCACCTGGGGAGATGAGCTCGCCCTTCTGGGACTTGCAGAGGCACACCACTGCAGCCTGTGGGTGTACTCTGACCAGCATGACCTCCACACCACCTACCCAGGTGGAGCTGGTGGACCATACCAGGGGCTCATCCACCTGGGTGGCAACCACTATGAGATCCTGAGCTTGTGATCTGACTGACCAGACTGTATGTACATAGCACTCCTCACAAAGCCCAAAGAAACACCCTTGTAAATAGCCAACAACCTCTGCTGGTCATGACTGTCACATGTCACCAAGTAGGGTTAGAGTTGGCCAACACAAGTCACCATATCTCAATGACCAGACTTCACTCCTGTCTGAAACTCTGTATCCATCATCTCCTAACATGTGTCTACAATGTTCATTAAGGTAGCATAAAGATCTGAGGTGGTCCATATCCTACCCCTCCAAGGGGGGACCCTTGCAGCTTTGGCCAAAATTTCAAAAATGCAAAGTTGGCCGCAGCTCCACAACAAGTTGGTCTATCATCATGACAGTCTAGGACACTCTTATTGGTGTATAGAGCAACAACTTTTATTATGGGTGCATGTTAAAAATATCAATATTTCAATGACCTGACTCGTACCAGGCCCAACTTCACCAAGCTGTATCGGAAAATTTTATTACTCAACTGGAGTAGGGTTGGATAATGAAACATGCATAGTTTGGGTAGTACTACAACTTTGATTAAGCAACCCTACTCGATTTAAAAATGGAACCCCCTTGTAACCCAAGCAAGACACACCGGCTAGGGCTAGGTAGACACTGATCGACTGGATGCCACTAAATGCTTGCAAAACCACATCAGGATGCATGGAGACATCAACATCCAGATTGGGATCATGGAAGAGGTCCTGAAGGTCCTCAAAGAGCCCTGCAAGCTGTTCACTGATGCCAAGGTGTGCATCCTGATCATCATCACCATAGTAGCCAAGAACCTTGCCATCTAGCATGACATGAGCCAGCATGGTGATGAGCATTGCCCAGCAGTCAGCACGCTTGATGACTGTGGGTTGATCAAGGGAGTATGGATGGCTAGGGGTGTCGTCAAAGGCATGGAAGGTTTGCTGCACCTGGCGGCCAGATTGAAGAAGTGCCTCCATCCACTGCTGTGTACACTGTTGTGTCATGCCAAGCAGCCAGTGAAGGAAGTCCTGGTGGGCACCTGGCCACTTGTGAGGGTTGCAGCCAAGGGAACCAATGGCCACCACTGGCTTGCCAGCCCAGTACTCCTGCCAGCCTAGCTGCTTGAGCCATGGGCTGAGATTGCCAGTCACAGTTCGTGGTTGAATGCCCTCCATGTCCAGATCTGCCTTTGCCATTAGCTCTGCATCCTTGGCAAAGAATGCTTCCAGCTGCTCCTTGAAAGCTGCATCCTCCTCTGTGTTGATGTTGGTGTTGATGTTGAAGGCAACAGGAGGGGGTGTAGGCTCGAGCTTGCTGTTGAAGACCCACACATAGCGGGTGAAGGGACCACTGGTGAAGATGGGCTGAATGAGAACAGGGTGGATGACAGAAGCCTTGCCATCATGGCTGCTGCGCTGGTGCTTGTATGCAGAGGAGCTTGACTTGACAGCATACTCGCAGATACTGCAACAGTAGCCATCAAATGTATCAAGCTCCTTGATGAGGTTGATGGGGAGTAGATTGGTGTTGATGCTGACAGTAGCAGGGCTGACAAGGTCGAGAGTAAGGAGTGTCTCCTCCAACAGCTTGATGCCAGTCTTGGTGAGCGGATGATGGTGGGACTTGAGGTGCTGAGACACATTGGCATAGGTTGGGATGAGCGGCAGGTGGTGAGTGCACTCAGGGCGAGTGCAGAGGAGAAGAGAAGGGTGCTGGAGGAGGCGGAGGCGGAAGCTGCAAAGCTGGTTGGCAACCTTCAGATCAACTGGAGCAGCAAGAGCAGTCTGGTTGGCAGCAGGGAGCGGCAAAGTGCTGTTGATGACAAGGAGAGCATAGATAGCACAAGTGACGTCAGTTGATGCTGATCAAGAAGATACACTGGAGAGAGAAGCAGTGTACATACAAGTCATCATCACTGTTGATGGCATCAGAAGGAGCGAGGTCATCAGCTACTGGAGATGGGAAAGCATCATCAGGGTTTGAAAGAGCATTGGCACTGTGCATCGCAAGGTTCTTGATGATGGCAAGAGGAACTTGGCTTTCAGTGAAGGGGTTGATGCTGCTACTGTGACAGTGACAGCAAAGCTCGGTAAGAGACAGAGACTGGTCAGTTGGAGATCAATAGGAAGAGGCAAAGGAAGAGGATAATAGCACGTACCTGACTGCAGCAGCAGTGATGATGCTGGCACCGATGGAGATGGAAGATGATTGAGACATTGTAGATTGTGGTTGGTGTTAGCGGCAAGAAGAGCTAGATGTTGCTGGTGTGGTATGGTGCTGAGAGATGTGAGTGTTGAGGAGACTTGCCATAGCTGTGAAAGAGGGCTGGTATATATGCTAATGCTGAGGAGCTCAGGTGTTGGCAACGACAAAGTCAAAGGATGCATGTGCAGACACACACACAATGATGATGGGGAACAACAACATTGGATTGCTGAGTGTGGGAATAGAGTACAGGTGGTGATGTGAAAGGTGATGTGCAACAAAGCAATGATGAGAACAAAGGGTTGAAGATCGACTAAGGATTGATGATGAGCAAAGGCCTGGAGGAAACAAGTGGCAATGGTGATGTGTGGTGATGGTGAGAAAAGCAGCAGTGGCAAGAACAAAGGGGTGAGAGCGTAAAGGACAAAGGTGTGAGAGTGTAAGAACAAAGGTTAATGATGTCGACAAAGGTGTGAGAGCATAAAGGACAAAGGCTGATGATGTTGACAAAGGTGTTGCAAGGCTGATTGGTAGTGAGGTGTGAGCGTGAGAGAGAAATGATGTCGACAAAGGTGCTGTAAGGCTGAGTGGTAGTGAGGTGTGAGTGTGAGAGAGAAATGATGTCGACAAAGGTGTTGTAAGGCAGAGTGGTAGTGAGGTGTGAGCATGAGAGAGAACAACAGCTGATGAAGACAAGTGGTGATTATGTTGTGCGGTGATGATGAGAAGTAGTGGCAGCAAGAACAAAGGGCTAAGAGTGCAAAGGAGGCTCATGATGTCGACAAAGGAGTTGTAAGGCTGAGTAGTTGTGGGGTGTAAGTGCAAGAGTTGTGCTGGAGCTCTGCATTGCTCTCGAGCTGTGCGCTGCTCAGATTGCGTTGCTCCAGCAGAGTGTGCGTTGCTCCAGCTGTGAGTGCATTGCTCTCAAACAGTGTGTTGTTCTCGAGCAGTGCGTTGCTCTTGAGCTGTGTGTTGCTCTCGAACAGTGCGTTGCTCTCGAGCTGTGCGCTGCTCAGATTGCATTGCTCTAGCAGAGTGTGCGTTGCTCCAGCTGTGAGTGCGTTGCTCCAGCTGTGCGTTGCTCAATTTGCGCTGCTCCAGCGAAAATAAATTTGTTTGCGTTGCAGCACTTGAGCAGTGTAAATTTCGAGTGTGTTGGGGGTCAACGCAGTCGCGTGAATTTCGAATTTGGCGGAGCGCAATTGTGCGTTGCCCGCAAGCAAGACACACCGGCTAGGGCTAGGGATACTACGCTCACAATTACCCAGACCAGCCAGGTAACAATGTGTGCAAGTGCAGGGCACCCTGTTCCTCTCACCAAATGGGTTGGTGAAAGTGGAGGCAAAACAACTGGTAAAAAGAGAAAGGGGTTAGGGACAAATAGGAAAGGTAGTCATATATGGCAAGGGACACTTACAGAACCTGCAGCTGGAAGCAGCAGTGACATTGCCAGCTTGGCCAAGGCATACAGCCTTTGGTCAAACGCAACATGACCAGGCGATGTAACTGGTGCTCTGGTAAAGACCCAGCAGGGACATCCCAGTCGAGGGGGAAGTGGCGATCTGCGACTCTGACCAAAAGGTCAGCAACCATGAACGGTTCAGCCCATTCTGCGATCTCACCATTCGTCAGGAAATGGCGGTCAGGAGGAGGGGGGGGCAGAGTCTGGTGACCATGCCAGCAAGGAGGAGGAGTAAGTGGTTGCACATTCAACCGATACTCCGGGGTGACGGCATGAGGAGGAGCCAGGATGGTGTCGACTATTTCATCAGCAGTTGGAGGAGGGGTGGGGGAGCAAGCCAGCTCAGCTTCCCACATGGCTTGATGCTCGGGAGTGGTCAGTGTCAGGGGTCTCACGCCTGAAACCCAGGTCGGTCTGTCGAGATACTCGGTGACTATCAAACTGTGTGACAGCTATTGTCTCGGTATCGGTGACTATCAAGTTGTGCAGTGACAGCAGGTGGCATTCGTTGTATATACTATCGTAGGTTTCGGCTGACCTCTGTGGACACTCTGTTCAGGGGTAGCTCGGCACGATCAATATCAATGTTATGATGACACCAAGGTCTGGTGTGAGTGTTGATGATGATGAGGTTGATGGTGTTGGTGATGAGATTGGTGATTTTGATGATAATGAGGTTGATGGTGTTGGTGATAAGGTTGGTGGTGTCAACACGAGTGTCCAGTGTGTTGACTTGATGCTTGAAGTGATCCCTGGACCACAGTGGACTACTGCCTTCGGTTCTATCTTGAACTGGACCGCTAACCTGCTATGGGTGCCTTCGGACGTCAGGTAGTGGTGATACAACACACACACTATGATGAGGAGCAACCTTTGATGGATTGCTGCTATGCTGACTGAAACTAATATATACTTATGCTGAAGTGATAACTAGTTATGGTGAGTAGAGTGGATGAGGATCCACTCGACCTATGATGATGAGAAAGCATGGTTATATACCTCTACTCAGCATCGCCAGCGATGCTGCTCCTGCTCTCTCTCTCCAGAGAGTACCTTCTTCATCGAGTACTGCTCAGGGGCCTCTCCTGCTTGGCACCCCTGTGCCTCTTGAGCTGTGTCGATTCCTTCGACACTGCTCCTCCTCCTCATGACCTGATGTCGACTCCTTCGACACTGCTCCTCCTCCTCATGACCTGGTGTCGACTCCTTCGACACTGCTCCTCCTCCTTTGATCAGTGACAGTTCCTTTGGCTCTTGTCTCTCGAGCCCCTGAGTGGTAACCATCTGCATGCTCCTTGAGCTTGGTCCTCTTCATGGCTGTGCCCAGCCCTCCTTGCATATGGGCTCAGTCCTCCTTTGCATGTGAGTCCATAGGAGTCCATGGTCTCCATGGAGACTGCACTACGACCATGCTCTCTACTGATCTCGACTAGATTCTTCGATACCTGTGCTCCTTCCATATGAACCCATGACCCTCCTGCTTCTTGAGCATCCAGGCCCATGACAAGTAGTACCATGCTTGTTACTACATTTCCTGCTGAATTTTGCTGTAGTGCACTTCCTATAGTGATGTTGTTTTCAACCTTTTTGAACACTCGGGGAGGCAACAATTGCCATACATTGTGCTTTTGCTCCTCACCGATTGGTTGCATGTCAGCTCGTCTGGTGAGAGCATTGGGTTCACCACCCTTGTCTCCTGGTCGGTATTGTAGCATGAAGTCGAAATCAGCTAGCAATACTGCCCATCTCGCTTGTTGTCCCATGATGCAGCATTGCAACTTGAAGTACTTGAGTGCCTCGTGATCTGTGAGGATGACTAACTGACTTGGCAATCCTGCTAGCATGTGGTGCCACTGAGTAAGACAGGCAACCACTGTGAGGAGCTCCTTGTCGTGAATCTCGTAGTTCTTTTCTGCAGATGACATCTTCTGGGAATAGAAAGCCACAGGGTGCCAATGTCCTTCATGCTCCTGTTTGAGCACACCAGCGATGGCGAAGTTGCTTGCATCAGTTTCCAACCTTGTTGGCAGGTGGTAATTGAAGTGCCGAAGCACTCCTGCCTTTGTGAACGCTTGTATGAGCTTGTGGAAAGCCTGTTGAGCTTCTTCCGGCAGCTCAAACTTCTTGAGACGTTCTGTAGGTTTGACCAGAGATGTCAATGGTTTGGCAATTTGAGAGAAGTGTGCTATGAATCATTGATAGAAGTTGGCGAAGCCTAGGAATCATTGGATGTCATGTATTGATTCCGGCATTGGCCATTCCTTGATGGTTCAGACCTTCTCTGGGTCCATCTCAATCCTGGTCAGTTTGATGATGTACCCCAAGAACTCAACTGTAGTGATGTGAAACTCACACTTCGACAGCTTGGCGAACAGTTGATTGCTTCTTAATCGAGTGAGCACTTCCGTGACATGTTGGACATGTTCCCCCTCTGTGCTACTGAAGATGAGGAAGTCATCCAGGTACACAACCACAAACACTCCAATGATGTCTTGGAAGATGTGATTGATGAAGGACTGGAAATGGGCCGGCACATTCGCCAGGCCAAAGGGCATCACC
Source organism: Ustilago hordei (assembly GCF_900519145.1). Lineage (NCBI taxonomy): Eukaryota > Fungi > Basidiomycota > Ustilaginomycetes > Ustilaginales > Ustilaginaceae > Ustilago > Ustilago hordei. Next base: position 1,746,930 of record NW_024545279.1, on the reverse strand, counting down.
AGGTACTCATAGAGTCCCAACTGTGTGCCAAATGCAGTCTTCCATTCATCCCCTTTTGCGATGCGGATGAGATTGTATGCTGCTCACAGATCTAACTTGGTGTAGATCTTTGCATTCTGGAGCAGGAAAAGCTGCTCCTCAATGAGGGGCAGCGGTGCCCGATTCTTGAGGGTGATTTCATTCAGGCCACAGTAGTCCACACATAGCCTGAGGCCTCCATCCTTCTTGGGCACAAAGAGCACCAGAGATCTTGCTGGGCTCTTTGAGGGGCATATGAACCCTTTTGCAAGGTTCTCATCGAGATACTTCCTTAGTTCAGCCATTTCCTTCGGCCCCTTGAGGTATAGTGGGCCCTGTGGCGGCCTACTGTCTTCCATTAGTTCCAGATGGAGATCATGCTCCATATGGTGGGGCAACTTATCTGCTTCCACCTCATCAAACACATCCTGCAACCATCGATATGGTTCTGGTATATCTTCTGCTGATACCTTCCGATCAACCTCTACTTCCATTTCTATGCCCTTGTCAGTGCCGGTGGGTACAAACCTGAAGGCCGGGAGCAACGAGGGTGGGAGGTCCAGGAGCATGAACCCAATGGGTCCATCCTCCAGGGCAGCTTGTATCAGGCTTGCCACTGAAACAAACTCATTTCCATGAATGGTCAGATGTTTCGGTTTCTCATCATAGAGGCATGTTACCACTGATCCGGCTGAATTTGGTGATAGACTGTCTTCTATAGCGGGCTCTTGTTTTAACTCGCTAGCTATAACATCTTTCACCAAATTCGGTAATAAGTTGCTTCTTATGACAGATTTCACTGAGTTCACGTGTAATTCCCCAGGTACAGCTTCTTCAGGGGGCTGTTTCGGGGGTCAGTCCTCGTCCTGGGTCCGGAACTCCAGTTGGCCCGTCTCCCACCGTATGGTGGGTTTGAGCCTTCTTAGCTTGGTGAAGCCCAAGATAAGGTCATAGTCAGCAGTATCGGCCACCGAGGCTTCGACTACTCCGAGACTGTGCTTGCCGATAGCAACTTGAATGCTAGCTGAACTGTTTATGGCAAGCTGGTGCCTGGTGACACCATGGACAGTTCTTGTTTTTGTGGGTATGTGGTACTTACTAACAAAGGAATCTGAAACTATTGACAGTCCAGCACTGGTGTCGGCAAGTATTCGAGCCGGATGGTCTTGAACTGTTCTGGAGAGCTCTAGTACTGCCATTCCTCCGCTGGTAGAGAAGCATATGGGGCAATCTTGATATATACATAAGGATGGCGAGGAGGTTTGCAGAGCAATGCACGCCATCAGTGCATCACCCCACTGCCGTTTCCCTCGTCAGCATCCTCTTGGACCTCTTCCTGGCCAGCCTCCATTGATGGTTGATACTGGCTGAAGTCGAGGATGTTGGGGTCGACCGTTTCTAGGTCATCTGTCTGGTTATCCCCTGGGTCCAGGTCTCCTTCTTCAAAGGAGGTTTCTGTGGTTACCATTACCTTCGGGCCCATGGGTCGGGGCCCCAAGGCGTCTGACTTCTTGCTTGGGCAATCTCTGGCCCAATGGCTGAGCCCCTTGCACAGGTGACAGGTGTTGCTGCTTGGTAATGCAGGGCTTCCTTGTCTCAGACCCTGAACCGATTGATGGGGTAACAGCTGATTGGTTGGTCAGCTAAAGTTCCCTATTGTTGTTTGTGCCGGCGGTCAGGAATAGGTCTGTGTCAGTTGCCGCGCAGGGAATGGACCTTGAGCCAGTGGTGTAGGTCGGCCTCCGGGGTTTGGTCATGATGGAGCAGCGCTTGGGTGCCGGGCCAAGGACTGCTGTAACAACATCCTTTGCCGGTCGATCTCTTCGACCTCTCAATACCATTCCCACCTCTTTAAAGGTGGGTTCCGCTCAAACTTCTCCTGCAGGCTGCATGTGAGACTTCCCCTAAACAAGTCAATAACTAGTTCATTGTCATCTAGATTGACTTGTCCTTCTAAGTCTCTGAATTGTTCGATGTGGCATGTGGCTGCACCTGGTGCATTGCTCGTGAGCCAGAGAGCCAGAAGTTTGTTATAGGCCTCCATTCTGGCATTCCAAGGATTGAACTGTTCCATCAGGCACTCAGTGAAGTAGTGCCAATCATTGAACAGTCTTCCTTCTCGGCCTCTGTCGATGCGAAGCTTGGAAGTCCACCATTTGCGAGCGTTCCCTTCCAATTGAGCACCCATATGATTGATCATCCTTGCCTGCTCATAGACCTGGTTGAATTTGAACCATGCCTCAGCCTCAAGGATGAAAATCTCAACATCTCTAGGATTAAACTTGGGGAATGGGGTGGCGACCGGCTTGGAGTGCGAGAGACTGGGGTCTCCGGCAGCGCTCATATCATCCTCTTGGTCGAAACCATGAGGTTCTGCCCTTGGCCGGCTGTATGGCTCCACATGGGGCCTGAAGTATCTGGGCCCAGTGGGTGAGGCATACTTGTCATAGTTGTCGACCAGCAGTTTGCTCGGTCCCATGAATGATACTGCCTGCCTTGGACACGATGCTGGGGATGGTGTGGGAGGGTCTCCCATCATGTCTTCCCTAGCCCTTTGATCCTCTGGGTGGGAGGGCTCGATCGTCTCCTCTCCACTCAGACAAGCGCAACGTAGATGCTCTTCGCATTGCCCTTGCCTGGTAAGCTCCAACTGGGCTTCCATTAAGGAGAGTAGCCTCTCGAGCTTATCGTTGAGGCTTTCGTCTGTCATGTTGATCGTGGGGTGCTGCTTGAACGATCCACTCTAATGTCAGCAGTTGCGTGCCTGAAACCTGAGATCAGTAGTAGTATCAGTACTATCACCGATCCTGTCGATTTATGCGACAGTGCTAGTGGTATTACGATTCCTAGTGTAATATGCAACAGAACTGTCTCTGCTGCTTTTCTCGTTGGAATCTGTAGTTGTATTGATGTTGTGACAGATTTCGACTGACCACCGTGGACACTCCGTCCAGAGGTAGCTCAGCATGATCAAACTATGATATGACTCTAAGTGAACTTGATGTTGTCACCAATGGTCTGGTGTGAGTATGGATTGATGATGCCGACATGAGTGTCCAGTGTGTTGACTAATGCTTGAAGTGATCCCCAGACCGCAGTGGACAACTGCCTTCGGTTCTATCTTAATCTGGACCGCTGGTTTGCTAAGAACTGCCTTCAGACATCAGGAAACAGTGATACAACACATGCACTTCGATGAGGAGCAATCTATTGATTACTACTATACTGACTATAAACTCATGATACTTATGCTTAAAGTAATACTAGTTTGTTTGATGAGTGTAGAGTGGATGAGGATCCACTCGACCACTTAGTGACAAGAAGGTATGGCTTTATACCTCTTCGCAGTGCTGCCAGTGCCACTGCTCCAACTCTCTCTCCAGAGAGTACCTCCTTCATCGAGTGCTATGCAGGAGTCCCTGTAACCCTACTCCTGTCCCTCTTGAGCTGCGTGGCGACCTCCTCGACACAGCTCTTCTTCCTCATGAACTATATGCTGGTGTCCTTGACACAGTTCTCCTTCCTCCTAACTGGTGACTGTTCTCTTGACTCCTATCTTGTGAACCCCTGAGTGGTAACCAGCTGCAATCTACTGAGCTCGGTCCCCATCTTGGCAGAGCTTGGTCCTCTGCACGTGTGGATTCATCGTACGAACATCCTTGTCACTGATCTCTGCAGAATCTACTATACAACCTCTCCTACTACTGATCTCATCAGAATTTGTGATATCATCCTTGTTCGTACCGATCTCACTGAGATCTGTCATAGAGCCGATTCTACTGCAGATCTTGGTGACTTCTGCCACAAATCCTACGATCTGCCCGATCCCCTGATTCCTGTGCTCCCTTCATATGAGCTAGCGGTTCTCCCTGCTTCCTGCACACTCAGGCCCATGACAACTGGCAGGAACAACATGGGGACATGTCACCCCCTTTGAGCTCTTCTATGGGAAACATCCTGAGCTATGCCAGATCCAGCATTTCAGCTGCATAGTGTACATCATCCTCAGAGGAAACACTTGCATGACATGGTTGTGAAAACACCTGATAGTTAGTAAGCACCTCTGCCCACAAGCTCTCTGTGGAGTCTACTTGGGGTTCTCAGATGCTCCACATGCAGTCAAGGGCCACCAGGTATGGCTTCCAGAACTAGACCACATCATTGTTTCAAAGGACATACAATTCTCAGAACTCGAGCAACTGGAACCCAGAGCCACTCCAGCTCATCCACCAGTTCTTGCCAGGAACAGTGAGCTCCTATGGTCATACACATGGCTCCCTCACAGCGATGACCATGTTCAGGAGGAACCCAACAATGATGCAACACAGTATCTGCCATCTTACTCCTGCCAGAGGAACTCGAGCTCATGTTCAGTCTCACCAAATGCACCAAGCTACAACCAGGAATGGGATCATATGATGGCTGAGATTGAGGCAGCAGGTGAGGTTGTGGTGGACCTCGATGTGATTGCTGTTGACCTGGAAGCCAAACTTGATGCCACTCTGTCTGAGGGGGGGAACAGTTTGTTGAGCCAAGACCAGGTACTCCAGAATGATCCGGAAACTGTGTCTCTACTCAGAATGCCAGGCAGCAACATAATGACAGACATATATGATGATGTCTCCATACTTGGGCCCACTCCTGCTGAGACACCGACTCAACCCAGTTTTCTGGCCTTTGTGGCAACATGTTCAGGAACTCAGGTGTCAGGGGTCTTGTGCCTGAAACCCAGGTCGGTCTGTCGAGATACTCGGTGACTATCAAACTGTGCGACAGCTATTGTCTCAGTATTGGTGACTATCAAGTTGCACAGTGACAGCAGGTGGTGTTCATTGTATATACTATCATAGGTTTCAGCTGACCTCTGTGGACACTCCATTCAGGGGTAGCTCGGCATGATCAATGTCAATGCTATGATGACACCAAGGTCTGGTGTGAGTGTTGATGATGATGAGGTTGATGATGTTGGTGATAAGGTTGGTGGGTGTTGATGATAATGAGGTTGATGGTGTTGGTGATAAGGTTGGTGGCATCAACACAAGTGTCCAGTGTGTTGACTTGATGCTTGAAGTGATCCCTGGACTGCAGTGGACTACTGCCTTTGGTTCTATCTATATCCGGACTGCTAACCTGCTATGGGGCACCTACAGATGTCAGGTAGTGGTGATACAACACACACACTATGATGAGGAGCAACCTTGATAGATTGCTGCTATGCTGACTGAAACTAATATATACTTATGCTGAAGTGATAACTAGTTATGGTGAGTAGAGTGGATGAGGATCCACTCGACCTATGATGATGAGAAAGCATGGTTATATACCTCTTCACAGCATCACCAGCATTGCTGCTCCTGCTCTCTCTCCAGAGAGTACCTTCTTCATCGAGTACTGTTCAGGGGGCCTCTCCTGCTTGCTTGGCACCCCTGTGTCTCTTGAGCTGTGTCAACTCCTTCGACACTGCTCCTCCTCCTTGCTATCCTGCTGCTTGTTTGGCACCCCTGTGCCTCCTGAGTGGTGTTGACTCCTTTGACACTGCTCCTCCTCCTCAGGACCTGGTGTCGGTTCCTTTGACTCTTGTCTCTCGAGCCCCTGAGTGGTAACCATCTGCATGCTCCTTGAGCTTGGTCCTCTTCATGGCTGTGCCTGGCCCTCCTCACATATGGCTTGATCCTCCTTTGCATGTGAGTCCATAGGAGTCCATGGTCTCCATGGAGACTGCACTATGACCATGCTTTCTAATGGTATCGACTAGATCTTCAATACTTGTGCTCCTTCCATATGAACCAGTGACCCTCCTGCTTCTTGAACCTTCAGGCCCATGACAGCTACATTCTAGCTCCTTTCGCACAGGTGTATAGTAGATGCAATGCTTGAGATTTCTGTTAACTAGTATTACAGAATTACTCATATATATACCTTTGATCCATCTGTGTTGGAATGTATTGCTTTCCTACTAACAGAATGTACCATGTGTTGCCTTGGCACTGTCTTCTATGCATGCTTCCTGATTGGTCGCCACACATCGACTATGCATGCACGTCCCTTGGCCTCTCGGCAACTCGGCTTTCTCGCATGTCGCTTGAACTCCTGCTAACTCGCTCGCATCTTTAACTCAGCCGTCATGATCGAGTCGTGACAGTTACTCCGGTCTGGACACTTTGTCATGTCTGCTAGCTTTGCGAAGACTCGTGTTAGGCCAGACAGGTGATATCTTGCTTCAAGAAATAAAAACATGTCTTCTCTGCACAGGGTGTGGACAGTGGGCAGTTGAAATCTAGAAGACGGTCTTTGGATATATCGAGCTGGATTCGTTAGGTGCTTGCTTGATACATTCACCAAACTCAACCAAAACAGCTTTTCAGAGAGAAGACCAGTTTTAGGCCCACATAGGCTGGCATAGGTCAAGTAGTAGTCACAGAAACACTGCGGACTGGTGTTGGACTCCACGAATGGACGTAGAAGCTGGTCAGGAGCAGGAGTGGATGTATATGGATGTCCAGTCAGTTGGAAATGACATGTAGAGGGAGCTTTTGTTCTTCACATATCTACTCAGGGATCTAGAAATAGAACACCGGATATCAGTTTGTCGAGAGATTGCAAAGCAAGCTGCCCGCTCACCACTGGACGGCAAGTCCATTGACTGCTTCGTCCTGAACAGCTCTGTACTGGGTACGGAAGAGTTTGTTCCTTGCCTTGTCGAGTGCTACCTTGTCGAGGTTTGAGGCAGCAAGGTGGGAAAGCTCTTGAACCACCAACTCGGCGAGGAGGTCTGCATATGCTTTGATCTTTGTAGCCTGCTTCTGCTCGGGAGGGTGCAAAACAGCAAGCGACTCGAACAATCGTTGATGTACTTCTGTACGGATCGACTTGGCATTGCTGCTCGACAGTGGTGTATTGCTTCCACTGCCAGGCAGCGTCGGTGTTGAGGCAGCCGAATCACCAGCTGCAACGTCCTTGTTGATCGTAGCAACATTGAGAGGTGTGTGGGCAACACTCGATCCTTGCCAGTAGGCCTCTTCAACACGTCGAACCCATTCCTTGGTGGTGCCCTGCCAACCTTTGATTTCTTTCTGCTTGGTACCGTCGATGATCTCGGGATCGTGATCGTCGTCGTGCTTGCCGCGTTGACTGGAGGGGTTTTTCTTGTTGTGGAGCATCAACTCGAGGTGGTCTGTGCCGTTGGTTTGTTGGGCTGCCCAGCCACCTTTCGAGTAGCCTTCCGGGTCGAGCGTGTCGTTGGTGGTGCTGCTCTGTGTTGCGTCGACGGTGGGAGGTCGGATTTGTCCACCGCCATTGACACAGCCTGAGGGACAAGCCATGACCTCGACGTAGTCGTATCCGCGTTCTTCTTCTTCTTCTTTTTCTTCTTCTTCTTCCTGTGCTGGAGTGAGCCGAGTTGTTGTAGTCGTTGCAGTGGTTGCAGTGGTTGCAATCGTTGCCTCTTGCGGTGCATCTGGGTTAAACGGACTGCTCTTGCTGACGGCAGCATTGCCTCGACCTCTTCTAATCATTCCGCCACGTCCACGAGCACGTGCACGTGCTGCTGCCCGATTGCGACCTGGTCCAGCTCCAACTGGATTGCCATCTGGATCGACTAGTCTGCCTGCTGCTCGGCGTGTGTTGCGTGCTCCGGTCTGCTTTTGCAGCTTTCGAACGAGGTTTTGCAAGTTGCGGAAGCCATAGCACTGTGCGCCGCGGAAGAGAATGTTCCAAGACAAGTTGGTCTGGGGATCTACATCCAAAGAGAGCTGTGCAGGCGCACGAAGGATGAACTCGGTAAAGTCGGCGGTACGAATGACTCGAACGTCGAGCTTGGGAACAAGACCTCGCTGGCGAACTGATTCCGGGAACTGATGCCAGTGCTGTGAGATCCAATCGAGCCAGACAGCACGCATCAGATTGAAGAGATAACCGCCGCTGCTGCTTCCAGGCTGATCGAGCAGCTCTGGGAAATGAGGGAGGATGGCGACTGTATTTGCGTTGGGCTCGGAAGCGCCACGGCCGAGTGCTTGCTCAAGACTGAGATCGGCAAGCGACTGCTGCATGGTCTCTTGCTCGCCAGGCACGGGGGCGCAAAGATCGAAGCCTTGGTCGAGCATCAGCTTATCGAGCTCGCCAGTGGTGAGCACACAATCGACCTCCTTTGTGTTGGTGATGTCGTCGTAGAAATCAGGGCGGGAAGCTTCGAGCTTCTTATCGTAACAAGGCATGACGGTGAGGTGGTAAATGTTTGGTTGGGATGAAGCAGGGTCGTCTGTGCTGCTACTCGGCCGCGTCTGTAGTCCTAATCTGTGCGGAAGGAAACGCTTTGCAATGACACCTGCTACCTGCTGCGGTGACTTTGTTGTTGATACGTAGGGAAGCAGCTCTCCGAGGGTCTTTTCAGCATAGCAGATCCATCCTGGACATGCGCTCGCAAGCATGGGCAGTGTGGGCTCGTGGGACCTTGTGGCGGCGTCGTTGTTGAGCTTGGCATGTTTGTGTGAGTTGGCTCGACGCTGGAAGAACTCTCGCTCGTGCTCCTTGAGTGCGATATGGCGTGCAAAGGTTGTATCGTAGACGTGGTCGAACTGAAAGACGGTTTTGAGAAAGTACGAGATGCGGTGAAGAAGAACAGGTAGCGGTAGTGTCGAAAGCCCTGCCTGATTTGACTCGGATGATGATGGTGATGATGATGTTTGCTGCTGATTCTGCTGGAAAGTATACTTGGCGGAAAGAGATGCCAAAGACTGTGTGCTAATCGAAGCAACAAGCAATTTAGGCCTTGTTGAACTGTGAATCTCTGCAACAGCGCGACGAAGCTCTTCCTGACTCTGCATGGTAATCAGAACGCTCTCTGCACTGGTGACACATCCACTGCAAGCCAGACAATCGTTGAGAGAGATTTGGGCTGTTTCGAGTTTGGTTCGCTCTCGTGGTTTGCTTCCACTGGCAGCAGCAGCAGCAGCAGAAGTGCTGGCACTTGTTGATTCGTAGTATGAACCGTCACGATCGATCGCGATCTGCGTTGAAGCGGTTGCTGCGGAATGGATTTGGTCGGATGAGCTGGTGTGATGGTCTGTTGGTGCATCTGTTCCTTCGACTGGTTTGATGCATGCTTGCGAGGGTCCCAAATAGTCGTTGAGGTCGGTCAGTGTTAGTGCACCTGAGAAGGCCATCTTTCCGTGAGAGCAGCCGAAGTGAGCCTGTGATGGTAGTGTGGTGATGGAGATGGTGGTGGAAAGCTGAGCTCGATTCGGTGGCAAAAACAGCTGACCAATCCGACCGCCAATATTTTGCAAGAGACGCGAGTGTGAGATCGCTGCAACCAACACCTTTGGAGATTGCTAACCCTTTCTCGTGCGAATAGACGCCATTCCGCACGAGAGAGTTGGAATTCCTATCGTCGGCTTTGTACGGAAACTAGAAATTAAAAGCATGTGACTTTTGGATCCAATCTAACACCTTCGGATATGTATCTCGCCGGTTAATAGATAGCCGACATGGTTGCCGCCCGTCGTCATTTCCGGTTCTGGCAACGTTGCCCAGTATGCTGCTTTAAAAGTGCTCGAGCTTGGCGGTATGGTTCTCTCGCTCTCGGACTCGGAGGGATCTCTGGTTGCCAAGGATGCTTGCAACGCTTTCACCGCTGAGATGATCCAGGAAATCGCCGAGATCAAGTAGAAGCGTGGCCAGCTTTGCTCGTTGGGCGATGCCAATGGTTGCTTCAGCTTCCACCAGGGCGCGCGCCCTTGGAAGCTGGTCGACTGCTACGACGTTGCTCTACCCTCGGCAAGGCAAAACGAGATGAACAAAGAGGAAGCCGAAGCTGCTCTGGCTGCGGGATGCCGTTAGGTCGCCGAAGGATCCAACATGGGTCTCGACCAAGCTGCTATCGAGGTGTTTGAAAACTCGCGCCTCACACGATCTACTCGATGCTGGTACGCTCCCGGTAAAGCGGCCAACTTGGGTGGTGTGGCGGTGAGCGGGCTGGAGATGGCTCAAAACTCTGCTCGTCTCACCTGGTCTCAGGAGCAAGTAGAGGCAAAGTTGAACGAGATCATGAAGAACGCCTAGGACAACTGCTTCAAGACGGGCGAGGCTTTCGCCGCCAAGGAGGATAAACTTGCCAAGCTTGGTCGGCGGTGCCAACATTGCAGGCTTCAAGAAGGTGGCTGATGCTATGAAGCAGCATGGTGACTGGTTCTGAGTGGTTGCCAGATGGTGATCATATTGGCTCTTGTTTTGCTGTCTTGTTCTTGCCTTCTGCTGTGTATTCATTAATCACTCTTGCGTCTCGTGTGTGTTTTCTTAGATGAATGTTGAACCCAAGCTTGAATTGACGAGATCGGATAGAGGAGATCGGATACAATGCGTTCAAAATATGAGAGAGAGCAGCAAGAGAAAGCGGATCAGAGACGGTCACGCTTGTACTGTTTGTCGAACTGCTGGTTGACGGACATCAATTTGGTGTTGGTACCCGGTTCGACATTGTTCCAAGGGGTAGGGTTGTTGGTGCGGTCCCAGATGACGTCGGGTCCACGTGCAAGACGAGTCAAGTACCTGTGTCGATGGAGGAGAGAGAGTGTGTCAGAGTGGGTGTTGGTCATCCATGCCATCCACCAAGGCCTATAGTGCGATGGGCGAGGAGGATGGAAATGAGACTTGGCATCCGATGAGATGCATCTAGGCAAGATGACTTACCAGGTCGCACCACCAGCAGCAAGACCAGTGATAACGTAGATGGGAAGAACTTCAGGGGAGTACCTATTCAACCAGAGGCAAAGGGGGAAACGAGTGTCAGTATTGGCAATCGGCTTCAACGCTGGGCCGAGTCGAGATGATGATCGAAGCAGCCGCTGCCATCTTCTGTCGCTATCTGGTTTGAACGCACCAGTTCTTCATGAAGATCTGACGAGCCTTGTTCTTTGCCGCCTGAGCTACGGGACCTGCCATCTTGAATATCAGTTACGACGAGCGACGTGCGGGTTTGGCTATCGTGGTGATGATGGAGGAGCGGATGATCGAATCGAATGCAATCCAATTGCCACCAACTTGTTTTCGCACGCCCAGAGTGTAGACTCTCTCGTACGGCTTTGACACGCTTTGCCATTTAGGCGAATCGGATTCGGATCCGACTTGAATTTGGAAAACGCATGTTAGAGCAGCGTTGATTATTAACAGCCGTAAGCGTTCGCTCGAGGGAGGCGCTATTTATTTCTTCTGACCACAGGCCGGCCATTTTGGTTGCGTGCCAGGAAGGACCAGCGGAGGTGAGAGCGGACAAGCCGAAAGCTAACAGTCATCACCGTGGGAATTCTGCCAGCCACAAGACACCACTCTTTCTGCAATCACAAAGTAGCTGCTGGCTTGCTCTGTCGGACCCGCCGATTCGACACTTTGGCTCTCGACGGAAGGTCCCGAAAGGGGCGTGAAGGATGAGGAGAAGAATGAAGAATGTGGCGTTGTGATAGAAGCGAGAGTGGAGAGATAATAAAAAGTGACGCAAAAAGTGCGACTCGCTGTGCGGATCATCCGTCCCCTCGCACACGGACAGCACAGCAACAGCAACTTGTACACACGCATGTATTGGCTCCTAACTCGTCCATCACATCGGCAGCCGTAGATTGGCGTTGGTTGCTTGCCTTTCCCTTTGCTCGGACGCTTTCCGCCAAGCGATTCGGCTTCAGGAGAGCAGCCAAAAACGCCTCGCAATCTCTCATCGGCTGCTCTCCGACGACGATGACTCAAGGGTCAACGGCTGTTCCGACTCAGATGATCCGCCTCAGCAGTGAATGCTCTTGGCCATCCTCTTTGCCATCCTCTTGGCCACCCTCTCGACCACCACCACCATCGCAAGCTTAGCAGAGTCTCGTCGCAACAATGACCTCTCAGCCCCATACTCGCACCTCCCCCTCTCCACCGCCCAGCGTCGCCACGGCGTCGTCACGATCAACATCAGCACCATCGCAAACACCATCGCAAACACCATCGCAAACACCATCGCAAACACCATCGCAAACACCACTATGCACTTTACGCGTGCAGATCCTCGCCGCCAAGGATCTCGCAGCCAAGGACAGAAACGGAAAGTCGGATCCCTTTGTCGTCGTCAGCTTGCCCGGCTCGGCTTGCTCGTCTCACCACGCTGCTGCTCATACCACCGTCCAGCAAAAGACGCTCGATCCCGCTTGGAAGCCTGAGGAAGCGACCTTTGACTTTGCCGTGCTGCCAGACTGGTTTGGCCCTCGCTTTTCAGCTGTAGCTAGCAACCACATGCATTCCAGCCTAGTTCAAGCTGCTATCCAACAGGCCATGTCCGCCACTGATCCCAATGCGAATCCAGCTAGCCTCACTCCTGATGCTGCTACCAAGTCCAGGCCTCGTCTCAACCTTTGCTCTGCTTCCAAGATCCTCATTGCTCCTGTTCGACTCGGTGCTGCAGGTGCTCGAGTGGTGGGAAGGCAAATGCCCAGACCCATGCGTCTTGGTCGTAAACCTCGTCCTTCTTGTTCCTCCCCCTTACCAGCCGACACCCTCCCGCTTTCCAGCTCCACAGCAGTCCTTCAGGACGTCAGAGCACCTCGTGGCTCCATCCAGCTCGACGCTTCCAACGGCATGGTCTCCACCCTCGAGTTTGTCATCTGGGACAAGGATCGCTTTTCAGGCGATGACTACATGGGTGAATGCTCTCTTCCTGTAGCTCAGTGGTGTAGAGATGGTCTTGCCCATTGGTCCAAGGCGCAGCCACTTTGGTTGCCCCTCGAATCCACACATCCAGATGCAAAGATCAGCGGCCAGTTGCACGTCAAGATTGGCTTTCTGCCTCTTTCCCATTCCGCATCGACAAATCCCTCTTCCACAAATCCCTCTTCCACAAACCCCTCTTCCACAAATCCCTCTTCCGATGCTACATCGCCGATGGCATCTTGGTCAATCGATCAGATCTATCACCGTCTCGTGTTGGCTGCACTGGGTGCAACCGGTGCTGCAGTCCGTGCCGTTCCTGCATCTCAGTCCGTCGGTACTACAGCTGCTGCAGAAGCCTTTGTCGATGACGGCTTGAGCAGCAGCAGTGAGGAAGATGACCATGACACAGACCGCTACACTGAAGAAGAAGAAGAAGATGATGATGATGATGATGATGATGACGACGACGACGATGGTGATGATGATGATGATGATGATGATGATGATGACGAGGGAGACTACTTTGTCGCAACATCCGAAGCCGAGCCCAGCGACTTCAACCAAGCTGCAACGGGTGGTGTTGAGTTTGATTCAGACAATGAAGCTGTCTATGACCAACACTACCTCTCCATCGCCGGTGGCCTCCCCACATCCTCCTCTTGGCAGTCTGCAGGCGCTCCTGCTCTGCTGACTCCACCACCAAGACAACAGGCTCAACCAACCCGGGCCAAGTATCGACGCATGTTTTCACTCAACAAGGCTCCCAAATCGGCACAGACATCTGGCACTACAACACCTGCTGAAGGCCTGAGCTCCGATTTCGATCCATCAAGGCTAACAACGCCTCTGGAGTCTGCTGCAGTCGCAGCCGAAAAGCCACGCACAAACAGGCGATTGCCAGGCGTCAAGCGATTGAAGCAAAGCGCTGCACTGCCACCTTCTGCCGCCCACACAGACGCTGCTGCCGACCAAGGTGCTGCTGCTGTCAAGCGTCCTCCTGCTCGACCCAGAAGGAGCGGTGGCAAGCGTGGCGGCAAACGCGGCGAATACGCCTTCAAGGCCGAGATGGGTATGGACATCATCGGCATTGTCATGATGGAAGTCAAGCGTGCCTCTGATCTTCCTCGCTGGTCCAACATGACCCACACCGGTTTCGACATGGATCCCTTCACCATCATCAGTTTTGGTCAGAAGATCTTCCGCACACGAGTTGCCCGACATACCCTCAATCCTACGTGGAACGAAAAGCTTCTCTTCCACGTCCGAAGACACGAGACCAACTTTCAGGCCAAGTTCATGATCTACGACTGGGATCGCATGTCGTCCAACGACTATGTCGGTGGCACACAGATTGCAGTCGCAGATCTCCTCGATGCTGCGCCCAAGCCGGACCCGCAGACGCGTTTGTACAAGACCGACGATGAGGGCATCCTCGGCAAGATGAAGGCCTTCACTCTGCCTCTGGTTCGCATCGAAAAAGACGAGCAAGTCAAGTTCAAAACGACCAAAAAGCAACCCACGCTCACAATCCAGGCCAAGTTTACGCCTTATGATGCACTACGTCAGCGCTTCTGGAGGCAGCTGGCTCAGCAATTCGACACCAACGATAGTGGCACACTCTCGCGTCTTGAGCTTTCCAGCATGCTCGACAGTCTTGGAAGTACACTCAGCATAAAGACGCTCGACAGCTTCTTCCTTGAAGTCAACAAGAACCCAGAGGAGGATGAGCTGACGATCCAAGAGACCATCCTTGCTTTGGAGGCCGAGGTGCAAAAGCCTTGGGATCGCAAGAGGAAAGCAGCAGCAACCCCTCTGGGTCTCAATAGTGGTGCTCAGACGCCTTCTCTGTTTGGAGGTGTGAGCGATGTTGGAACCGACTCGAATCAGGATATGGATTTCAGCGGTGCTGATGCGCCGCCCGGTCAGCCTGCTGGAGATGGCAGCGGTGCTCGACCTGTGCCGCCGCAGAGGATGGCCTCCGGAAACAGCAGCAACGGCGGCAATGTTCCTGGCGCGATAATGACCAACTCGGGTGATATGATGCGCACCTTGGATCGTGACTTTTCCGCGCTGTCGAGCAATACTTCAGCCTCGAGCTGCGGTATGCTCTCCACCTCATTCACGCCTCCGCTTATCAATGTCGAAGGCGAGAACTCGTCAGCTGAGGATGGACAAGCACCAGAAAGAGTGGTCCGATTGCAGTCCTGCCCACTCTGCCACATGCCTCGCTTACACAAGAAGGGCGAGATGGACATTATCACCCATCTCGCCGTCTGTGCTTCTCAGGATTGGAGACGAGTAGACAGTCTCAGTGTGCGCAACTATGTTACTGCAAGCCAAGCGCATCGCAAGTGGTATACCAAGGTTGTCAACAAGATCAGCCAGGGCAACTACTCGCTTGGTGCCAACAGCGCCAACATTATCGTTCAGGACCGTCTCTCGGGCGAGCTGATGGAAGAAAAGATGCAGGTCTATGTGAGATTGGGCATCCGACTTCTCTATCAGGGTGCAAGATCGCGCATGGAGGGCGCAAGAGTCAAGAAGATGCTCAAGAACATGAGTGTCAAACAGGGAGTCAAGTTTGACAGCCCTGCCAGTGCACGCGAGATCCCGACGTTTATCGCTTTCCACAACCTCAACACAGACGAGATCAGGGATCCCTTGGACAGCTTCCAAACTTTTAACCAGTTTTTCTACCGCAAGCTCAAACCGGAAGCACGACCGAACGAACAAGGCGACAATGCCAGCAGGTTGGTCAGTGGAGCCGACTGTCGAATGATGGCATTCCCTACCGTCTCGGAAGCGACGCGCATTTGGATCAAAGGCCGCGATTTCTCCATAGCTCGCTTACTCGGCGATGCAGCCAAAGAGATCGCCGACATTGAGGCATACCAGACTGGTGGAGCACTTGCCATCTTCCGTCTGGCACCGCAAGACTACCATCGATTCCACTGCCCCGCAGACGCCACCGTCGGCAAGCTGACTTGGATGAGAGGACAGTACTACACGGTCAACCCAATGGCAGTGCGTAGCGCGATCGATGTGTATGGCGAGAATATCCGCGTTATTGTACCGTTCCACTCGCAACAGTTTGGAACCTTCTACGCCGTCTGTATCGGAGCAATGATGGTCGGAAGCACAGTGCTGACCGTCAAGGAGGCTGAGGAGGTGAAAAGGGGACAGGAGTTTGGCTATTTCAAGTTTGGCGGCAGTACGATTGTCCTCGTGTTTGAGAGGCAGAGGGTCGAATGGGACGAGGATCTTGTGGATAACAGTAAAGCGGCGATTGAGACGCTTGTCAAGGTAGGGATGGGGGTGGGCAGAGCACACCAGAAGCTCTGATCTCGGCATTTCTCAAGAATGCAGTCCAGGTCCGGTCAAGGTTAAGCGTCTAGAAACAACACTGACAATCGAAAGGACAGTCAGGCGTATCTCCGCTACCCTCTCCCAACCTTAGCTCGGCGGCGGTGAAGATTGGCAATCCATCGTCTGTTCGTTTTCGAGCCGAGGTTGCACGCCAATCGGTCAAACGATCTAGGTCGTCGGCTGTAGTTTGCCTGTTTGGTGGGCGAGATTTGGCTGGTGCTCCGGATGCGCGCGCGATGGTTGGGATGGTGTGCGATGTGTCTGTAACGACTTGGACCGAGTTGAGTTTGCAGTTTGCTTTGCACTTTGCTCCTGTTGGTGTTGAGGAGGAGGAGGCTTGGGCCTCTTGCGCCGCTGGCTCTTTGTGCTTGCCATGCTTGCCATGCTTGCCATGCTTGCCTTGCTTGTTCTTCTTCTTCTTCTTTGCCTCTCCTCTATCGGCGACCTGGGCTTGACGTTTAACCTTCCTCGCCTCCTCCCTCCTCGCCTCCTCCCCGATCGAACCTAACCCTACGGCCTTAAACGAAGCGCTGGAGAAAATAACATCGATCTCCGAGGCACCCTTGACAGTTTGCGCTGTCACTTCGACCTTTCTACTACTTCCTGCCATCTTCCAACTCGCGCAAACGGTGCAAGTGAAGCAAGCAGACCAACGCAACGTCGAGGGAAAGAAAAGTTGAAAAAAAAAAAAAAAAAAAGAAAAGAAAACAATTCTCGGAATTCGGTTGTCGAATGCGCGTCGAACAAGGTTGATTACAAGAAACAAATCTGTCAGCTAGATGCAAGATGAATCTGTCTGTATATGGCCAGTTTGAGTTTCAGTGCAGGTGATGCAATCTTTCAATACCTGGAGTGCAGCACTAGGTCAGGATGTCGACATTGTTTGTGCATTACGTTGCTAGTGAATTTGCATGGCTTCGGTGGCTTGTCCAGGTCAAGACATTCTGGCAAGTCGGGCTATGTCATTATCAATTGTCGTTGTGAATGCTTCTGAGTTGTTTCAGAGGATTCCCCAGTGTTTACTGTGAAGCTTGGCATGTCTGAGTACTTCATGGCTGTCTGGCCATTTGAGGCATGCTTTATCAGATTCAAAAGTCACACATATGTCATGGGGCCAGATGATTGTGCAGGAAGAACAGAACTCATATGAAGAGATCTGGTGCAACCATTGTGAATTGGGTGAAAGTAGAGTTCCAACAGAGTTTGGTGAGATTGGTAGGAACAATGGCTCTATGACATAACTCATTGTGATCGGTAGGAGCAGGGGTCTTGTTACACAAGTGGAATCCCACACAGAGGTAGAGATCCAACAGGGAATGGTGAGATCAGTAGGATCAACAACCCAATGACATGGATTGGTGTGTTCAGTAGGAACACAGGCCCTATTACAGGAGTCAGTAGAATCAGCAGGATCACATTCACTACAACAGGCCTCACAAGACTTGGCTCAAGAGAAACCTCTATCACCAATATGGCAAAGGGATGGCAGAGAACATGGGAAGAGTTGCCACTGTAAGAAGCAGGGACCTTGCACAATGATGAAGTTGGTGCAGACAAATGGGTGCTGGCAACAGGAGGGAGATGAAAGGAGACAGGTTGCCACTCAGATGAAGTGGGAATGGCCCCCTGATGAGGATGAAGTAGCACAAGGGCTGTCCATCCACAAGAGGGAGGGAAAGCAGTGCCAGAGAGCAGCAGCTCAATGTGGATGGAAAATGGCAGGGCAAATAAGGAGGAGACATAAGGTTGAGGAGGCTTCACCAAGCAGGAGCAGTGTTGTGTCACAGGGCCAGTGGGCCAGCATATGAAGGGTGCACCAAATTGACTGGTGGCAATTATGGTAATGTCAGGGTCAGCAGATCAATGTATGAAGGGGGCACCAAATTGATCAGCACCAAATCATTGGGAATCAACAAAGCTAATTGGGCTGGTAGCACATATGATTTATGAGATCAACCAAACTCTGGGTTCCAGGTTAATCTCATGAGGATTGATCAGGATCAGCTGGATCAGCATGCCTCAGCAAGTCAGCTGACATGAGCAAGTGTCAGGAGATTCAGGAAGGAAGATACCAGAATTAGAAGGAGAAGCATATGGAGGTAACCACATGTAGGAGTGGGGGACTGAGCTCAGCACCACAAAGACAGTTACCACTTGAGGGGTACATGCATATAGTCACACAGGCCCAAGCACAGGGGTGACCACATGACCAAGGGGTTTGGTCATGAGGTCCAACAAGTGGCTAAAGGGATTCACAAGATAAGGTTGGGAAGGTGGTTGCCAGTGAAGAGAGATGGAGCTGTGAATGGAGATTGGTTAAACAAAGAGGAGGAGCTGTGTCAAAGGGGTTGTCACACATCATCAGGCAGAAAGAGAGCATGAAGGTGAAAGGGCAGTGTTGCATAACCATTACACTGTGCAGATGGTAGGGGCACAGCATCAATGGGATTGATGCCAGCAGGAGAGACAGTG
This sequence comes from Ustilago hordei, assembly GCF_900519145.1. Taxonomy (NCBI): domain Eukaryota; kingdom Fungi; phylum Basidiomycota; class Ustilaginomycetes; order Ustilaginales; family Ustilaginaceae; genus Ustilago; species Ustilago hordei. The sequence continues at coordinate 1,728,402 of NW_024545279.1, read as the reverse complement.
TCAAACAGGGGATGAAGGCCCCTCAGGAGGAGCAGGATAGGTGTTGCAGGTGACACCAATTGAAAGCATAAATACTCTCATTCTACCATAGCATATGAGTGGATCCTCATCCACTCTACTTACTATATACTTTACTCTTTACTTGACTCTTAGTTATGTATCATTGCAATAGCAGCGCTTTGCAATGACCCTCAAACATGTGTGTTGTATCACCATTAGGTGTCAACTGTAGGCAGTGTTCTCCAAACACTTGTGGTCCAGTCCTTCAACTGTAGGCAGTGTTCTCCAAACACTTGCAGTCCAGTTCTCAACTGTAGGCAGTGTTCTTCAACACTTGCAGTCCAGTCCCTTACTGTAGGTGGTGTTGCTTGACACCTGTGGTCCAGTCAGTTATTGTAGGTGGTGGCTCACACCTGCAGTCCAGTAACTCCCATCCTCTGTAGGTGATAAGTATATTGCAGTCCAGATGATGACCAAGAGCATTATCAACAGTACTGCAAACACTTGTACTGTAAGGAGAGGGTATCACTCACTCTCCAATGAACAGCAAACATGCTGCACAACCTCTGAATGGAGTGTTCAAGGTGGTCAGCCAAGACTTACCAGTCAGAGATGTCTGGTTACATTTAGTTGAAACATACCTAGTAGATCTTACTCAATCAATCCCATCTATACCAATTGAATAATACCCAAAACTAGTCTCTGGTGTGCGACTGCTTACATGTTGCAGGCAACACTGTGAGGATGGTATATAACCATGCTCCTCGTCATAGCCGATGAGTGGATCCCCATCCACTCTACACCATAAACTAGTTATCACTTCACATAAGTATACATTAGTTTCCAGTCAGCAAAGTCACAATCAAGTAGATTGCTTCCATTGTAGCACATGTGTTGTATCACCACTCACTGACATCTGAAGGTGGTTCAGAGCAAACCAGCAGTCCAGATAACAATAGAACCAAAGGCAGTCATCCACTGTGGTCTGGGGATCACCTCAAGTGCTCAGTCGACACACTGGACACTCATGTCAGCACCACCAGTAATCATACTCACACCAGATCTTGGTGTCAGTGCAAAGCTCATATAAGTTATTGATTGTGCTGAGCTACCTCTGGACAGAGTGTTGACAGTGGTCAGTTGAAACCTGCAATAGCAAACACACTACTACATCTTTGGGCAAGAAAAGTCATAGAGGCTTCTCTCCAACATACCTCAATAGAAATTGTAATACACCACATGTTACCACATATCTCAATAGGAATCATAATAGATGTGTTTCTATTACAGATATCAGGTTTTGGGTGTGTGACCTCTGACAACATACACTGTCATTTGCCAAGGCCCATACTGAGACGAGGTTTCTGCTTGCATCTGGGAGATAAAGTCCATTGTCTAGATGCACCTCACATGCATTAAGATTGATAGCAACCTCACCTTTGGCTACAATGCAAATCATTCTTCCACCAGCAGTCTTTGCAAAGCCAGTGTACACAGAATGGAGGGAAATGAGCAACTGATTGCCATTTGTAATGTGGTCAGTGGCAGCCAAGTCTACAATCCATGTATTGCATTGCTGATCTAAAGATGGCCAGTAGGCAGAAGTGACAGGACACCAGGCATCTTAGCTGGACATCTGCTTGCCACTGGCAGCAGCAGGAGGAATTGGTGCAGTTGGACATCTGAAGTTAGCTGTTAGGATTCTTGCAGCAGAATTGGCTATTATGATTCTCACCATGGCAATAGTAACACCTTTGTTGTTGGTCAGGGTCTGGCTTGGCCATGCAGTCAGTGGCCTGGTTCATGACCTGGCTACTGGCTTCTAGGGCTTGAGTAGTTTTGCCACTATCACTCCTATTGCTGGACTTGATAGACATGTCATCCTGTCATTTGAATAGGCCCACACATACAGCTTTGTAATCTCTTGCCTGCCCATTGTCTTGGAGATTTGTGATGCAGTTGTGGTATGCTGGTATGAATCTTGCCTGGTCAGTGACTCTCTTGATCTTGAGGACTGGCATCAGCTTGTGTCCCATCGACTCAGCCTTGGCCCAGCTGATCTTTGTCAGAGGCAAGCTTGCACATCTGCATTGAATATGCAAATCTTGCCAGCCTCATTAAAGAGGATCGACTCTGCAATCTGTTGCAATTTGGTGAGATCTTTCTTGAGTCAGCTATACAGTTCATGGAATCTCCAGGGCTCAGCCTTGGTGGGTTGCATGAATAGAAAGTTGATATTATCTTGACCCATAAGTTTGGCATGGCTTTGGATAATTGTGCAGAGTTTTCTGTCTAGCTTCTGGTCGAACTTGCTATTGCCCAGTTTGGTGATGCCATTGAGATGTTTGAGAGCCGGGGACCAGGTAGACAGGATGCTCTGTAGGCGAGGGTTCCAAGCATACCAGTCCTTTGTGGTTAGCTTAGCAGTCTCTTTTAATGCATCATTGATGTACAATAACTCTTGGTGCAAGGTACATTGGCAGGAGGGCTTTTTGTATGCTGAGATCTCAGCCTGTTTATGAAGCATGGACTCTATGAGCATGTTTCGTAGGCTGGTAATATTTAGTTTATTGATATCATTGAGGTCAAGTAAGGGTTTGTTCGTTTCCTTGTCAGAGCTGTCTGAATCGTCAGAGGAAGAGGTGCGATTGTCGTATGGCCAGGCCGAAAGATGGTTGTAAAACTATGGAGAAAAAGACAGGGACCATCTATCGACCGGCGTGCGGGTATACAGTGGCAACTGTGGTCAGCTGAGTCGATGCAGAGATGGTAGCACACTCACACATGCACAGCCACGCAAGATTGTCTTGGGAACGAGAGAAAGGGACTAGGAATCTATCTAATTGCAAATGCAACGCAGCGTCGTGAAGAAACAAGAGAGGTGTGTGTAGAAGAAGGCAGGTATCGAGGGCGACAGAGGCAACACGAGGACTTTGCAACGGAGCCAGAGACTGAGAAGCGAGGGCTGGTCTAGCGGTTGCTAAAGCGGAAGATCTTGGTGAACAGAATAGTCGCAGCGCAGTTGAAGACGATAAAGGCAATCATGATCCCGGCATCACGGCCTCTTTCGCTGAAACGGATGCCGAAGGCAGAGTAGAACTGTTCGCCACTGGAGTAGGTGCAGTACATGCAGTCGGCAGTGGCATCTGGGTTGGCCAAGTATCCTCCCATCTGGGCAATGTAGCTTCCAGCCCACTGAGCGCACGTTTGGCCAGATGGCGGGGAGAAGCGTGAGAATTCGTTGGCGGCGCATTGCACCTGCAATCCGTACAGCTCGTTGGCGATGAGCGGCGAGATGGTGAACCGAACCGGGTTGACATTGTACAGGAACTTGCTGTACAGGCCGCTCGACATGGACTGCGGTGGCGACAAGATACCGCATGTCAAGTTGAGGATGATCGTCAGGAAGGGAACAAAGAGCGAGGCAAAGTATGCGGATTTGGAGAACGAGGCGACCAAGGTTCCGATCGAGATGGCGAAAAGCTCCAAGAGGAAAGTCATGATCCAGAAGTACGCAGCTCGGCCCGAGTCTGTGTTGAAGCCAGCCAGGTAGTAGATCAAGACAAAGAAGACCGTACCGCAGACGAATGCATAAGGAACCTCGGAGATGAGCTGGGTAGCAGCGAAGACGGTACCTGCAAACGTCTTGCTCGTCTCTTCCCGAATCCAGATGGACCTCGACATGATCCAGAAGGGCATAATCTGCGCCATGATAATAGCGGGGATAATGGCCAGCATGAAGATAACGAAAAGACGGTACTGCAGCGAAGCGACATTGTTACCCAGCTGCAAGAACAGAAGACCGGTGAGCAGGGCAAAGGCGAGATGCTGGAAGAATCGAGTGTACTGGTACGAAGGTTGACGCCATGTGCTGAGCATCGTCCTCTTGAGCACCACTTGGAACTGGTGCGTCCAAGGCGCAGCGTACTCGGTAGTGCGCTGTTCTGGCTTTGGTTTGGCTGCACCTTGGCTGTTGATCTCTTGGATCACAGCAAGGTTGTCCTGGTGCATGTCTGATTCGAGGTACCAATCCGCCCAGTCGCGGTCGCCCACACGAGGCTGGCTACCAGCTCCGATCGCATCCAGCATGTATTCCGCAGGGTTGACACCAGGAGGACAGCGAGCTCCACGAGCAGCAAAGTACTCGATCACATGTTTGCCATCCTTACCAATGGGACCCGAGTAGACCGTCCTACCCCCGCGCTCGAGCAGGAGCAAGCGATCAAACGTCTCGAACAGCAAAGCCGAAGGCTGGTGAATGGTGCACAGAATCGTCTGACCGTTGTCGGCCAGTTTGCGAAGCAGACGGCAGATGGTGAATGCCGATTGTCCATCGAGACCCGAAGTGGGCTCGTCGAGGAAGAGAAGCATCGAAGGTTTCGCAGCAAGCTCAACACCGATCGTTACTCGCTTACGGTCGCCGACACCGAGGCCGAATTGAGGGTAGCCGATGATGGCGTCGGCAATGTCCTGCATTTCGAGCAACTCGATGATGTCTTCCACGTACTGGTCCTTTTCAGCCTTGGAGATCTCGTAACTCTGACGGAGGTAGGCTGAGAAGCGCAGAGCCTCGCGAACGCTGCACATGGGTTCGTGGATGTCTTGCTGCTCTGCATACCCGCACTGGCGCTGGAAAGAAACGTCGATGGATTTGCCTTCAATCAGACGCTCGCCCTGGATAACGCCAACGTTTTTACGGTCAGCAAGAACATCCAGCAAAGTCGTCTTACCGGCTCCCGAGGATCCCATCAAGGCAGTCATCGTCCCTGGTTTCACATATCCAAAGACTTTGTCAAGCAACTTGCGCTGCCCACCCTGGACGGGGACAGTGTATTCCAAGTTGGACCAAGTGAAAGCCTGGCCATACACCTCGAGCTTAGCCTCTGTCTTTTCGGTTGCACCGGAACGTCGGTCGATGAGTTTCTCGTTGAGTTGCTTCTCCTCTGTATTGGGAGGTTTCTTGACAACCATAGCCGAGGCAAAAGCGCCTTGGTCCATCCTTTCGACGACAAGCGCAGTGATGGCAACAAATCCAACAAGGAAAGCGATCAAGATGCCGACGTTACGCCACAGATGGCTCTCCTGGTAACCGAAGCTAGCAGTCAAGTAAGCAATCCCCGGAATCTGGTCGGAACCAGGAGTAGCACCGGCAAGCGTACAAATCTGGTTAACCGTCAACGAAGTAGGATAGCCCGCTCCCGAAGGCAAGATCTGTGCACCTTCGCAAGTGAACGTGACCCGCTTGAACTCGTTAATCATCAAAGCCTCGAAAGCGTAAAAGACGGGGTTGATGTAGGAGATCCAGAACAACCAGCGTCTCATAGCTGCTTGCGGAATCACATATCCAGCCCATAGAACGAGCATAGACATGACAATAGCTGCCAATCGAGCTGCCGAGTAGAAGTTGGTCGTGATCGAACCGAACAACGAGAAGAGCGCACGGAAGGCATAGTAAGAAATCAGAACAACAAACCAAGCGGTGAAGAAGGCCGATGCACTTCGATCAAGCCCTGCCATAAAGTAGAGGATGATGACAAAGAGCGTAGCTCGTGGAACACCAAACGGTAGATCCGCCAGCAGTTGAGCCAGGGTCAGTGCCGAGGGACGGTAGAAGGCGAAGCTGGTTTGACGTGCCAGGATGGGACGACCCATCATTTGGGTTGGCAGTTCAGCAAACGCAGTGAGAGAGTTGAAGAGTAGAAGGATGAAGAGACATCCACCACGAGTAAAGACACCTGCTGAGGTGGTGGGGAGGTTGAAAAAGATACCGCCTGTCAAAGCGGCGATGACGACGGCGGTGACGTAGGACATAAAGATGTCGAACTTGTCGCCAATGATCATCTGCATCTGACGCAACCAGAGCGCTTGAACCTGGGAGGCATAGGATACCGTATACTGCGACTTGGAACGGACACCACGATGTTTGGATTCCTTGACGGCTTGCCTGAAGTCCTGCGTAGCTTGAGCATCGGCTGTAGCGACAGCGTCGAATGCTTCTCTCTCCTCGACAGCCTGCTTGAAGTAAGGGCTGTTACGGTAGGCATCTTGCAAAGCCTCCGGATTGCTAGGGACCGTGTTCTCATCAAGACCATGTTGGAAGATACGTTCATACTTGTCAGTGCATCCAGTGATGTAATCAGCCGAAGTCTGACGAGGGCGATCTGCGAATCCAAGATTGATAAAGTACTGCCTAGCTTCGGTACGAGGGCCAAAGTAAACACACCGACCTTGATCGATAACAAGAACCTTGTCGAATTGCTCCCAGATACCCTCCGAGGCTTGGTAGAGCGAGACGAACATCGTAGCTTCCAGCAAGTCCGTGAGAACACGCATGCTCTTGACATAGTCGAGCGCAGTACTGGCATCAAGACCACGAGTGGAGTTATCCCAGGCCAAGACACTGGCACCGGAAGTAAGAGCTTCGAGGATAGAAACACGTTTGCGCTCACCGCCGGAAACACCACGGACAGTTGCGCTTCCGACAAGCGTGTGCTTGGTATGTTCGATATTGACCATCTTTAGAAAAGTATCGCGGATAAGTTTGCGGTAGGTTTTCTTGGTATGATCCGGAAGCATCTTTGCATGAGCCTTGAGACGCAGGGCAAAATCAATGGTGCGAGCGACGGTGAGAGTTGCATGATGCTGATCGTCTTCTTCAGAGTAGACCACTTCACCCATATATCGCTTGGCCATCTCGCGAGCATCGATAGCACCGTAGCGAACGTCGCCCTGTGTATCGATGAAACCACTACGCTTGTTAGCAATCGTTTTGAGGAAAGTCGAACAACCAGCATTGGGACGACCAATAACAAGTACCATCTCTCCAGGCTTTGCACAGCCGTTAAAACCCTGCAACAAATCCCTCGTCTTCTTCTTGGCCGGATCAACACCAAAGAGCTTCAAGATGGAAAAGATAGGACCAATGACTTCGAACAAAGCCATAGAAGGGATCGTGGGGACGTTAAGGTCCATGGATGCAGTACCGATAACACCTAGATGCTTCCAAGAAACCCCGAGTTTCTTACGCTTGTTTCCCATTGAGTCGGCTTGCTCTTGGGTTCCGGAGAGCCACTCGCGAAGGTCGAACTGCTGGTGTTTTTCCAGATCCGAGTTTTGCTCATCTTTCGAGGAAAGCTGACGGGAGAGATCGTTGAATTGACGTTCGGCATCGGCGACTGAGACATGACGGTCGCTACTCGTCTCGGCACTGCGAGTTGAGGAATTGGCAGCCGTGTGGTTGTGCGTGAGCTCCTCCTCACGCGGGGTGGTAGTGATGTCGGTGGCAACATATGCGTCGGCCATCTTGGTGGTCGTAGTGGTCCCCGAGAACCCTACTTGTTTTGGGAGGCTTTTGAGTGGGGGGGTGGGGGAGGGAGAAGTGGTGCTGATGTTCAAGGTGGGATGAGAGACAACCAAGGGACGAAGGTCTTGAGTGTTTTGGGATGACCAAGAGCTGGGCAACACTATATAGACTCTGGGCAGGCGAACGACAAGGGGAACAGCCCATCCCAGCAGGAGAGTGAAAAGACAGAGAAGCGGCTCAGTAAGTGCACAGGAAGGACGGCATCAGAGTAGTCGCCAAGTCGTTGCGCGCAGAACAACATCAACAACACAACACACAACGCAACACAACGATGCACACCCATCCAAACGTTCCCCTGGAAGCGCGATTTCTTCCGGAGGTCCACGGGGCAAAGGAAATAGAGTGGGCAGATCTGAAGAGAGATAGGCAAGTGGACTCCGAGCGGAAGGAAACTCCTCGGACATGGCTCTGGCGTTGGAAAGTTAGGCGGAGATGTAAGGCAAGCGAGCGACTGGAGCAGGGGATGCAAGAGAAGGCATGTGGTGCAGGTGCAGATGCTGATGCAGGTCAATACAGTCGCAGCACGATGCACCACGACACTACCAACGACATGTGTGTATGGGTGTGTGTGTGTGTGTGTTTTGCGTGTGTTGGCTGTTGGCCGTCGCTGACGTCGAGTCAGTTCTTGGCGGCTGTCCAATTTGGAAATCGTGTCATTATTTACCTTTTCCTTTTTCTTTTTCTTTTTCTTTTTCTTTTTTTTTTTTTTTTTTTTTTCTCGCGCCGAGTCGCCAAGCATAGGAGGAAAAAAGAAAAAAAACCAAAAAAAAAAACAACCGATTATTCTACTTCTCCATCGAATTGCTGGAGTGCGATGGCTATGTTACTCTGTCGCAAACGCATGCTTTTCGCTCAAGCCCACGGGATGACATCCGCTTGACCTTGGCTCCGTGGAGATCTGGGAAAGAAAAGAAAGAAAAGAGGCGCCAGCGCGGGCGGTCCACGATTTAGCCTGCATACATACCTCTCGCAAACCAATCAGCTCTCTTGGCCTGGCTGCTTGCTGCGAGGTGGGCAACGTTTCGACTGGCTCCTGAATGGGGCAAACTTGGAATCTCCGGTACCCGAGAGATCCTGGAACGGAAGCAGCTTTCCGGCGTCTCTCCGCGGACTTTCACTCCGATTTGCTCGTGTTTGCCAAAATGCGGCTGATCGGGTTAGTCAGATTGGTTGGAAATCGGCCCCGATTCAGAGCTCTTAAGCAAACACCGCGTCTCGTGACATTCGCATCATAGCATCGAGAGTGTCCATTTGTTCATTGTGGATAGCGGGTATCGTTACATGTCTCATCGTGTCTCTTGCTGCGGTGGTGCGGCTGCCGGCACCTCATCGCTAGTCCGTGGCCGACGGCCAAGTTGCTGCATAGGCACCGACAACCCGGCTTGCTGGTCATGTCCTCCTCCTCCCTCGGATCCAGCTGCCGCTCTGGCTCCTCGCGTCCGACTCAAGACTCCGAGCGCAGCCGATCTAAACCTTGTTCCACCAAATGCACCACTCGCACTCCTCTCCAAGCCAGACTGACCATGTTCGAGCTGCGATCCTTGAGAAAGATCCCTTCGCATCCCTCCATCTCGCTGGGGAGCCAAGCGTCCGAATTCGCTCGTCTGTGTTGCGCGTCGTCGATGCTCTGCTTCGTATCGACCCATGATGCTGCTCTGCAGGCCATGAGCGCCTCTTGTGCCTCCGTCTTGCTCGTCGTCTTCTTCATCAGGCTTGGCTTCTTCCAAGCCTTCAAGATGGCCAGATGCATCGCCTGACATGTTTCCCTTCTTACCTCGCTTGCTGGCTGCAAGTTTCTCTTTGAGCGAGAAACATCGTTCTTCCTCCAGTGCTTCTGCACGGAGAGCTGCCTTGAGAGTGACCGTCTTCGGTGCAGTGTTGCCGGACAAGCCACTAGCGCGGCTCATTGCACCGCAAGCATCGCGTCGCTGTGTCCTGCGTGAAGCGTTACGCTCCAGAGTTGCCCATGCCTCCCTTGCCTTCCTAGGAGTGACAAGTGACGTGGGATCACCAGCAGTGAGCGTCGCATCCGCATCTTGAGCCTCCTCCTCGTCGCCGTCGGCTTGATTCTTGTTGCCTCTGCGACCACTCGAGCTTCGCCGTGGAACGACAATGCTACCTTCTGCAACACTCGCAAGAGGCTCCGAGTCACCTGTCCCCGGACGATGCGAGGTCCGCATCGACGTCGGACTAAGTGGTGCGAGACTTGCATCTCCACTGCGCCAAGATCCATGCCAAGGCAGTTGCAGCAGTGATGGCCCAGCGTATCCTTGCCCTGAGGGACAAGACAAGCTGCTCGATCTCCTCAATAAGCTCGAAGGAGAATGCAAGGATGCGCCTGCCTCAGACCCGGCTCGCTCGGTACGACAAAGTGCTCGCTCGTATTCCTTCATCACGTTCTTGGGCACGCTTGCGGCTGGATCGGCAACTTGCTCGACCGCTTGCGTCTCTTCCAGGTGACGAGCGAGATGGTCAGGCAGTACAATCTCCTCGTTACCGTCCAAGATCATATCGTCTCGTCTGCCAAGGTTGGCTGCTTCTCCGCCTAGGGGAATGTCATCGTGCAAGCCGTGTTTCTCGTAGTTGCTAGCATCTTCGTCATCGTACTCCTCGTCACCTTGATCCTCGTCATCTTGATCCTCGTCCCATTCGCCTAGAACTCCTCCTCCGCCCTGTGAGCTGACGAGCGCAGATCCGTACCACTCGATCGTATCGAAAAGGTCCAAGGGCGCCAAAGGGTCACGTGGAAGCCAGAGGAAATCATCCATCTCTTGGTTATAGAAGGGATTGTTGTAGCGAGCAGAGTTGTTGGGCGTATCATCCCAACGAACGGGAGGATGAGGACGAACGAGCTGGCGAGCTTTGAGCGAGTCATCATGCTCGTACTCGTGGTACCAATGCTTGTCCGACTTGTCCCAGTCAGCGGGGTGCCAACGTCGAGCAGCTCCAGCTTGCGTCTCTTGCTGCTTTGCAGATGGAGAGCTTTGCTGATAGAGTGGATCGGTACTCGATGTGCCTTCGTCCGCAACGCGCATCTGGTAGTCGCCAGAATCCTGCTGCATCCCTTCTTCATCGGTGACGGTGGCCAGCTGGCTTGGCTTTCTTCGCAGAGTGCCATAGTGACGGCTAGATCGCCTCCTCGATCGTCGGCTGTGTTGACGCAGCAGATGGCCTTCTTCGTCGTGCTCCAGGAAAGGAGCATCACCATCCTCGAAGCTGAGATCGTAGTCATCCTCGCTAGGTAGAGGTGCGTGCGCAGCAACAGCGTCGAATGCGGACAAGAAGGGGCGACCTTCGCTTCTGGAACTGCCTCGACGGCGGTGGACGACATGCTCTCCTTTACCTTTGCGCATCGCCGACTTGTTCCTGTTGAGACCGGCGTTCGGGTCGTTCGGGTCGTTCGGGTCGTTCGGGACCTGGCCGTCCGCATGTTCGGCTTGTGCCTGGGTCTGAGCCTGAGCCTGAGCCTGAGCCTGAGCCTGAGCAGCTTCGTGCGAGTTGCGGTGAGAGTAAATGTGAACTTGACTGGTCGGAGGCAAGCCAGAGATATGCCTGCGTTCTGCCGAGCGGCGATCCCTACTCTGACGCGGAGAGTCATCAAGATTGTTGATGCCCGCTTTAGCAGCGTGTCGATAGTGGAAGGCGTGTTTGACAGTCTCTTTGACAATGTAGCGTGGAGTTTGAGCGATGGTCTTGGCGCCAAGGCCAACTGCACTGGTGGGCGCCTTGCCCTTGGCGTGGGCGGTGGCGAGATAACTTGGTTTGTCGAGACCGTTGGCGTTGAAGGAGTCGTGCAATCGCTGCCAAACGCGCTGGAAGGCAGAGTTGGTCTGCGGTGGTGGAACGACAGATGGATATCGTCCCGAAGCGAGTGCATCAAGTGGACCGCGGGAGTCGCTTCCTTCTTCTGCAGTGCTGGGACCGAGATCATGCCTCTGCATCTTTTCCCAGAGCGGACGCGAGTCGATACCACACAGAGCCTCGGCCTCTTGATCGTCGAGAGCGCGACACTGCGACTTCCACAATCGGGTAGCTATAAGCTTGGCGATGACGGTGAGCGGGATGAGTACCGCGCTCATACCGATGTATACCGAACCGCGACGGATGACTGAGAAGAAGATGAGCAAGACTGCTTGCATCACCACTATGGCGTCCAGGCTGTATCGTAGGAGTCGGGTGTAGTAGATGACACCTTGCATCTCGTTGAAGCGCCGGTAGTAGTGATAAGCAAAATTCTTCTTGAAGACGACTAGAGCGAGCGAGAGGTAGACAAGGGCAAATGGAATGACGAGCGGATTCAAGAGCGCAAAGATAAAGACGATGGCCATGATGTTGAGGTGGAGTGGCAACCAGTAGTATCTGTTGAAGTTGCGTGGCAGCGTCTTGATGGCTCGTGTTCTTGGAGTTGCTGCCTTGCTCGCCCCCCAGTGCTGGAGCAGTGCAATCATGAAACCCATGTGCTCGAAACCAGATTGCAAGGCCAACTGAAGGATCAAGTAAGATACGAAGAAAGGAGCAGCACTTGGGAAAGCAAAGGCGATGGTGTTAAGGATGCTGCCCGAGTTGCCGACCTTGGTGAGTACAGTGACGATGACGGTAGCACCAACACTGAAGAAGAGGACGACGTTGCAGATGACAAACTTCCAGTAGCGAGCAAGACACATGTCGTAGAGAGCGCTAAAGGTGACGAAACCCTGTGCACGCTTGCTGACCTGGAAGATGAGCTCGGGAATGGACATGGAAGCCAGCGAGACGAGCAAAGGTGGCAAAGTGACGGTGACGAATCCTGTGAGCTTGGGGTTATCATCGAAGAAGCTACCTAGACCGGGGATGGCTTTCAGCTTGTCGACACTGAAGACGGAGAGGACGATAAAGTTGATGATGATGACCCAGAAGATGGTGAAAGCCCAAGTGACAACGCTGACGCCAAAGCCACGGACGACGTCGCCGGTGAAGGAAGTCTTCATGAGACGATCCCAATCGAGATCTTTGACTTCGGGAGCCAGACGAACCTTGACGACGATCTGGTCTTTGAGTTCACGCCAGACCATACGCGCCTGTCGAGGATCGCGGAAGGTGACAAAGGCCGTCGAGGTTGGCTCATAGCTGGTAGGCGGTCTGGAACGCATCTCGGTGACCAAAGCAGTGAGCAAATTGAGCTTGGTGAGGAGATAGTCGATGGTGGGCACCGTCTGGCCGCGGAAGAGGGCTGAAAGCCTGATTGCTGGCTGGAATGGGTCAAGCAACTGTCGCGGTAGCTGGTTGAGAGCCTCCCAGACGGTCTCTGGCATTTCCTGTTGGTCTTTGCTGTCGATAGTTGAGATTGGCTGTGATTGCTTGTGATGAACGCCTGCGTTGGTAGGAGAGAAGGAAGCAAGTCGTCGCGCGAGCTCTTCCTCGAGCGCTTTGCCTGCAGTGTTGTTCTGTGCTGGACCAAGCTTCTCGATATCGGGATGGAGAGTCTCGGAGGGTGTCGAGTCGCCGGAAGTGGAGTGACTAGCAGCTTGTGCGTGTTTGGACGACTTGCTCTTGCCAAAGTGACGACGAAGCGAGGATGCAAGGTGCTTGAAGGTGGAGGAGGAGCGTTGTGCTTGAGGCTGCTTTTTGCGCATCTTCAGGGTGCGACGTCCGACAGTGACGAGGACTTGTTGCGCCAACTTGACGTGAGCAGCCTCGAGCTGGGTGAGCACTTGTTGTCGACGAGCGAGCATGGAAGCGAGTTGGTTCATCTTGCGGACGAGAACGACTGTCTGGATGGGACTTTTGAGGTAACGATCAGGGTGAAGGTCGGGTTGTGGGCCATCTGGGCCATCGCTGTGGGATGAGAAGCGAGCGGGTGGGGCGGAAGGATGTTCTAGTGACGAGGAATGTCGATCCGAGTCCGAGGCTGATGTGTGTTGTGCATCGAGATGACGTGTGTCGCGAGGAGAGCGTGGTGATGGAGGGTAGCGATAGGCTGCACCGTTGTTGTCGTGACTTGCTTGAGAGGAGGCGTCATCATCATCCTCGTCCGGGCGCAGGAACTCTTCAAAATAGCGACGAATGCTGGCTTCGTCGCGCATGGTGCCGGGCAAATTCATGACCATGAGTGTCCTTTGACGCCAGCCGTCGCTGTTGTCGGATGCTGCAATGCCTTGTACAGTCGATAGAGCCTGCTGTGGGTCGCGGTGGAGGGGCGGTGCGGCGGGGGCGGGATCGGGATCGGATTGAGATGTGGCGTTGTTGGCAGCGTGGCGTGCTTGCTCCTGCTTGTGCTTGATGACTTTTGTGCGAGTCTTGTCGATCTGAGCTCTGCGAAGACGAAGAGAGCCTCTGCCGATCCACCAAAGGGCTAAGATCCATGTGATGGTGAGGTACCATAGCAAGGACAAGTGAATCCAGAGGAGGGAGCGGCCTTGCTCGTTGGCGATGGGTTCACACTTTTCGAGGTTCTGGTTGTCGCAACCAGGCGCAGGTGTGCTGACGAGATAAGAGAGTGAAGCTCTTGACATGTCGGTAGCTTCGACTCCACGGCTGAAGGTGATGTGGATGGCGAGGAGGATGGGAGCGGTGGTGAGGGACTGAAGGAGGACCCAGTAGAGACATGCGCGGAGGAAGCGCACATAGACGACGGTGTCCATACCAGTATGATCTGCATACCATTCGTCGGTGAAGGAGATGGCCTGTGCGACCCAAGCGAATGGCCATCTAGGTAATGGTGGAGATGGTGTGGATGCATGAAAGATGCGCGAGAGGTAAAAGTGACCCATCTCCCAGTCTTCGCAGGTATCTTTGCGCCGAGTATGTGCGGGATTGTCGTCGACGACGCCGCCGGGAGCATCACGTTTCTCGCCATGCTTACGCCAGAACTTGGAGATCCGAGTGCGGGGAAGACGCCTGACTTGACGGAGCGACTCGTAGGTGACGACGGATAGACTTGCAACGACAGCAAAGATGACACAGGTGGTTACCAAGCCCTGAAAGCTGGTATTGACCCGCTTCGAGGTGAAGTCGGCCATCTGGACTGTTGCGGTCCGAGTCGGCAAGATGGGAGTGATGCAAGATGGGAGTGATGCGAGCGACCGAGATGGAGGCAGTGCTTGAGATCCACTGACTTAACGACAAAGCATTTCGGCGGTGGTGATGGGTTGGCGATGGGTTGGCAATCGTTGGCGATGCTTGGCGATGAAAAAGGATAGAATGGCTGAGTCGCTGCTTACCTCAGCTCTGCTTAGCTCAGCTCAGCGCCAACACTGTGACAAGTCGGAGGGATCCGAAGAACGATTGCGTGATCTTGCAAATTCAAATGATCATCGGCCTGTCTTTGCCCGATCGTCCGTCGATGCTGATGTGAGGAGAGAGAGAGAGAGAGAAAAAGGAGAAGCGACGGTGATGGATGGATGATGGATGGATGACAGACAGCTTTGGCTACGAATTCTACGTGGGGATGAGGGCCGATTCTGGAAGCTTGCTTGTGTGTTGTTGTCCAACAGCGGTGGGGTTTGCAGATAAGCATCGCCGATCGCTGATGGGAATCGCCGATCGCTGTTAGGTCGTTCCGTTGTGATTTCGAACCAAAGTGTTGGTCTCTCTTTTTGCATCGAGAGAGACGCGTATCTCGTGCGAGACAAGGCATCGATCGGCTTGAATTGCAGCCCGATTTGCTCTCCAACACACGGCCAGGTCTCGAACGGTAGAGAAATTGCAGTTTGTGTGTTTTTTTTTTTTTTTTTTTTTTTTTTTTTTTTTTTTTTTTTTTTTTTTCGAATTCTCCGCTTCTGTCTACCCGATCCACAGCATTATCAGTTGAAGTCATTTGTCAGTAGTTGGAGTTGAGGCGTTTTTGTTGATGATGATAAGAGAGAGAGAGCGAGAGAGCGAGGAGTCTTTATATATACAAAAGAAGAGCGGCAGAGAGCCGCATTGACTGTGGAACATAACAAAGCATTTGTCTTGAGTAGGTTGTGACACATGTGGTCCGTGCTAAGATGCTCAGGCCTTTTACTCGGCCGTAAGCACTACCTTCACTGTCTCTATGCTTTGTGTAACTTTATCTACTTCAACTCCCCCCCTCAACAGTATATGTACCCTGTTCATTATGCTGTTATTTCAAGGTGTGACCTCCGTTCTTCAACACTGTCGCATAGCTCGGGGACCCCGTTTTGTACACTGCTGCTGGTATTTGCAGGTGTAGCCCAGATCTTGCTTGCTGCATTGCCTGTCTCCCAATGGGCTTTGTGAGTATGTCTGCCAAGTTTCTTGTGGTGTCTACATACTTGATCTGCACCCTTCCCTCTTGGACGTTGTTACAGACGAAGTGATACTTGGTGTCAATGTGCTTAAGCTTCCAGTGCTGTGCTGGGTCCTTACTAACCTGTATGCAACCAGTGTTGTCTGAGTAGACCGTTGGTGTGCCTGTGGCAATGCCAATTGAGCGTAGCAGCTGCTTGAGGAAGAGCACCTCACATGTTGCTTCTGTGGCTGCAATGAACTCTGCCTCAACAGCGGACAATGACACGCATTTTTGTGTCACTGACTTCCAGGCTACTGGATTCCCGTACACTAACGCCACTGACCCCGATGTACTCCTTCTCTGTATGGTGGCATCGCTCGCCCAGTTTGCATTGCTGTGCGCGACCAGTGGCTCTTGCGACTCACTTGCCCTATAAACCAATCCAACCTGCCTTGTGCTTTCGAGGTAGCGTAAGACCCTTTGTGCTGCCTGATAATGCTCCTGTGATGGTTCACGCATGTACCTAGCGAGAACACCCATGGTAAGGCTAAGGTCGGGCCAGGTGCTGTTGGCAACCCAGAGCAGCTTGCCAACAATCACCAGATACTCCTTCTGTTGTGCTGCACTTGCGACAAGGGTTCCCTCCGGTATGCTCTGCATTGGAACCATGGTCGGCTTCGTACATTTGTCCAGGTGCTTTGCCAGCACTTGGTCAATGTACCCTGACTGACCAATCATCATGGTGCGCATCACATGGTCTCGACTGATTTTGATGCCCAGGAAGTGAGAGACCTCACCGCTATCTTCCATCTTCCATCTCTGACCAATCTGCTTCTTAACCTTTAGGACCGTTTCCAGCCGTGGTGCTATGACTAGTGTATCATCGACGTAGATGACCACAATGGCCATATCTTCACCCTGTCCCTTGGTGTAGATGCAGGGAGCGCACTCTACCTGGAAGAATCCCATGCATCACAAAGACCTGTCGAACTCCTGATTCCATTCTCGCCCAGACTGCTTTAGGCCATATAGACCCTTGACTACCTTGTACACCTTGCTGGGTGCTACTCCTGATCCTTCTGGCAGCTTCATGTAGATTGCTTCCTTTAACGTGGAGTTCAAGTAAGCCATAGTGATGTCCAGAGCATGTACCTCCCAGTTGTTCTGCACTGCTAGTGCTAAGATGGCTCTGATCGCTCCGAGGGGTGCTACTGGAGAGAAGGTTTCTTGGTAGTCGATCCCCTCTCTCTGTGTGAAGCCCCTTGCAACCAGTCGTGCCTTGTGCTTAACAGGTACACCATCAGCATCAAGCTTCAGCCAAAGCACAACCTTAGAGTCCACAAGTGGTACTCCTGATGGTTGGTGCACCACCTCCCAAGTCCCCATTGCCTCAAGTCCTTCTAGCTCCTTTCGTATTGCCTCCTTCCAGAGCTGGGCGTCCTCACCATTCATTGCTTCCCCAAGTGTTGGGTCCAGGTTCAGTATTGCTGTGTTGGCGGTGCCTACTGTGCTGTCTACGGCTGGTAGGAGATCCTCCACTGTGGCCTCTGATTTGGTCTCCTCCTCCACTATGGCTGGCGTGACACCCTCCTCCTTGACCTCCGCTGTCACCACGGGCCTGACTGCCTCTTGTTGGTGATCACTCCATCCTTTGTCCTCATGGAATGTTGCTGAGTTGCTCCATTGAATTGACGCAGGCTGGTCCAGGTTGCAAAACTTCCATGCTTTGTGTTCGTCGTCATACCCAATCATGATGGCTGGCTTTGCTCTAGCCCCGTACTTGCCTTGCTGGTCCTTCTGTTGAACATGAACCCATGCCAAGCATCCGAAGACTTGCAGCTGCTGGGCCAGCTTGTGCGCGGTGGTTCCATAAAAGGCCTTGTGGGGGATGGTTTTGGTGGCTGATGGGGTAAGGTTCATCACGTGTGCTGCTGCTGTGATTGCATACGGCCACAACTCTCTGGGGCAAGCTCGACCAATCAGCATCGAGCGCATCTTTTCTTGGACCGACCTGATTGCTCTCTCCGCCTGTCCATTTTGGACGCTGATCCCCGGGACGCTCTTTTGCCACTTGAAACCCTCTTGAGTTTGCCAGTCTTCGGCTGCTATGCTGCACCATTCTCCTCCATTGTCGCTGTGGAGTGTTTTGAGTTTCCTGTCCATTGCCTGTTCCATCCTGGCTATCCACCTCCTCAGCGCCGTGAGTGCAGCACTCTTTGTGCAGAGTGGTTCCATGTAGATCAGAGAGGAGAAGTCGTCCACAGCAACTAGTGCGTAGTGGTAGTTGGCATGTCCTTTGAGATCTGTCATCAGGTCTACGTGTACCAGCTCTAATGGTGCCTCCATTCTTTCTGACTCTGATTGGCCCATCCGTGCTCAAGTCTGTTTTCCTTGGCTGCATGCATTACAGTGCTTCGACTCATGTTCCATTTCCTCATCGGTACCTAGGTAATGAGCCCGGATTTGTCTCGTTTTGTCTCGTCCTGGGTGTCCGAACCTCTCATGCCATAGGTAGCTGTCTTGATGCTTCGTGTCCTTATTGCCCTCTGGGGCATTATCTAGTTTTCCTGTGTTCTGGTTGCCCTCTGGGATGTCGTCGAGTGTCTCTTCCAACTCCAGGGCTAGTGCCTTTCCCTGTACTTCGAACCACCCTTTTCTTCTGTTCCTCTTGTATTGTATTTGTGTGCTGTCATTTTGCTTAATGATGGTTCCAAACTCATCGAAAGTTACCCGTGCACCATTCTCGATCAAGCCTTGTACTGATAATAAATTAGAATTAAGTTTCGGCATGTAGAGCACATCCAATAGCTGGATGGTTACATCGCCAACCCGAAGGGAGGCGTCTCCTATGGCCTTCACTTGAAGCCTTTCATTTCCAGCCATACAGATCTGACCGTCCTTGTGCATCGAGGTGAGCAGCATTCTTTCATCATTCACCATGTGGTGCATCGCACCCGAATCAACGATCCAGGTGTCCGATGTTGGTTGCTCATCCCCACTGATCGCTAGGAGGGTGCACCCGAGTTCCTACCGACTCGCTTCTTGTGCTGGATTGGTGGTGGGTCCGTCCCTACTCGGTGCGGGGTTATTGTTGGTGTTTGTGCAGTTCCAAGCAATGTGATTAGGTCCTCCACAAGCATAGCACTTTGGGGGGGCCGAGGGGTTGCAAGGATCGTGCCTGCCCCTGGGTCCTTGCTCTGCCTGGTTGGTGCTCCCCTGTTCCGTGCTTGTGGCAACCCTTGCTGCTCCTCTAATATGGCCAGTGACCTCACCATCCTGCTGTTTCTTGGCGAGTGCATGGTAGGCTTCATCATACTTACAGTCTGGTCTGGCCATCTTCAGTGCATCGATGGCATTGGCATAGAACCAATCTTGGGCTGTGCAGTGATAGAGAGTTGATTTCTTGAGGTCCTTGTCGAAATGCTTTCCCAGGCGTGCTGCGTCGTTCCAGATCAAATCGAGTTCCTTGCCTAGCCTGACAATGTCTCGATTGTGCAAGCGCACTGTGTGAATACAATCCTGCAGTCCTGCTCGCTTTACAGCGTTGTTCAGTGTTAGTGCCTTCTTGAGTTTGGCATAGAGTGTGCTGCCGAGCTGGACTTCTTCATCCGCTCCCCTGATGGTGTAGGTGTCGATACGGCTGTCTGGACTGTTGTCGCAGCAGGCATGGATGAGACCCACGAGGGCTTTATCCAAGTCTTCATCATATTCCTCATTTCCAGGCGCCACCGTGCCATACAGTATCTCCTTCGCATTATGTACTCTTTGGAGGCAGTCGATGAAGGTAGGTTCCCAAGTGTGCCAGTTGCTGTTGCTGAGCTTTTTGATGTGCGCAATGGCGCTCGACACCTCCTTGGGGATCTTCTCAGTCTCCCTGCATGGGGTCTGGTTGCTAATGCTGATGAGGCCCATAGCTCGCACAATTGCTTCCTTGGCCATTAGTGCTGGGTTCACCAGCTGGAGGATCCTGACTACCTGCGTGAGCCATCCTTCCTCCTGTCCATTGCTTGTGGTTGCTTGATCATCATCGCCCCTTCCCGTCTGTCCAGCTCTTGTCGATGGCGGCATTGCGTTGAGTATCAGACTCTTAATCAGTTGAAGTCATTTGTCAGTAGTTGGAGTTGAGGCATTTTTGTTGATGATGATAAGAGAGAGAGAGCGAGAGAGCGAGGAGTCTTTATATATACAAAAGAAGAGCGGCAGAGAGCCGCATTGACTGCGGAACATAACAAAGCATTTGTCTTGAGTAGGTTGTGACACATGTGGTCTGTGCTAAGATGCTCAGGCCTTTTACTCGGCCGTAAGCACTACCTTCACTGTCTCTACGCTTTGTGTAACTTTATCTACTTCAACTTTATCGACAGTGAGAAAACCACAAAAAAAAAAGGAGCGAATAAAATCGAAATAAATGAATCAAAATTCGAGTGGCGAAGGGTGAAAAGTCTTCCTTTACTACCACCAACTCCCATCGACTTGTATCCTATCAACTCGACTCTCGCGTTCTTGCCCCTCTTCTAGGCGCAAACTCCGCTTGTCTGATCCTTTCGTATCTCCAACAGATCGAAAGTCGGGCTACCCTTTCCCCTCTCACACAAACCTCTCACGTCTCCTTTTTTTTTTCTTTTTTTTTTCTTTTTTCTTTTTTCTTTTTCCCCCTCGTTTCAACTGCATCAACGTAGGCTGCTACTCATCTGCTCACCATGAGACCTCAAGCCATCTTGCCAGACGCACTCTCCGCTGTGGGTGAGACGCCGCTCATTCAACTGAACCGGATCCCACAGGCAGAGGGCATCAAGTGCAAGGTGATGGTCAAGTGCGAGTACTTTAACGCTGGTGGAAGTGTCAAGGACCGTATCGCTCGTCGTATGCTTCTGCAAGCTGAACAGGATGGGACACTCATTCCTGGCAAGTCGATCGTCATCGAGCCTACCAGCGGTAACACGGGTATCGGACTTGCTCTTGCCTGCGCGATTCGAGGATACCGTTGCATCATTGTTCTCCCCGAGAAGATGTCGGCCGAAAAGGTCAACACTCTTCGTGCTCTTGGCGCCCAAGTTATCCGCACTCCCACCGAGGCTGCCCACGATGATCCTCGTTCCAACATTATGGTCGCCCGTCGCCTTCAGAAGAACATGCCGGACGCTGTGATCCTGGACCAGTACAACAACCCTCACAACCCGGCTGCTCACTGGGCTACTGCTGAAGAGATCATCGAGGCTATCAAGAGCGGACCTGCTCCTCCTTCCTCCACCTCGCTTCTCCACCGCATGCCCCATCTTTCGCTCTCGGCCGACAAGAAGGGCGAGTCGATCGATTCGGCTTGCGCTCGCCCTCTCACCCCTGACTCGAACCGCGGTGCTGACGAGCCGAATGGCTCCACTCAGACCTACTCGGACAAGGTCGACGTCCTCGTTGCTGGTGTTGGCACTGGTGGAACGATCAGCGGTATTGCATCGCGCCTCAAGCGTCCTGACCACAACCCTAACTGCTTCGTTCTTGGCGTTGACCCTGTCGGATCGACTCTGGCCTTGCCTGCCTCGCTCAATGATCTGCCCGAAGGTAGCGACGGATCGTACAAGGTGGAGGGGATCGGTTACGACTTTGACCCCAACACGCTTAACAAGAACGTCATTGACCAGTGGACGAAAAGCGAGGACGAGCAGAGTTTCGCCTACGCGCGCCGTTTGATCCGGGATGAAGGTATCTTGGCTGGCGGCTCTTCGGGTGCTGCTGTCAGTGCCGCTATCAACTGGCTTAAGCCCGGTGGCGCTGGTTATGACAAGTTCGGTTGCAAAGCTGGACTCAACGTTGTCATCGTTTTGCCGGACAGCTTGCGAAATTACATCAGCAAGCCTTGGTTGGTCTCGGATGCCAAGCCGGAAGGTCGGGAGGCCGAGATTGACTATGACAAGTTGCAGTAGATTAGTTGCTTGCTTGCTTTTGCTTGCTTTTGCTTGCTTCCAACTCGGTTTCGGTTTTTCTCTTTCCGATTACCAAGTTGGGTCAGCTTGAATGATCTGCTGGCCGTATACCTGAACGGGGATGGGAGATGGAGTAACAGAGGGGGTCGGACCTCTGTTCTTGCAATAGCCATGCGATGCTCTTTTCATCCCCCTTCGCCCACACCTGTTGCATACCCGCTTGGCTTGCTTTCTATCTTGCTATCAAGGCTGATGCAAGTCTTCCGTTTGATCTTTTCCACTCGCTTTTTCTTTTACTCGTTGCTCTACTGTGCTTGGTGCAGGTACTTGCATACCTTTTTCGCTCTTTTCCTCGTTCTTTTCCTCGCCCTCTGACACTCTGACACTCTCGCATCAGTCGTCGCTTTCAACACTGCACTCCTGATATCTGTTTGGAAGCTGCTTGCATCGTTCGCTACACTCGCATCTGTACGACTCCGACATGTTGGAATACTATGGCCGCCAGCCAATTGCTTTTTCTCGTTGCTGAGGCTGAACAATCTCGTGTGGACGCAGATATGGACGCAGGGAGAGTGTCTGGTGAGCAATGACTACGATGGCAGCGCGGCTACAGACAGGGCCCTCTCTGGCCAGCACTTCTAGAACGATCCTGATGACTCAGCCTTGGGCGAGTCCGAGTGATTACAAGGAGGACAAGTGTATGATCACATGTGATATTCACACACTCACTCCCTCACTCCCTCACTCGCTCACACGCTCACACGCTCACACGCTCACTCGGGTCTTATCTCTGACTCTCTTCCGGCCGTGTGATGTGATGTGTGACTTGATGATTGCCCGCTCTAACCGCTCAACTGCGCTTCGTCTTGGCGGTGATAGATAGACTGATCCGATGCCCCTTCCAGCAAGCTCGTCAAGTGACTGTTCGTTTAGTGTTCAACTCGTTAAAGGCACACTCCCTGTGATCATAGGCAGTGGCAATTTAGCAGGCACTTGCCCACTCTTGCCTTTCCCTGCATTTCTGCCATAGAGCGCTTTCTTATCTCTCCGCCACCGACACCCTCTTCTCCTCCTCCTTTCTCCTCCTCCTCCTTGCTTCTCCTCCTCCTTCTCTTCCTACGACCAAGCACCATCAGCAAGCACCGCGCGGCCCAAGATGAACAAGCAGACACGGAGCTCGCTCATTCCCATAAAACGCCGGCTGCTAAACACCCCACCCAACCCAAACCTCAATCTTTCCTCTATTAGGCTTGACACAATCGATTGCTCGATCGATCAGTCCTTGACGACATCAACATCCCTTCGATCCGTTCGATCTGTTTGATCCGTTCGATCCGTTCGACCCGTTCGATCCCTCGCATATCTTCATTTCGGCGTACCCACACTTGGAGCGACGCTTTTTTTGGCAGCGAGGCCTTGCTAGCGCTCCTCTTATATACATATAACCGAAACTGTTCGCCCCTACACGCTCACAGAGATATGGATCGCAAGAAAGAGGTGTACGATGACCCATCCAAACCCAACTCGGCTGTCTTAGAATACCAACATCCCTTGTCCTCCACCACTGACGCCCTCGATCAGGCTGACCTCAACGTGGTGCCTCGCAAGCATTTCAGCACTCTCGCCCTCATCGGCCTCTCCTTTGCCATCCTGAACTCATGGACTGCTGCATGTGCTGCCATTAATCTCGCACTTGGCGCCGGTGGGCCCGTCGGCGTCGTCTATGGTCTTCTCGTCGGTACTCTCTGTGCTTCCACAATTGCTCTTTCCCTCGCAGAGCTTTGCCATGTCTTTCCTTCCACCGGTGGTCAGTATCATTGGGCCTATGCTATGACTCCCAAAGCCCACCGTCCTCTTGTCGCCTACTATGCCGGTTGGATCGGCGCCACTGGCTGGATCGCTCTTGCTTGCTCAGCGCCACTCTATGCAGGAAGCACTGTCGTCGGCATCATCAGCATCTACCACCCAACCTATCCCCCACCCATTGCTCTCACTTTCGCCGTGTATGTGCTGCTCACCATCTATTGCGCACTTGTCAACATGTTTGGTGTCAAGCTTCTGGATCGAATAAACCAGTTGGCGCTTATGTGGTCCCTCTTTGGTGCCGTCGGCGTCTTTGTCACCTGTCTCGCTGTACCCTCGGCACAAGCTCACAGATCCAGTGCCAGCTTCGTTTTCACCGAGTTTGTCAACCTCACTGGCTGGCCTGATGGTATCGCATGGATGATCGGTCTCATTCAGGCTCAGTACTGTCTTGTCGGTGCAGATGGTGCTTCTCACGTCATCGACGAGATCGAGCGGCCTCACATCAACGCTCCCAAAGCTATGGTCCTCTCTTGCCTCATCGGCGGCACTTCGGCTTTCCTTGTGCTCATCGCCGTCCTTTCGGGAATCAGCAGCATCGAAAATGTCATCGCAGCCGGTGCAGCGGGAATCGTAGAAGCATTCATGCAAGCCACTCAGAACAAAGCGGGCACTCTGTCTCTCAACATCATCCTCTTTGGCACCATCTTCTTTGCCGGACCTGCTCTCATGCTTACCTCGAGTCGAATGGTTCAAGCGTACGCCAACGACGGTTGTTTGCCCTTGTTGCAGAAGAAGCTTGCCTACATCTCGCCTAGATGGCAAGTGCCGATCTATGCCATCTTGTTCTGCTCTGCTATCTATGTCGTTTTTGGCCTCATCCTCTTTGGCTCGGTGATCGCCGTTCAGGCAATCGTTAGTGCCTCGGTTGTCATGCTTCAGCTATCTTATCTTGTACCCATCGCTGGTATGCTCTTTGGTGGGAGGAAGAGGATCTTTGGCACATGTGCTGCAGACAAGGAGAACAATGAGGAACATGACGACGTTGCCATTCCTAGCGATATCAAGTATACTTTGGGACCGCTCATGGGTCCCATCATCAACACTGCAGCGCTTTGCTACATTGTCCTCACGACCGTGTTGTTCCTGATGCCATCCTACATTCCTGTTAGTTCGGGTTGCTATATGAACTGGTCCCTTGTTGTCGTAGCCACGACGCTTCTGTTGGCCACGATCAACTGGTTTGCATTTGCAAGGAAGCACTATACCGGACCGAAGCATTTTAAACAAATTCTCCAAAGGGCCCACTGGAGGCGAGCCGAGTAACGTCCGCATCCCCTGCACTGCTTCACATTTTCAGCCTCAGTGTAATCTTCTCGCTTTGTTTGCTTCTATACCAGCTGTAAATTTGCCGCTCCAATGCCAAGCTTTATTTCTTTCCAACGCCCCCCTTCCTGGACAGGGTGTAGTGATACAACACACACGCTTTGTTAGAAACAAACACCTGCAATTGCAACTGTTATCATCGAACCGCTCTGCGCTTTTCATCATGCATAGTCGTAAAACTAGTCAAGCAGTCTTTTTCTCGTCGGCCTCACACGGTCTGCGCCGAAGACGCGACATGGATCAGTGTCGCAGGTGACACTGCACAAACACATACACTTTCATTCTATCATAGCATACAAGTGGATCCCCATCTACTCTATCTACTACTTAATGCACTCTTTGCTTGTTTCCATACCCTTGCAATTGCAGAGCATTGCAAGAGATCTCCAGCACATGTGTTGTATCACCCTTGGCTCATCAACTGTAGGCAGTGTATCCACTGTGGTCCAGTGATCCTCCAAAGGCAGTGCTCTCCACTGCAGTCTGGTTCAAACTCCAGCCATAGGCAATACCTTATTGCAGTCCAGGCATCATTGCATTGTCGAGCAATTGGCAAGCAATACAAATGCTTGTGCTTCTGCTGATGTCAATGTCTCACTCCTGTCACAATATAGCAAGATCATCCTCATCCATTGACATGCCACATAGCCTCTGAATGAAACATTCAAGGTGGTTAGTTGAGACCTACTCTTACTCATCTTTATGGCATATCCCATGGAGATACAATGTAAAGAAATGTTTCTGCACTTCTCATGGAAACCTGTCATATCAGATTTCTACAGCAGATTCAACACAAGGGAACATTATCACACCTGCTCCTCATGTTCCTTGCCTCCGAGCTAGAGTGAGGGTGACCCCATTATGTCCTAGGGGTCTCACCCACTCCATCTGAGTGCTGGGACCCCTTGTGTCCATCATTCCATCAAGGTCCTCTCATTCTTCATTGCTGGAGCAACAACCCTCCTCCACCAACTTCATTGTGTGTAGTGATCTCCCCCACTTCTTCTGAGAGGCAGGCTCCTACTCTCCAGATCTTCTCTTGGTGGTTGTCTGTGGGCTCAACTGCATGATCCTCCTTTTGTTAGTTCCAGTGGGCTCTGCCAGAAACCCATGTTTTGCTCAATTCTGCTGAGACCTGTCAGAGTCTTGCAACTCGGCCAGTTTCATCTCTTTGTGTGCCCTGCACATCCACTGCAGGTCCTGGATCTTCTGCACCAATCTCAGATCTGAGGTCTTCTGCACAGGTCCCATGACATCCTGCTCCTTGTCCTCGGGTGTGACCAAATGCGACTTCATCATTGCTTAGGGGTCTTTCCCACTTCATTTGTGTGGTAACCTCTCTTCCTCCTTCTGCTCCTCTGAAGTCCTTACTCATCATCAAGGGTAGTGGACCTATCCACCTATGCTGACTTCATCCTCCCACTTCATCCCAGTGGTGGGACCTTCTCTTGTGTACCTCTTTGTGCAAGTCGCTCCCACTTGCCCAATGTCTTGGTACCTTCCAAGATGATCTAGAGTATTGAATGTGTGGGCCCTTTCTGTCTGATCCCAGTGAGCTCTATCTGAACACCACAACTTGGTCAAGTCCAGCGAAATCTGTTGTAGACCTGCAACTCGACCGGTTTTGTATTTGTCACAGGGTCAGCAGATCAGTGTATGAAGTGTGTGCCAAATTGATCTGCAGCAATCATCAGGAATTGACAATCTAATCAGGTTGGTAGCACATATGACTTGCAAGATCAACCAAACTCTGGGATCCTGGTTAATCTCACAAGGATTGATCAGAATCAGCCTGATTGGCATGTCTCAGCAAGTCGGCTGTCACAAGCAAGCATTGGGAGATTCAGGAAGGAGGATACCAGCATTAAAAGGAGAAGCATATGGGAGATAACCACATGCAGGAGTGGGGACCAAGCTCAGCATCACACAGATGGTTACCACTCAAGGGGTACATGCATACAGCCACATAGGACTGAGCACAGGGGTGACCACATGATCAAGGGGGCTTGGCAACAGGGCTTGACAGGTGGTTAAGGGATTCACAAGATAAGGTCAAGAAGGTAGTTGCCAGTGAAGAAAGAAGGAGCTGTGTCAAGTAGACTGGGGATTGTCTATGAGGAGGAGGAGCTGTGTCAAAGGGGTCAACACACATCACCAGGCAAAGAAGAGCATGGAGGCAAAGGGGCAGTATTGCACAAACCAATACACTGTGCAAGCAGTAGAGGTGCAGCATCAAAGGGATTGACACCAGCAGGAGAGAGTGTGTCGAGAGGAGGCAAAGGCCTCTCAGGAGGAGTAGGAGAGGTGTCACAGGTGATACCAAGCAAATGCATAAATACTCTCATTCTACCATAGCATACAAGTGGATCCTCATCCACTCTACTCTATACTTTACATACTCTTTACTTGACTCATAGTTACATATCATTGCAATAGCAGAGCTTTGCAACAACACCTCAAACATGTGTGTTGTATCACTGTTAGGCATCAACTGTAGGTGGTGTTCCTCAACACCTGCAGTCCAGTTCCTTACTGTAGGTGGTGTTCCTCAACACCTGCAGTCCAGTTCCTTACTGTAGGTGGTGTTCCTCAACACCTGTGGTCCAGTCCCTTGCTGTAGGTGGTGTTTGCTCAACATCTGCAGTCCAGTCAGTTATTGAAGGTGGTGTCCAACACCTGTGGTCCAGTAACTCCCATCCTCTGTAGGCGATAAGCATATCACAGTCCAGACAATGTTAGAAAGCATTAGTAACAGTACTATGAACACTTGTACTGTAAAGGGGAGTGTATTACTCTCCCTCCAGAGAATAACAGATGTGCTGTGCAACCACTGAACAGAGTGTTCAAGGCAGTCAGCTGAGACCTACCAGTATGAAGCCATCTGGTTACACTTAGTTGAAACATACCAAGTAGATCTTACTCAATTGATCCCACTGATACCAATTGGAAACACCCAACCTGGTTTCAGGCGCACAACCGCTTACAGTATTCTCGTGCACGCTACACATTCGATGCAGGTCATATCTACTGCAGGGCCAAGATCTTCTGCACCACCTCTACAACAACGGACACTCGTGTCGAGACAGACGCCATTGCACAATATGCTACAGCAAGTCACTTAGGTCTTTGATTGTGCTGCGCTACCACTGGATGGAGTGTTCACAGCAGATAGTTGGAACTTGCTCATAACCCGCATCATCATCTATTCCAACAAAACCGTTTGTAGAGAGCTCATACAAGAGGTTTCAACAAGACCGATCTTAATCGACCTTTAACGCAGGTTTGGGATCCAGGCACGTGACCGCTTACACAGGGTTGCAGGCGACACTGCACAAATGTATATATCCTTTCACTTCACCATAGTATACAAGTGGATCCCCATCCACTCTATCTACTACTTGGTTTACTCTTTACTTGTTCTGTATCCTTGCAATTGCAGAGCATTGCAGAGACATCAACCGTGTGTGTTGTATCACCGCTGATGTCAACAGTAAGCAATGTCTCCACTACGGTCCGGCTCTCTCCATCTGTAGGCGATACTCTATTGCAGTCCAGTTACCTTCCACTATCATCGAGTGACTGTCAGCATTACGAACACTCTGTTATAGGATCGTATGCGCAGAAGATCTGGATTCGTATGAGAAGAGACCATGTGCTGGCATCACAGGATTGGGCAATTAGTGGGTTCTGACAGAGTTTGTTAAGATTGGTAGGATCAAGGACTTATGACAGAATTTGTCAGGATGGGTAGGATTGAGTTCTTACATCAGAGTGCATCAGGATCAGTAGAATCATGACTGTATGACAGATCTTGAGGAAACCAGTTAGAGGGTGCTGCTTCCACCAATCTCACAAGGGGATACACAAAGTGAGGGCTTGCCACTCAGGTGAGGTGGGAGAGACCCTATACAATGATGAACTTGGCATAGGAGGACAAATGCCATAGACAGGGAGCTGACAGGAGCAAGATGAAAGAGGGTGCACCTTGTCAATCAAAGGAGGTGGGAGCGACCCCTGTCAGCAATGAAGTCACACTTGGTTGCCGCAACAAAAGTGTCAGAGGTCACGTGCCTGAAACCCGATATCTGTAGTAAAAAGACAACTACTACTGATCTTATTGAGATCTGTGGTAAAGGCCCTTTATTATTATTCTTGCTGAAATCTGTTGTAGAAGCCTTCTATGACTTTTCTCACTTGAATATGTTGTAACTGATATCTATTGCAGATTTCGAATGACCACTGGGGACACTCTGCTCAGAGGTAGCTCAGCACAATCACTAGTTGATAGATACTTTGAGGTGACACCAAGGTCTGGTGTGAATATGCTTGCACCAACATGAGTGTCCAATGTGTTGACTGAATGAATGATGATCCCCAGACTGCAGTGGACAACTGCCTTTGGTTCTATTGATCAAGAGAGCTGGACCACAGTATGAACCACCTTTGGTGTTGATTGATATCCAGACCACAGAATGAACTTCCTTTGGATGGCATCAAGTGGTGATACAACACATGCACTATGGTAGTAGCAATACTCTGCAATTGCTACTGATGACAAATCTACTAAGTATACTTATTGTGAAGTTATAGCTAGTAATGTAATGTGTAGAGTGGATGAAGATCCACTCACTTGCTATGACAAGGAGCATGGTTATATATCCACTCCCACAACATTGCCTGCAACACTGCTCCTGCTCTGGGAGGCTTCTGTCATGGGCCTGAATGCTCAAAAAGCAGGAGGGTCACTGGTTCATAATGGAAGGAGCACAGGTATCAGAGATCTAGTCGATACCAGTGGAGAGCATGGTTGTAGTGTAGTCTCCATGGAGACCATGGACTTCTACAGACTCACATGCAAAGGAGGACTGGGCCCATATGCGAGGAGGGCCAGGCACAGCCATGAAGAGGACCAAGCTCAAGGAGCATGCAGACAGTTACCACTCAGGGGCTCAAGAGACAAGAGTCAAAGGAACTGTCACTGGTCAAAGGAGAAGGAGCAGTGTATAGGAAACTGGCAAGCAGGTCCTGAGGAGGAGGAGCAGTGTCAAAGGAGTCGACACCACTCAGGAGGCACAGGGGTGCCAAGCAAGCAGGATAGCAAGGAGGAGGAGCAGTGTCAAAGGAGTCAACACAGCTCAAGAGGCACAGGGGTGCCAAGAAAGCAGAAGCGGCCCCCTGAACAGTACTCGATGAAGAAGGTACCCTCTGGAGAGAGAGCAAGAGCAGTGTTGCTGGCAATGCTGTGAAGAGGTATATAACCATACTTTCTCATCATCAAAGGTTGAGTGGATCCTCATCCACTCTACACCCATCATAACTAGTTATCACTTCAGCATAAGTATATATTAGTTTCAGTCAGCATAGTAGCAATCTATCAAGGTTGCTCCTCATTGTAGTGTGTGTGTTGTATCACCACTACCTGATGTCTGAAGGCAGTTCATAGCAAACCAGTGGTCTGGATATAGATAGAACTGAAGGCAGTAGTCCACTGTGGTTGGGGGATCACTTCAAGCATCAAGTCAACACACTGGACACTTGTGTTGATGCCACCAACCTTCTCACCAACACCATCAACCTCATTACCATCAACACTCACCAACCTTATCACCGACACCATCAACCTCATCATCATCAACACTCACACCATACCTTGGTGTCATCATAACCTACATATTGATATTGATCGTGCTGAGCTACCCCTGAACAGAGTGTCCACAGAGGTCAGCCAAAACCTACGATAGTATATACCACGAATGCCACCCACTGTCATCGCACAACTTGATAGTCACTGAGCAACTAGCTCATCGAGACCGATACCAAGACAATAGCTGTCACACAGTTTGATAGTCACCGAGTATCTCAACAGACCAACCTGGGTTTAAGGTGCGAGACCCCTGACATTAGAGTGGATCATTCAAGCAGCTCCTCACAATCACCATGATGGACCCAGACCTCAACAATAAGCTCGATAGACTACTCACTCTATTGGAAGCCCAGCTAGAGCTTACCAGGCAGGGTCAATGGGAGGAATGACTATGACAAGCTCATCTGAGCAGAGAGGAGATGATTGACCTCTCTCACTCAGAAGACCAAGCAGGAGGAGGAGATGAGTCTATGATAGGAGACCCACATACTCCTACTCCAGCTCCACAACCAAGATGATCAGTCTCATTCAACCTGGATGAGCAGGACAACGTCAACTATGAGAAGTATGCTTCACCTACTGGGCCAAGATATGTCAAGACTAAGGTGGACCCCTACAGCAGGACCAGGACAGACCCTTACCCCCTGGACCAAGAGGAGGACACCAGCATCATGGTGGAGAGATCGAAGCCCATTGCCACCCCATTTCCAAAGTTCAATCCCCGAGATGTGGAGATCTTCATTCTAGAAGCTGAAGCATGGTTTAAGTTCAACCAGGTGTATGAGCAGTCTAGGATGATCAATCACATGGGTGCTCAACTGGAAGGGACAGCAAGAGAGTGGTGGACCTCCAAGCTCCATATTGATAGAGCTAGAGAAGGAAGGTTGTTCAATGATTGGCACTACTTCACAGAGCAACTGTCAGAGCAGTTCAACCCATGCAATGCTAGGATGGAGGCATACAACAAGCTGTTAGCTCTCAGGCTCACAAGTGATGCTCCTGGTGCTGCCACATGTCATGTAGAGCAGTTCAGAGACTTGGAAGGACAGGTCAACCTAGATGACAATGAGCTAGTGATTGATCTCTTCAGAGGTAGTCTCACTTGCAGCATACAGGAGAAGTTTGAGAGGAACCCACCCAGGAAGAGATGGGAGTGGTACCAAGAGGTTGAGGAGATTGATTGACAGAGGATGCTACTACAGCAGTCCTCAGCTAGACACTCACTCCCAAATGCCACATCACCTCCACTAAGAACTGGGTCTTGGCCAATTCAAAGTTCAATCCCCATACATCAACCCACTCAACCTTATCCAGCTCAATCACCAGCACAAGCAACTACACAAAACCTAAATTGGCCAACTAATTGACCCCTTCCCCATCAATTCACCCAAACCTCAAAGCAAGGAAGCCCTGCTCCATCAGGTACCAACACCTGTCATGTATGCAAGGGTATTGGCCATTGGGCCAGAGACTGCCCCAGCAGGAGGGTAGACCCTCTTAGCTCTCAACCCATGGGTCCAAAGGTCATGGTCACCACAGCAGACCCCTTCGAGGAGGCCACCGACTCAGGAGATGGCCACACAGGCAGCACCGAGATGGGTGACCCCGAGGCCATGGACCTCAGCTCATACCAGCAGTCCATGGATCCCAAACATGAGGAGGAGCACGATGATGGTGATGATGAGGGAAACATCAGTGGGGTGATGCACTGATGGTGTGCATTGCTCTACAAACCTCCTCACCATCACTCTGTATATATCAAGATTGTCAAGTATGTTTCTCTACCAGTGGAGGCAAAGCAGTATTGGAGCTCTCTGGAATGGTTCAAGACCATCCTGCTTGGATACTGGCTGATACTGGTGCTGGTTTGTCCATAGTCTCAGATTCTTTCATTAGTAAGTACCAAATACCCACAAAAACCACAAAAAGATCAATCCATGGTGTCACCAGACACCAACTCTCCATCAATAGTTCTGCAAGCATGCAGGTATCTATTGGTACACACAATCTGGGTGTGGTTGAAGCTTCAGTGGCCAACACTGCTGACTATGACCTCATCCTGGGGTTCACCAAGCTACAGAGGCTCAAACCCACTATACAATGGGATATGGGCCAGCTGGAGTTCAAGACTCAGGAGCAGGACCAACCCCCAAAGAGACCCCCTGAAGCAGCAAGAGCAGGGGACCTACCCATGAGGAGACCAACCCTTCATGGAAACGAGTTTGTCTCAGCAGAGTGCATACTGCAAGCAGCTCTGGAAGATGGACCCATAGGGTTCATGCTGTTGGAAGAGCCACCATCATCACTCCTGGCCTTTGGTTTTGTACCTACAGGCGCAGACAAAGGAGTAGAGATGGAGGTAGAGGTGGACAAAAAAGTGATGGCTGCAGACATACCAAAGCCATACCAACACCTGTGAGATGTGTTTGATGAAGTGGAAGCAGACAAGCTGCCCCATCATACCAAGCATGATCTCCACCTCAAGTTGATAGAAGGAGGAAAGCCACCTCAGGGGCCCCTGTACCTTAAGGGACCCAAGGAGATGTCCAAGTTGAGGAGGTACCTGGATGAGAACCTCGAGAAGGGGTTCATAAGACCATTGAAGAGCCTGGCACAATCACCAGTGCTCTTTGTACCAAAGAAGGATGGAGGTCTCAGGCTCTGTGTGGACTACTGAGGTCTCAACGAGATCACTGTCAAGAACAGGGCACCATTGCCCCTCATCGAGGAGCAGCTGTTCTTACTCAGGAAGGCAAGGATCTATACCAAGCTAGACCTTAGAGCAGCATACAACCTCATCCGGATTGCTAAAGGAGATGAATGGAAGACAGCTTTTGGCACTCAGTTGGGACTCTATGAGTACCTAGTGATGCCCTTTGGCCTAGCCAATGCTCCGGCTCACTTCCAGTCATTCATCAATGACATCTTCCGAGACATCATTGGGATATATGTGGTAGTATACCTAGATGACTTCCTGATCTTCAGTGACACTGAAGAAGCACATGTGAAGCATGTCACTGAGGTCCTCACTCGCTTAAGGAGCAACAGGCTCTTTGCTAAGCTGTCGAAGTGTGAGTTTCACACCAAGATAGTTGAGTTCCTGGGGTACATCATCAAGCCGATGGGTATAGAGATGGACCCAGAAAAGGTGTGCACTGTCAAGGAGTGGCCAATGCTGGAGTCTGTCCATGACATCCAGAGGTTCCTGGGTTTTGCCAACTTCTATCAAAGGTTCATAGCCCACTTTGCTCATATAGCCAAGCCCTTGACATCACTGGTAAAGCCTACAGAATGGTTCAAGAAGTTCGAGCTACCAGAGGAGGCCCAACAGGCCTTCCACAAGCTCATTCAGGCATTCACATCAGCAGGAGTGCTTCAGCACTTCGACTACCACCTTGCAACAAGGTTGGAGACCAATGCAAGTGACTTTGCCATAGCAGGAGTACTCAAGCAGGAGCATGAAGGACGATGGCACCCAGTGGCCTTCTACTCTAGGAAGATGTCTTCTGCTGAGAAGAACTATGAGATCCATGACAAGGAGCTCCTAGCTGTGGTCACTTGTCTCACTCAGTGGTGACACATGCTAGCTGGACTGCCAAGTCAACTGGTCATCCTCACCAACCATGAAGCCCTCAAGTACTTCAAGTCACAAAGACGCATCACAGGTCGACAGGCTCGATGGGCAATACTACTAGCAGACTTCGACTTCATACTGCAGTATTGACCAGGAGACAAGGGTGGTGAGCCTGATGCCCTCACCAGAAGGACTGACATGCAACCAGTTGGTGAAGAGCAGGATCACAATGTGAGGCAACTATTGCCTCCTTGGGTGTTCAAGGAGACAACAGACAAGGAGTCAACTTTGGTAGCTCCCATGCTCTCAATGGAGACCATAGCATCAAAGGGACTCAAACATCTGGTCCAGATCTTCCAACCTTTGGATCAGGAGTTGCAGGAGATACACAGGAAGAAGCCATTCGAGATCAAGACCGGCCTATGGCATAGTGGTGGAAGACTGGTTATCCCCAAGGTGACCTTACCAGGGAAGACCAACAACTGTCACTCAAGAAGTGCCAAAGAGGTTAATGGACAGTCTCTGTCAGTAGAACACCTGCAATTCATGATGATGACCCAATGTCATGATGGTATCACTGCTGGACATGTGGGTAGGGATGCCACCATCAAGGCAGCTCAATGACACTACTGGTGGCCAAACATGACAGCTTGGATTGCAGACTATGTAGCAAGTTGTCCTGTATGTGCTAGGTACAAAGCTCCTCATCATCATCCATATGGCTTGCTACAACCACTAGCCACACCAGACAGGCCCTGGGGCTCCATATCCCTCGACTTCATCGAAGGACTACCACCATCAAGGAACTATGACTCCATCCTCATCATTGTTGACAGACTGACCAAGTTTGCCATACTGGCCCTGACCTATAAGACAGTCACTGCAAAACAGACTGCAGTACTGCTACATGGACACATGGTCAGACTCTTCAGCTATCCAGATCATATGGTCTTGGACCGAGGCAGGCAGTTCATTTCAGGAGCATGGAAGGCCTTTGCTGAGCAGATGGGGGTGAAGCACTCACTCAGCATGGCCTATCATCCTCAAACTGATGGACAGACAGAGAGGGTCAATCAGGTCATAGAGCAGTACCTAAGGATGTACTGCAACTATGAGCAGAATGACTGGGCCAACCTGCTGGACACTGCAGCCTTTGTATACAACAACACAGTCCACAACAGCATTGGTGTCTCACCATTCTTTGCATGCTATGGATGGAACCCCAAGGCTCATCCTGATATCCCTCAATGATTGGGAGTCAATGACCCAGGTTGCTTCAAGTACCTCATAGATGGGAAGGAGCATTGCAAGTACCTCCAGGAGCAGATCAGAGAGGCACAATGTAGATCAGTAGACCAGTATAACAGGAAGCACAAGGACATCGAGTTCAAGGTGGGCGATATGGTCTACATCAACCATCGAAACTGGAAGACAAGGAGACCCACACCCAAGTTAGATACCTGGTTTGCAGGACCCTACCCAGTTCAGGAACAGGTAGGACACTGAGCTTATCAGATCACATTGCCAGCAAACCTTAGGGTGCATGATGTGTTCCATGTCTCCATGCTTGAACCAGCAAGAACAAGTTCTCTCCCTCAATGGGCTGAACAGCCCACTATACCACCACTTCCAGATGAGGATCTTGACTTCGAAGTCAAGGCCCTCATCAACAAGCATTCACACAATGGAACTACAGAGTACAAAGTGTTGTGGAGAGGGTACTCAGAAGAAGCTGCTTCATGGGAACCAGTAGAGAACCTCAACTGCCCCGACCTCATCCAGGAGTATGAGGTGTCGGAGGGGGGACGAGCAAGTAGACAAAGTAGAGAGATGAGGAGAGAACAGGAGGAGTAGAGAGAGAGAGGGGAGGAGGAAGGAGAATGACGTTGAGAGAAGGAGGAAGGGCGATGTTGACAATGTTGTCGAAGAAGTAATGAGGAGGAGGAGAGGAGGAGTCAGCATGAACCAGACAAGAGCATGCCTCAACGGAGCTCGGCTCTTAAGAGGGGGGTAGTGTCATGGGCCTGAATGCTCAAGAAGCAGGAGGGTCACTGGTTCATGTGGAAGGAGCACAGGTATCAGAGATCTAGTCGATATCAGTAGAGAGCATGGTCATAGTGCAGTCTCCATGGAGACCATGGACTCCTACAGACTCACATGCAAAGGAGGACTGGGCCCATATGCGAGGAGGGCCAGGCACAGCCACGAAGAGGACCAAGCTCAAGGAGCATGCAGATGGTTACCACTCAGGGGCTCGAGAGACAAGAGTCAAAAGGAACCATCACTGGTCAAAGGAGAAGGAGCAGTGTATAGGAAACCAGCAAGCAGGTCCTGAGGAGGAGGAGCAGTGTCGAAGGAGTCGACACCACTCAGGAGGCACAGGGGTGCCAATCAAGCAGGATAGCAAGGAGGAGGAGCAGTGTCAAAGGAGTCGACACAGTTCAAGAGGCACAGGGGTGCCAAGCAAGCAGGATAGCAAGGAGGAGGAGCAGTGTCGAAGGAGTTGACACAGCTCAAGAGGCACAGGGGTGCCAAGCAAGCAGGATAGCTCAAGGAGGACAGGAGTGGTGCTAGAGAGGACCCCTGTACAGTACTCAATGAAGAAGGTACTCTCTGGAGAGAGAGCAGGAGCAGCATCGCTGGCGATGCTGTGAAGAGGTATATAACCATACTTTCTCATCATCAAAGGTCAAGTGGATCCTCATCCACTCTACACACACCATAACTAGTTATCACTTCAGCATAAGTATACATTAGTTTCAGTCAGCATAGTAGCAATCTATCAAGGTTGCTCCTCATTGTAGTGCATGTGTTGTATCACCACTACCTGACATCTGAAGGTGGCCCATAGCAGGTCAGCAGTCTGGATATAGATAGAACTGAAGGCAGTAGTC
Source organism: Ustilago hordei (assembly GCF_900519145.1). NCBI lineage: Eukaryota > Fungi > Basidiomycota > Ustilaginomycetes > Ustilaginales > Ustilaginaceae > Ustilago > Ustilago hordei. Next base: position 1,691,605 of record NW_024545279.1, on the reverse strand, counting down.
CACTGCAGTCTGGGGATCACCTCAAGCATCAGTCAACACACTGGACACTCATGTAGATGCCACCAACCTTATCACCAACACCATCAACCTCATCATCATCAACACTTACACCAGACCTTGGTGTCATCATAACCTACATATTGATATTGATTGTGCTGAGCTACCCCTGAACAGAGTGTCCACAGAGGTCAGCCGAAACCTATGATAGTATATACAATGAACATCACCTGCTGTCATCATGCAACTTGATAGTTGCTGAGTGACTAGCTCATCAATACCAATACTGAGACAATAGCTGTCGTGCAGTTTGATAGTCACCAAGTATCTCGACAGACCGACCTGGGTTTCAGGCGCGAGACCTCTGACAGTTTGTTGGTCCTTCTTCTGGCCCGGCATGACCAAACTCGTCCACACCTTTGTCAACTCCTGTGAGACATGTTGACACATAAAAGCAGTCTGCCACAAGCCCTATGGTCACCTCAAATCCCTTCCCATTCACCCTACCCTTGGTCATCCATCTCCATGGACCTCATCGAGCAACTGCCCATGTCGTCTGGCTTCACCACCATCTTAGTGTAGTTGATCGCCTTACAAAGATGGCAACCTCCGTTCCAACCGCCAACAAGTTGGATGCTCCTGAACTCGCCAATCTTGTCATAGGACCGGATGTGCAGGAAGAACTGGGGTCATAGGAGGAGAGACCATGCACAGGAATGGTGGGATCGGGCCAAATGAAGAGTTCCAACAGAGTTAATCGAGATTGGTAGTATTGAGATCCTACAACAGAAGTCATCAGAAACAGTACAAACATGATCTTACAGCAAAGTCCATTGGGATCAGTAGTATCATGACAGTACAACAGATCTCACAGGAACTGGCTGGAGGAAGCACCTCCCACAGATCCATAAAGGGGACATATGGTACTGATGCTGGGCTCAACACCCTGATGAGGTGGGGGCCCAACACAACAATGAACTCAGCTCAAAAAGGATGGGTGCCATCACCAGGAGCAGGATGAAAGAGGGTCACTTCACCACTTGGATGAAGTGGGTGCAACCCCTATAAATGATGAAGCAGCACAAGGACCCCTTCTCCACAGGGAGCAGGAGAAAGCCATGCTGGAGAAGAAGGGACCTCATAAGAAAGGCAGGATGGATGAGGGGCAGTGTCAGATGGCACCCCATAGAGTAAGAGCAGTGTCGCAGGCGACACTGCGAGGATGTCTATATAAACACACATTCTCCTCATCACAATGGCTGAGTGGATCTCCATCCATTCTACTTTACACATTACTAGTTATATCTTCATCATAAGTATACTTCGTAGTTTCTGTCAACAGTTGCAATTGCAGAGCATTGCATCTATCTAGCGCATGTGTTGTATCACCGCTACTTGATGCCATCCGAAGGCATACTCTCTGTGGTCCGGATATCGATTGACACCAAAGGCAGTTGTCCACTTCGGTCCGGGATTCAAGCAACCATCGACACACTGGACACTCATGTCGAGACAGACATATTCATATCACTCTTCAGCATTGTAAGGAGTCCACCTGGACATTTGATTGTGCCAAGCTACCTCTGGACAGAGTGTCCACAGCAGTTAGTCAAAATCCATGGTAACCCTCAGTTGCAAGCTATCTGAGCAAGAAAGGTTGTAGAAGGCCTCTACAGCAGTTTCCAGCAAGAATAAAAATAGAAGGCTTCTACAACAGATTTCACTGAGGTTGGTTTTAATCAACCTCTACTATAGATTTCGGGTTTCAGGCGCTCGACCGCTGACAAATCTTTTCTTGCGCCATGTGTATTCAAAGCATGGTCTCCCCACTTCCATCATATCCAACTGTGGCTCCGAGTTCACATCTCACTTTTGGTGTTTACTCTCTTCACTCCTGGGCATCAAAAACCACTTCTCCTCCATGTATCACCCTCAGTCTGATGGGCAAACTGAGTGTGTCATCCAAGTCCTTGAGCAGTATCTTTGGGGGTATTCAAACCACCTACAGACCAATTGGAGTGACCTTCTGCTACTGGCTGAGTTCTCTTATAACAATGCTGAGCATGTGTCAACTCAACTCACCCCATTCTTTGCCAACTATGGGTATCATCCTTGCTTTAGTTTTGACAACCAGGTTGTAGCCACTCCAGCTCCTCACCCAGCAGCCTGTTTGTACACTAGCCAACTCCAGCAGCTCCATGTGTACATTTGTGCTGAACTTGACAAAGCAAACAAACAATCTGCCAGGCAATTTGATAAGCGTAGACTACCCTCCCCCCAATCCCAACCTGGCAACAGTGTGTCATAGGAGCCGGATGCGCAGGAAGCAAGAAGAAGTTGAAGTCATATGAAGAGGAGTGCAGAAATCACAGGATTGGGCTAAATGAGAGCTTAAGGAAGAGTTCACTGAGATTGGTAGTAGAAACAACCCTATGGCATAACTCATCAGGATCAGCAGGAACAAGGTCATTACTACAGAGTTCAGTGGGAATCGTAATATCATGCTGAGTATGACAGACCTCACGAGAATCGGTCCGAGAGGCACCCCATCGTTGATATGGCGAGGGGAGGACACCACCAGATGAAGCAGGGGCCTGGCACGATGATGAAGTCAGTGCCAACAGGTGGGCACCAATGACAGGAGGGCAATGAAAGGGTGTGAGTCACCACTCAGATGAAGTGGGACTGGCCCCTAACAGAGATGAGGCAGCAAGAGGTCCATCCATCCACAGGAGGCAAAGGAAGCAGTGCCAATGAGGAGCATCACAAGATGGATGGGGAGGTTAGTACAGATGAGGAGGAGGAGCAGTGTTGCAGGTGACACTGCAAAGAAGGTATATAACCATGCTCCCTGTCATAGTAAGTGAGTGGATTGCCATCCACTCTACACCATAGCTAGTTATCACTTCAACATAAGTATACATTAGTTTTCAGTCAGCAAAGTTGCAATCACAAGTAGATTGCTTTCATTGTAGTGCATGTGTTGTATCACCACTCACTGACATCTGAAGGTGGTTCATAGAACCAGTGGTCCAGATAACAATTGACACTGAAGGCAGTTCATAGCAACCTGTGGTCCAGCTTGTGATCATAGAACCAAAGGCAGTCATTCACTGTGGTCTGGGGATCACCTCAAGCACTCAGTCAACACACTGGACACTTGTGTCAGCACCACCAACCATCTCATTCACATCAGACCTTGGTGTCAGTACAAGTTCATATAGCCATTGATTGTGCTGAGCTGCCTCTGGACAGAGTGTCCACAGTGGTCAGTCAAAACCTACAATAGCAAACCCACTACTACATCTTTGGGCAAGAAAAGTCATAGAGGCTTCTCTACTACATATCTTGACAAGAACAGTAATACATCACATGTTGTCACATAACTCAACAGGATTTGTAATAGATGTGTTTCTATTACAGATATCAGGTTTCAGGTGCGAGACCTCTGACACAGTATTTGGCTGTCCACCAATAATATCCACTCCCTCCGTCCCACAAAGAAACTGGACTATCATCAACTTGGACCCTTCTACATCAGCGAAGTCATTTTCCCCCACGTTTACCACCTACAGCTGCCTTCTTCCATGAAGATCCATAACATGTTCCATGTCGACTGATTGGAACCCTATGTCGCCAACACCATTCCAAATTGGGTCCAACCCCCCCCCCAGTCAAAATCAAAAACAACATTGAATACGAAGTCAAGCAAATCCTTGACAGCAAAATCAATCATTGTTACCGCAACCCACTCTTTTACCTGGTCCACTGGGCAGGATACAGGCCTGACCACAACTCTTGGGAACCCAACCTCAACCTCACCCATGCTATTGACTTGATTGTAAAATTCCACATAGCCAACCCGAACCGTTTGTCTCCTACTCATTGCTGAACTCTGTCATGGGCCTGGATGCTCAAGAAGCAGGAGGGTCATGGGTTCATATGGAAGGAGCACAGGTATCGAAGACCTAGTTGATACCAGTAGAGAGCATGGTTGTAGTGCAGTCTCCATGGAGACCATGGACTCCTATGGACTCACATGCAAAGGAGAACCAAGCCACATGCGAGGAGGACCAGGCACAGCCACAAGGAGGACCAAGCTCAAGGAGCAGGCACAGCCACGAAGAGGACCAAGCTCAGATGGTTACCACTCAGGGGCTCAAGAGACAAGAGTCCTAGGACACTGGCAAGCAGGTCCTGAGGAAGAGGAGCAGTGTCGAAGGAGTCGACACCACTCAAGAGGCACAGGGGTGCCAAGCAGGAGAGGCCCCTGAGCAGTACTCGATGAAGAGGGTACTCTCTGGAGAGAGAGCAGGAGCAGCATCGCTGGCAATGTTGTGAAGAGGTATATAACCATGCTTTCTCATCATCATAGGTCGAGTGGATCCTCATCCACTCTACTCACCATAACTAGTTATCACTTCAGCATAAGTATATATTAGTTTCAGTCAGCATAGCAGCAATCCATCAAAGGTTGCTCCTCATCATAGTGTGTGTGTTGTATCACCACTACCTGACGTCCGAAGGCGCCCATAGCAGGTTAGCAGTCCGGATCAAGATAGAACCGAAGGCAGTAGTCCACTGCGGTCCGGGGATCACTTCAAGCATCAAGTCAACACACTGGACACTCGTGTTGACGCCACCAACCTTATCACCAACACCATCAACCTCATTATCATCGACATCACCAACCTTATCACCAACACCATCAACCTCATTATCATCGACATCACCAATCTTATCACCAACACCATCAACCTCATTATCATCGACATCACCAATCTCATCACCAACACCATCAACCTCATCATCATCAACACTCACACCAGACCTTGGTGTCATCATAACATTGATATTGATCGTGCCGAGCTACCCCTGAACGGAGTGTCCACAGAGGTCAGCCGAAACCTACGATAGTATATACAACGAACGCCACCTGCTGTCACTGCACAGTTTGATAGTCACCGAGTATCTCGACAGACCGACCTGGGTTTCAGGCGCGAGACCCCTGACAAACTCCTCCCTTGTCGTCGCCTTTTTGGGTGGGATACTGTCACGACTCGGTCATGACCCCTCCTACAACCATCTCCAATCTAACCTTGGTAACTCATTTCACTGCACAGAATCGTAAACGTGTCACATCAGGTCTTGTACTTCAGAGGCTCCCGCCACATTCTCTTCACATGTCAATATAGTATAGTGTTTTGCTTTTTAGCTAGAACACCGTACTTAGACTGATATCTCCCGATCTTCGTCGCTAAGTGTCACTCTCCTTTTCTCAGGGTCGTATTCTTCAGCACGTATCCTTCAGCATTTTTGTCATTTTCGGGATGGGTAATTTATTCATTTGTTGTCCTGAAATTGTAGTCTGACCATTTGTGGCCGACAAAAATGACACAAGCACTGCCAAGACCAAGGCTCCCGCCGAAACAGCTGTGCTGCTCAGGTCATGGCCATCTATCTAAGTAATGTTATCTGTCTTCGCTGACACGGTAAGCTATGAGGAAATAATAAAAGGAGAACAGATGTCGGCACTCAGCGGTCGACGACAGTCAGAGCACATGATGCAGTAAGTGACACTTAACGACGCTTATCGGGAGTCATCAGTCTAAGTACGGTGTTCAAGCTAAAGAGCAAAACACGATACTAAATTGACATACGAAAAGAATGTGGCGGGAGCCTCGAGCCCCTGCTAAGTATATATACAAGTGTGCGGCTACCCGAGTGTGGGTGTGTCTTATCTAATGACGATGTGCAACAACGAGTTGTACCTGATCCCTCTCTCGTATCGGCACTGCCCAATGTTTGACCGAATCAAATTTGCCGATCCCCGATTAGATCTATCTTGCCTGATCTCAAATCCGCTCTGTTCTGCCCGATCATCTTCAGGGTCGTGCTGGATCGTCCTTTTTAGCACACATTTCTTCTTACGGGATGAAGTCGCTGATGGCCGACTTACAATAGCTCCAGTCCAAAGTAGCGAGAATCTTGCGGACATCCTGACCAAGCCTCTCGCAGCTACGAGACTTATACGCCTTCGACAAATGCTAGGTCTGACGGCACTATGAGGACATACTGGAGCGAGATTGGGGGTGCTGAAGGATACGATCCAGCAAGACAGTAAAAGTGACGTAAGGCGATATAGCAAGAGATCGGGCAGAGCCGACACGAGTGAAGGATCGCGCTCGTTGTCATACTCCATCGTTGAGGATGATGCTTCCACATGTGGGATGTGCCGATATTTTGTATATATATCAGCGGAGAGCTAGAGGCTCTCGCCATGTTCTTCTCTCAAGTCAACATAGTATAGTGTTTTGCTCAAATAGCTTGAACACCGTACTTAGAGTGATATCTCCTGATAAGCTTCGTCGCTAAGTGTCATATATATCAACAGACACCCGTCTTTTATTATTATTTCCACATTTCCACCTAATCACCAGCAATGTATTTTTGCGACCCAAATTTATCAGACTGTCCACAAAATTCTTCTACTTTTCTCAATTGGTGCCATTTCGGGTGAGCCTGATGAACAATAAATCAAGAAATAAAGAAAGCAATACACAGCACACAGGACTGAGAAAAGATATGGCACTTAGCTGCTGAAGGTTACGATCCAGCAAGACGTTAAAAGTGACATAAGGCGATCTGATTTGAGATCGACCGGACCCAATACAGCAAGAGATCGAGTATCGCCTAGTCCCGCTTGTTGTCACATTCCGTCATTAAAAAGAATGCTCCCACCTTTGGCATGTGCCGCTACCATGTATATATATCGAGCGGAGAGCTCGAGGCTGCCACCATGATCTTTCTCTAGGTCAATATAGTATAGTGTTGATAAAAGACTAAAGTAGGACGGTTGTCGATACTCGGTGATCGACGTCAATCAGAGCACAGTACTGCTGCTATTAGGGCAGAAACACTATACTCGATTGACTGAAGGAATGCGGTGGGAGCCTAGAGCTCTCAGCTTGATATAAATACATGGTAGCGGCATGTGCCAAGTGTGGGAGTATCCTACTTAATGATGAAGCGTGACAACCAGCGGGACTAAGTCGTACCTGATCTCTTCCGTATCGGCTTACGTCAATTTGCATCGTTACCTTCAGCTAGTGTTTCTGCTCAATAGCTTGAACACTGTGCTCTGACTTTCGTCGACCGCTGAGTGTCGACACCCGTCCTTCTATTATCATTTTATCACAGCACAAACATGACAGTTCGGCGCAAAAAATTGCTTTTCGACAGGCCGGTTCGCCGAAAAAAAATCAACACGTTGAAGGGGGCGTTCCCGGTTGAAATAAGACTTCTCACCTGCGTTCCTTCCCTGATGATGGCGTTCGCCATCCTATGTAAATACTGACCACGGATCTGTATGCAACGAAGCCCGCATTTTAGTTTGGGAAGTGAACCTGACACCAAAAATTTATCTAAAATGCCTCGTTGGACACAGAAAGCTGCATTTGAACGAAATAAAAAAGTCACAAAAAACGATGAAGATGACCTACGGAGCCAAGGTTTCACATGTGGCACCAGCCAGTTCAGTTGATCGTAAGCTCACTTGCTTGCCCAAGGAGCATCTGAAGTCAGCTTGCAAGATCAGGTTGCTGAAGGTTACGATCCAGCAAGACACTGAAGATGACACGAGCCGATCTGATCGGGGACCGGGTAGAGCCGATACAAGTGAGGGATCGGGTACTACTGGGTCCCGCTCGTTGTCATACTTTGTCATTAAGAGGAATGCACCCACTTTTGGGGATGTGCCGCAACTGTATATACAGCTCGCATGTAAACTGTCCCACAATTTTACATGTCACCACACATCACTCCAATGCTCAATAGCCATATGTCTGATTGCCACACTGTCTGATATTGTCTGAAAGCCCTGCTTCTTCTCTCCAAGACTGTGTAATTGATATTGACATTACATGCAAAAATTGTGCATCAAAAAAGAGCTGAGAAATTTTTTATTGTGGGACAGTTTATGGAGCATGTCACCAAATAGTGACACTGCTCCATTCCTGGCCTTGTGGGCTTTTGACTACAATGAAACTTGCAATGTAGCTTGGTGGGCACCTTCATACACATCAAAAGTAGTGACATGGAAAGTTTCAGCTCAATCAGATGACTGTGAGTGATCCAGCAGCACTTCCAGTCTGATGCCATCATATCTATACCATCATGCTGAAAACCACCCCAGAGAAACACCAATCAGCACTCTTTCACCTCCAAAATGGGGGATCTACCTGTTCAGTTGCTGAGCAACTTGGTATGAGCAAGTCTACTGTGAATCACATCAGCAAAAGCACCTCAGCTGATGTTCCAAAGTCAAAGGGGGGCCAGCCAAAAAAAATTCTAGCCCCATCATGTTCACTTCCTGGACCACTATTTCAAGCTCAATTGCACCTCCACTGTCAGGAAAGCATGTCAAGCACTGCAGGAGACATTCCAAGTCAAAGCTTGCCCAACCACAGTAAGGAAAGCACTTTGGTATTGTCACTACAAAGCATGGAGGTTAGTGAAAAAACCAAAGCTACTCAAGAGACACTACATTGCCTGCCATAAATTTGCCAATGAGCACAAGGATATGACTGTTGAGGATTGGAAGAAGGTTGTATGGTCAGACAAGACAAAGATCAACTTCTTTGGACCAGATGGTAAGCAGTTCTGTTGGATTAAGAATGCTGGCTTCAACAGTAAGCTTGTCCAGCCCACAGTCAAGTTTGGCAGTGGCTCCATCATGATCTGGGGCTGTATGATGTGGGAAGGGGTGGGAGGTATGTGCTTGGTGCTGGTTATCATGGATTCAGACCAATACATTCAGATCTTGAATGACAAGCTTGTGAAAACATTCTCTGATTTGCACCTTCAGCATGCATATACTGATATCATTTTTCAGCAAGACAATGGCCCTAAACACACATCCAAGAAGAGTAAAACATGGTTGACAAGCAATAACATTAAGGTTATGGAATGGCTGGTGCAGTTGCCTGACTTAAACCTGATTGAACACCTCTGGCACCATCTCAAAATGTGACTCTCAAAGTATAGTACAATTGCAAAGTCCAGGGATGAACTGGTCAAGAGATGCAAGGCTGAATGGGCAGCGATCACTCCAGAGACATGTAGGAACCTAATAGAGAGTATGCCACACCACATCAAGGCAGTTCTGAAGGCAAAAGGAGGGAAGACAAAGTAGTAAGGTGTTGTCAAGGAGTGCTCCATAAACAGTCAGAGACACCGCGAAGGCTTGTGCTGAAGAATACGATCCAACAAGATGTTGACAGGGACATGAGTGTCAGCGGTCTCGCACCTGAAACCCGAAATCTATTGTAAAGGCCAACTAGAATCAACCTCAGTGAAATCTACCATAAAAGCCTTCTATTATCTTTCTTGCTGGAATCTATCATAGAAGCCCTTTAGGATCTTTCTTGCTTGAATAGATTGTAGCTATGGTTTAGAGCGGATTTTGACTAACTGCTGTGGACACTCTGTCCAGAGGTAGCACAGCATGATCAGTGTCTTAAGGTACTTCTTGAGTTTCACCAAGTATGGTGTGACAGCATCTGTCTTGACATGAGTGTCCAGAGTGTTGACAGTCAAACAATTGAGTTGATTGAATGAGAACCAGACTGCAGTAGACTGCCTTTGGTATGAGATTGAGAGAGCTGGACTGCAGAGACTGCCTTTGGTATTGATTGGTTCCAGACTGCAGTAGAGTACTGCCTATGGATGGTGTCAAGTAGTGGTGATACAACACATGTGCTAAGGTAGAAGCAATGTCCTGCAATTGCAACTGTTGATAGAAACTACTAAGTATATGATATGGTAAAGATATAGCTAGTAATGTGTAGAGTGGATGAGGATCCACTCAATGACTATGACAAAGGGAATGTGTAGTTTATATAGACTTCATGCAGTGTCACCTGCAACACTGCTCTTGCTCTTCTTGAAAGTGTAGGTTCTCCTCCAGCACTGCTCCTCCTCCTCCTACTCCTTGTTGCATATGCTCCTTGTGTCTTGTACCCTTCATCTCCAAAACTTGAAGTGAACACAAGCAACCTCATTACACCTTAGGGGTTTCTCCTACTCCATTGGAGTGTTGGGCCCCCTTGAGCCCATCATTCCAATCAAATCCTTCCACCCTTCATTGCTGGTGCAACAACCCTCTTGTGCTGCTATCCTCATCTTGTAGGGACCTCTCCCACCTCATCTGAGTGGCGAGCACTTCTGTCAGAGGTCTCTGTCAGGGGTCTCGCGCCTGAAACCCAGGTCGGTCTGTTGAGATACTTGGTGACTATCAAACTGTGTGACAGCTATTGTCTCAGTATTGGTCTTGATGAGCTATGTCACTCGGTGACTATCAAGTTGTGTGATGACAGCAGGTGGCATTCATTGTATATACTATTGTAGGTTTCGGCTGACCTCTGTGGACACTCCATTCAGGGGTAGCTTGGCACAATCAATATCAATATGTAGGTTATGATGACACCAAGGTCTGGTGTAAGTGTTGATGATGATGAGGTTGATGGTGTTGGTGATAAGGTTGGTGGTATTGGTGGTAATTCGGTGGCATCAACACGAGTGTCCAGTGTGCTGACTAATGCTCGAAGTGATCCCTGGACTGCAGTGGACTACTGCCTTCAGTTCTATCTATATCTGGACTGCTGACCTGCTATGGGCTGCCTTCAGACATCAGGTAGTGGTGATACAACCCATGCACTACAATGAGGAGCAATCTTGATAGATTGCTACTGTGCTGACTGAAACTAATGTATACTTATGCTGAAGTGATAACTAGTTATGGTGTGTGTAGAGTGGATGAGGATCCACTTGACCTTTGATGATGAGAAAGTATGGTTATATACCTCTTCACAGCATCGCCAGCGATGCTGCTCCTGCTCTCTCTCCAGAGAGTACCTTCTTCATTGAGTACTGTACAGGGGGCCTCTCTAGCACCACTCCTGTCCTCCTTGAGCTATCCTGCTTGCTTGGCACCCCTGTGCCTCCTGAGTGGTGTCGACTCCTTTGACACTGCTCCTCCTCCTCAGGACCTGCTTGCCAGTTTCCTATACACTGCTCCTTCTCCTTTGACCAGTGACAGTTCCTTTGACTCTTGTCTCTTGAGCCCCTGAGTGGTAACTGTCTGCATGCTCCTTGAGCTTGGTCCTCTTCATGGCTGTGCCTGGCCCTCCTCGCATATGGGCCCAGTCCTCCTTTGCATGTGAGTCTGTAGGAGTCCATGGTCTCCATGGAGACTGCACTATGACCATGCTCTCCACTGGTATCGACTAGATCTCTGATACCTGTGCCCCTTCCATATGAACCAGTGACCTGTCAGGGGTCTCGCGCCTGAAACCCAGGTCGGTCTGTCGAGATACTCGGTGACTATCAAACTGTGCGACAGCTATTGTCTCGGTATCGGTGACTATCAAGTTGCGCAGTGACAGCAGGTGGCATTTGTTGTATATACTATCATAGGTTTCAGCTGACCTCTGTGGACACTCCGTTCAGGGGTAGCTTGGCACGATCAATATCAATGCTTCGGTGATGATGACACCAAGGTCTGGTGTGAGTGTTGATGATGATGAGGTTGATGACATTGGTGATAAGGTTGGTGAGTGTTGATGAAAATGAGGTTGATGGTGTTGGGGATAGGGTTGGTGGTGTCAACATGAGTGTCCAGTGTGTTGACTTTGACGCTTGAAGTGATCCCTGGGCCACAGTGGACTACTGCCTTTGGTTCTATCTATATCCAGACCGCTAACCTGCTATGGGGCGCCTACGGATGTCAGGTAGTGGTGATACAACACACACACTACAATGAGGAGCAACCTTGATAGATTGCTGCTATGCTGACTGTAACTAATGAGTACTTATGTTTCTAAAGTATTGACTAGTTGTATGGTGAGTAGAGTGGATGAGGATCCACTCAGCCTATGATGATGAGAAAGCATGGTTATATACCTCTTCACAGCTTCGCCAGCGATGCTGCTCCTGCTCTCTCTCCAGAGAGTACCTTCTTCATCGAGTACTGCTCAGGGGCCTCTCCTGCTTGGCACCCCTGTGCCTCCTGAGTGGTGTCGACTCCTTCGACACTGCTCCTCCTCCTCATGACCTGGTGTCGACTCCTTCGACACTGCTCCTCTTCCTCAGGACCTGCTTGCCAGTGTCCTATGACTCTTGTCTCTCGAGCCCCTGAGTGGTAACCATCTGAGCTTGGTCCTCTTTGTGGCTGTGCCTGCTCCTTGAGCTTGGTCCTCCTCGTGGCTGTGCCTGGCCCTCCTCGCATGTGGCTCGGTTCTTCTTTGCATGTGAGTCCATCAGAGTCCATGGTCTCCATGGAGACTGCACTACAACCATGCTCTCTACTGGTATCGACTAGGTCTTCGATACCTGTGCTCCTTCCATATGAACCAGTGACCCTCCTGCTTCTTGAGCATTCAGGCCCATGACAGTCTCGCGCTTGAAACCTGATATCTGTAGTAGAAACGCATCTATTACAGACCCTATCGAGATCTGTGGTAAACAGCGACCTATTATTATTCTTGTCAGGATATGTTGTAGAAAGGCCTCTATGACTTTCCTTGCTCAAATCTGTGATAGATTGATTGCTATTGCAGGTTTCAACTAACCACTGTGGACACTCCATCCAGAGGTAGCTTGGCACAATCAATAATGATGAATGTATTACAATGACACCAAGATCAGGTGTGAATGATGTTGGCACTGACACAAGTGTCCAGTGTGTCGACTGAGTAACTGAGTGATCCCTGGACCGCAGTGGACAACTGCCTTCAGTTCTAATGATTGAGAGAGCTGGACTGCAGAATGAACTGCCTTTGGAATGTCAATCAATGTCAATGAGTGGTGATACAACACATGCGCTACAATAGGAGCAATGTCTTACAATTGCTACTGTTGACAGACTACTAAGTATACTTATGTGAAAGTTATAACTAGTATGATATGGTGTAGAGTGGATGGGGATCCATTCAATGGCTATGACGAGGAGCAAGGTTATATAACCATCCTCGCAATGTTGCCATGCAACATTGCACCCCACTCTGGAGTGTCTCTTTGGCACTGCTCCTCCTCCTCCTCATCCTTTCTATCCCTCCTATCCATCCTGTGGTGCTGCTCATCAGCACTGTGTCTCATGCTTCCTGTGGATGGACAGTCTTCGCATTGTCTCACCATTGACAGGGGTCACTCCCACCTCATCTGAGCAATAGTTCACACCCCCTTTCATTCCTCCCATCTACCAGCCCTGGATTCATTTGCCAAGCAGGTCCCCTGCTTCATTGGTGGCAGACCCAGATGTCTTTGCCACCCATCCATGATATCAACACCCCTTTTGCTGGTTTCAGTGAGGTCTGTTGTACAATCACAATACTACTGATTCCAGCAGGTTTGGCTGTAAGCTCCCACTCTTACCAATTTGAGCGAGATCTGTTGTAGGGCCTCTCACTACTGATCTCGATGGATTTGGCTTTTGGACCCTTGTTTGGCCTGAACCGACAATTCCTGCGCCACCCCTCATATGCTTCCAGATCCTCCTGCGCATATGACAACTGTCACAGGGTCAGCAGATCAGCATATGAAGGGTGCACCAAATTGATCAGCAGCAAATCATTGGGAATCAACAGAGCTAATCAGGTTGGTAGTGCATATGATTTATGAGATCAACCAAACTCTGTGATCCAGGTTAATTTCACAAGGATCAATCAGGATCAGCCTGATCAGCATGTCTCAGCAAGTTGGCTGACACAAGCAAGCATCAGGAGATTCAGGAAGGAGGATACTGGCATTAGAAGGAGAAGCATACAGAGATAACCACATGTAGGAATGGGGACCAAGCTCAGCATCATGCAGATGGTTACTGCTCAAGGGGTATGTGTGTACAGCCACACAGGACCAAGCACAGGGGTGACCACATGATCAAGGGGTTTGGTCACAAGGTCCAACCAATGGCTAAAGGGATTCACAGGATAAGGTTGAAGAAGGTGGTTGCTGGTGAAGAGAGAAGGAGCTGTGTCAAGAAGACTGGAGATTGGCTAAATGAAGAGGAGGAGCTGTGTCGAAGGGGTCATCACACATCATCAGGCAGAGAGAGAGCATGAAGGTGAAGGGGCAGTGTTGCACAAACCAATACACTGTGCAAACAGTAGAGGCACAGCATCAAAGGGGTCAATGCCAGCAGGAGAGACAGTGTCAAAAGGGGATGAAGGCCTCTCAGGAGGAGCAGGATAGGTGTCACAGGCAACACCAATCAAATGCATAAATACTCTCATTCTACCATAGCATATGAGTGGATCCTCATCCACTCTACTTACTATATACTTTACTCTTTACTTGACTCTTAGTTATGTATCATTGCAATAGCAGAGCTTTGCAACAACCCTCAAACATGTGTGTTGTATCACCATTAGGCATCAACTGTAGGCAGTGTTCTTCAACACTTGCAGTCCAATCCCTTACTGTAGGTGGTGTTGCTCGACACCTGTGGTCCAGTCAGTTATTGTAGGCAGTGTCTCACACCTGTGGTCCAGTAACTTCCATCCTCTGTAGGCAATAAGCATATCACAGTCCAGACAACATCCAAGAGCATTAACAACAGTACTATGAACACTTGTACTGTAAGGAGAGTGTATCACTCACTCTCCAATGAACAATGAACATGCTGAACAACCTCTGAATGGAGTGTTCAAGGCAGTCAGCTGAGACCTACCAGTACAAAGTTGTCTGGTTACATTTAGTTGAAACATACCAAGTAGGTCTTACTCAATCATTCCCACCTATACCAATTGGATAACACCCAAAACTAGTCTCTGGCGTGCAACCGCTTACAACAACTTCCTTCGCTTGTCCCCTTGTGAGGTCAGTGGGAGTGGTGCCCTCTGACCAGTTTCATCAAGATCTGTTGTAATGTTGTGGTCCTACTGATCCTGATGCATCCTGTTGTAAGGTCTTGTTCCTACCAATCCTGATGAATTCTGTCATAGGATGTAGATCCTACTGATCTTGCTGAACTTTGTTGGAACTCATCAATCGCCCAATCCTGCAATTCCTGCACATGATCTCTCCTCCTTCGGATCCAGTTCTTCTGCGCAGGTGGTCCCATGACAGTCCTCAGGTGAGAGCAAGTGCGACCTCATTGTTGCCTAGGGGTCTCCTCCACTTCATCCAAGTAGCAGGACCCCCCTCTGCATACCTCTTCTCATAGGCCCCTGCTCTCCATCAGTGGTGGTGACGATCCTCCTACAACTGTCCCTTCAGTCCTATGCAGACGCATGAGTCCCAATACACCGATGGTGTCCTTCCACAATGCGACCTGCGATATCGGTCAGATGGGCTCATCCTGACCAATTTTGCTGAAATCTATCAGAAGCTCTTGACTCGATCAATTTCGCATTTCATGCGCACAACATGCCCAATGTGCCATGGGACCTGCGCAGAAGATCCAGGACCTGCAGTGGATGTGCAGGGCGCACGAAGATATGAAACTGGCCAAGTCACAAGACTCTGACAGGTTTCAGCAGACTTGAGCAGGATGTGGGTTTCTGGCAGAGCTCACTGGAACTGACAAAAGGAGGATCACTCAGCCAAGCCCACAGACAACCTGCTAGAGAGGGTTTGGAGAGTAGGAGCCTGCTTCTTGGATGAAGTGGGGGAGAGCACTTTGCATGATGAAGTTGGTGTAAGAGGGTCATTGCTCCAGCAATGAATAAAGGGAGGATCTTGATGGAATGGTGGACATGAGGGGTCCCAACACTCAGATGGAGTGGGTGAGACCCCTGGGACATAATGAGGTCACCCTCACTCTAGCTTGGAGGCAAGGAGCATGAGAAGCAGGAGTGAAGACAGGACAGGAAGCATACAAGACGAGGAGCAGGAGGAGGAGCAGCAGCATCAAAGAGGAACCTACACCTCCTGAGAGGAGCAAGAGCAGTGCTGCAGGCAACACTGCAAGGATGCCTATATAACCACACATTCTCTTCATCATAGTAGTCAAGTGGATTCTCATCCACTCTACTCTTAACTAACTACACTGTCACTGTAACATATACTTAGTTGTTCCATCAATAGTTGCAATTGCAGGTCATTGCTTCTACTCAGAGCGTGTTGTCAGCAATCGGGAATCGGGTAACTAAACCGAAACATAGTGAGCAGTAAAACCACTACATCAGCTAGTCCCTTAGCTGGTGTACCTGCTTCACACAACACTGAAGTATAAGCTTTTTCACTCCCAAATGCTCCGGACTCGGAGAACGGAACCATTCCGGTGACACATGTGTGTTGTATCACCGCTACTGGATGTCATCCATAGGCAAAACTCCACTGTGGTCCAGATACCAATCATTCCAAAACCAAGTGTGCAGCCATCGACATTATGGACACTCGTATCGAGGCAGGCATCATTGTACTATACAATAGTATAGCTATAGCAAGTTACTTAGGATTTCTGATTGTGCTGTACTACCACTGGACAGAGTGTTCATGGCGGTTAGTTGGAACTTGTGCATAAACCTCATTATCATCTATCTGAGCAAAGCCATTTGTAAAGAGCTCATATGGGAGGTTTCACCAAGACTGATCTAAATCGGCCCTTAACGCAGGTTAGGGTTCCAGGAGCGCGAGAGCTTACATTAGAGTGGCCTTGTCCAGGGTCTTCTATGCAGACCCTGTGACAAGGATGATATAGCCAGCACCGAAGAGACCAGACTCTATGCATCGCTAGTTGGCTTGCTGCTATGGGTAGCACAAGGAACCTGCCCCAACATAGCCTTTTCTGTTGGTCAATGTGCCCACTTTGTCACTAATCTATTGAGCAAACATATAGTTGCCACCAAGCAGATCCTCAAGTACCTAAAGGGGACAACCAACATCAGCCTATCTGCAAGTATGACTGGCAGTGGACAGCTACTAACAGGTTGGGCTGACTCTGACTGGGCTGGATTGCAAGACTGTTGTCATTCAACTTCACCAAATGTTTTCTCTGTTGATGGGTTTATATGCAGTTAGTCCTCACAACTGCAACCAACAGTAGCAAATAGCTCAGTTGAAGTGGAATATGTTGCCCTGGCAGCTGCAGCAAGGGAGATGCTCTGGGTGTCCATGTTCCTATGTGAGTTGGACCAAATGCTGCCAAAAATGTCTGTGATTCATGTTACTGCTGGGTATACGGTACTACATTCATGCAACAGGAACCTTGTTCTTGATCCTATCACCCAAATCCTGTACAGCGACTCTTCTGGTGCTCGTGTCATTGCCAATGACCTGCAGCATATCAATATTGCACACTTCTTCCTACGAGACAAAATAACTGGCAGTTGTCTCATGAGCACCCCAATCCAAAGCAGCAAGAATCTTGCAGACATCCTGACTAAGCCACTTGTCAGAGGTTGTGCGCCTGAAACCTGATATTTGTAGTAGGAATGCCTCTACTACAGATCTTATTGAGATATGTGGTAAAAGGCTATTTATTATTATTCTTGTTGAGATCTGTCATAAAAGGCTTCTATGACTTCTCTTGCTTGAATATGTGATAGCTTGATTGTTATTGCAGGTTTTGACTAACTGCTGTGGGCACTCTGTCCAGAGGTAGCTCAGCATGATCAACAACTATGGTTACATGGTGAGCACCAAGGTCTGATGCTGATGATGTTGCTTTGACATGAGTGTCCAGTGTGTCGATTGAACGAGAGGTAATCCCCAGACCGCAGTGGACGACTGCCTTCGGTTTCTAATGATCGAGAGAGCCAGATGTCATGGGACCGGATGGATGCACAGGAAGAACTGGATTCATATGAAGAGATTTTGCACAACCATTGTGGATTGGGTGAAAGTAGAGTTCTGACAGAGTTCAGTGAGATTGGTAGGATCAATGGCTCTATGACAAAACTTGTCAAGATTGGTAGGAACCCCAGGTCTTACTACAGGAGTCAGTAGAATCAGCAGTACCATGCTTGCTACAACAGGTCTCACAAGAATTGGTTCAAGAGAAGCCTCTATTGCTGATATGGCAAGAGGAGGATAACGAACCAGGGAGAGGTTGCCACCAGATGAAGTAGGGGTCTTGCACAACAATGAAGTTGGTGCAAGCAGGTGGGCACTGATGACAGGAGGGTGATGAAAGGGTGCAAGTTGCCACTCAGATGAAGTGGGACTGGCCCCTGACAATGATGAGGCAGCAAGAGGACCATCCATCCACAGGAGGCAAGGGAAGCGGTGCCAACAAGCAGCATCACATGGTGGATGAAGAGGATAGGAGGGACAAGGAGGAGGAGCAGGATTGAAGAGGCCTCCCAGAACAGGAGCAGTGTTGCCTGCAACACTGCAAGAATGGTGTCATGGGCCTGGATGCTCAAGAAGCAGGAGGGTCACGGGTCCATATGGAAGGAGCACAGGTATCGAAGATCTAGTCGATACCAGTAGAGAGCATGGTCGTAGTGCAGTCTCCATGGAGACCATGGACTCCTACGGACTCACATGCAAAGGAGGAGCCACATGCGAGGAGGGCCAGGCACAGCCACGAGGAGGACCAAGCTCAAGGAGCAGGCACAGCCATGAAGAGGACCAAGCTCAGATGGTTACCACTCAGGGGCTTGAGAGACAAGAGTCAAAGGAACTGTCACTGGTCAAAGGAGAAGGAGCAGTGTATAGGACACTAGCAGGCAGGTCCTGAGGAAGAGGAGCAGTGTCGAAGGAGTCGACACCAGGTCATGAGGAGGAGGAGCAGTGTCGAAGGAGTCGACACAGCTCAAGAGGCACAGGGGTGCCAAGCAGGAGAGGCCCCTGAGCAGTACTCGATGAAGAAGGTACTCTCTGGAGAGAGAGCAGGAGCAGAATCGCTGGCGATGCTGTGAAGAGGTATATAACCATGCTTTCTCATCATAGGTCGAGTGGATTCTCATCCACTCTACTCACCATACAACTAGTCAATACTTTAGAAACACAAGTACTCATTAGTTACAGTCAGCATAGCAGCAATCTATCAAGGTTGCTCCTCATCATAGTGTGTGTGTTGTATCACCACTACCTGACATCTGTAGGTGCCCCATAGCAGGTTAGCAGTCCAGATATAGATAGAACCAAAGGCAGTAGTCCACTGCAGTCTGGGGATCACTTCAAGCATCAAAGTCAACACACTGGACACTCGTGTTGATGCCACCAACCTTATCACCAACACCATCAACCTCATTTTCATCAACACTCACCAACCTTATCACCAATGTCATCAACCTCATCATCATTAACACTCACACCAGACCTTGGTGTCATCATAACCGAAGCATTGATATTGATCATGCCGAGCTACCCCTGAATGGAGTGTCCACAGAGGTCAGCCAAAACCTACGATAGTATATACAACGAACGCCACCTGCTGTCACTGCACAACTTGATAGTCACTGATACCAAGACAATAGCTGTCACACAGTTTGATAGTCACCGAGTATCTCGACAGACCTACCTGGGTTTCAGGCGCGAGACCCCTGACAAATGGTACATAACCATGTTCCTTGTCATAGCAAGTGAGTGGATCCCCATCCACTCTACACCATACATTACTAGTTATAGCTTCACATAAGTATACATTAGTATTCTGTTGACAGTTGCAATTGCAGAGCATTGCATCTACAAAGTGTGTGTGTTGTATTGCCACTCATTGACATCATCCAAAGGCAGTTCATTCTGCAGTCTGGATATCAATCAACACCGAAGGTGGTTCATACTGTGGTCCAGCTCTCTCAATCATTAGAACCAAAGGCAGTTGTCCACTGTGGTCTGGGGATCACTCAGTTACTCAGTTGACACACTGGACACTCATGTCAGTGTCAACATCATCATCTGCACCAGACCTTGGTGTCATTTCCCAGTATCTACAGTTATTGATTGTGCTGAGCTACCTCTGGACAGAGTGTCCACAGTGGTTAGTTGAAACCTGCAATAGCAATCACTCTATCACATATTTGAGCAAGAGAAGTCATAGAAGCCTTCTACAACAGATTTTGACAAGAATAATAATAACAGCCTTCTACCACATATCTCGACAAGATCTGTAATAGACACGTTTCTACTACAGATATCATGTTTCAGGCGCGAGACCCCTGACACCGGACCGCAGTATGAACCGCCTTCGGTGTCGATCGATATCCAGACTGCAGAACAAACTGCCTTTGGATGATGTCAATGAGCAGTGATACAACACATGCACTATGTAGATGCAATGCTCTGCAATTGCAACTGTTGATGGAATACTAACTATACTTTCTGTGAAGCTATAACTAGTGATATATGGTGTAGAGTGGATGGGGATCCACTCCCTTGCTATGACAAGGAGCATGGTTATATAACCATTCCTGCAATGTTGCCTGTGATGCTGCTCCTGCTCTGGGGGGCCCCTTCAACCCTGCTCCTCCTCCTCATCCTTCCTATTCTTTCCATCCACATTGTGATGCTGCCCACTTGCACCACTTCCCTCACTTCTTGTGGATGGATGGTCCTCATGCCACTTCATCATAGTCAGGAGCCATTCCCACTTCATCTGGGTGGCAACTTGCACCCCTTCATCTCCCTCCTGTTGTTGGCACCCATCTGCTTGCACTGACTTCATCATCATGTAAGGCCCCTACTTCATCCAGTGGCTACTCCTCCCTTGTTCTTTGTCATCCCATTGCCATATGGATGGCAGCAATTCCTCTTGAACCAATTCCTGTGAGGCCTGTTGTAGCAAGTGTGGTACTGCTGATTCTACTGACTCCTGTAGTAAGGCCTGGGGTTCCTACCAATCTTGACAAGTTTTGTCATAGAGCCATTGATCCTACCAATCTCACTGAACTCTGTCAGAACTCTACTTTCACCCAATCCACAATGGTTGTGCAAGATCTCTTCATATGAATCCAGTTCTTCCTGCGCATCCATCCGGTCCCATGACACCACTCACAGCACCAACACTCTTGCACCTTTGACAACTGTTTGGTCTGACTGTATTGAAGGAGTATACTGGATTGAGGGGGGGTGCTGAAGAATACAATCTAACAAGATGTTGACAGGGACATGAGTTGATTGTCAGAGGTCTCGCACCTAAAACCTGATATCTGTAATAGAAATAAATGTGTCTATTACGAATCCTCTTGAGATATGTGATAACATGTTGTGTATTATTACTTCTATCAAGGTATGTTGTAGAGAAGCCTCTATGACTTTTCTCACCCAAAGATGTAGTAGTGTGTTTGCTATTGCAGGTTTCAACTGACTGCTGTGGCCACTCCATCCAGAGGTAGCTTGGCATGATCAATGGCTATATGGACTGGTACTGACACCAAGGTCTGGTGTGACTGAGATTGTTGGTGGCACTGACACAAGTGTCCAGTGTGTTGACTGAGTGCTTGAGGTGATCCCCAGACAGCAGTGGATGACTGCCTTCAGTTCTAATTGTTATCTGGACTGCTGGTTACTATGAACCACCTTTGGACATCAGTGAGTGGTGATACAACACATGTGCTACAATGGAAGCAATCTACTTGTGATTGCAACTTTGCTGACTGAAACTAATGTATACTTATGCTGAAGTGATAACTAGTTTATATGGTGTAGAGTGGGTGGACCTCCACTCG
This sequence comes from Ustilago hordei, assembly GCF_900519145.1. Lineage (NCBI taxonomy): Eukaryota > Fungi > Basidiomycota > Ustilaginomycetes > Ustilaginales > Ustilaginaceae > Ustilago > Ustilago hordei. The sequence continues at coordinate 1,669,994 of NW_024545279.1, read as the reverse complement.
ACTACCATGATGAGGAGGTATGACTATATATAACATCTTTGCAGTGTCACCTGCAACTCTGCTCCAACTCCCTCTCCAGGGAGTACCTTCTTTGTCAAGTACTGTATCAGAGTTGCTGCTGTTGTGTCTCGTCCTTGGCAGCCCTTGCTCCTCCTGTGTCAGTGTTGAGGAGGACCAGCACCATCTCATTGTTGATAGGGGTTGCCCCACTTCATCCTAATGACAGTGCATGCCCCCCCCCCCCCCCCTTTTCATCTACCTCCTGACTTCAGCACCCATCTTCTTATGCCAACTTCATCATCATGTAGGGCCCCTCCCTCATCTGGTGGTGACCTTGACTGTCCTTGCCCCTAGTCTCCACTGGATCTGTTGTATGATCATCCTTGCCACTAATCTCTGTGGGATATGCCATATGATCCTGTTTACTACAGAACCTAGCAGGATTTGTGATACCATTATTGCTTGTGCTGATCTAGGCAAGATCTGTCATAGAGCCATTTCTTCTACAGATCTCAGTGAACTCTACTGCAACTCCCATGATTTGCCTGATTCCTCAATTCCTGCACTCCCTTCATATGACTTGATGGGTCTTCCTGCTTCCTGCACATCCAGGCCCATGATACTGATATGGTAAGAGATCAGGCAGAGCTGATACAGTAAGAGATTGGGCACTGCTGGGTCCTGCTCATTGTCACACTTCATCATTGAGAGGCATACTCCTGCCTTTGGGTATGTGCCATTACTATATATATATATATATATATATATATATCAAGCAGAGAGCTCCAGGCTGCCACCATGTTCAATCTAGGTCAATATAGTATAGTGTTTCTGCCCCAATAGCAGCAGTACTGTGCTTAGACTACTATTGCTCATTGAGTGTTGACAACCATCCTCCTTTCATCACTGCTGCTATTGAGGCAGAAAAGCTGTACTATATAGATCTGAACTGGAATGTGGTGGCAGCCTGGAGCTCTCAGCTTGATATATATATATATATATATATATATATATATAGTAATGGCACATACCCAAAGGCAGGAGTATGCCTCTCAATGATGAAGTGTGACAATGAGCGGGACCCAGCAGTGCCCAATCTCTTACCACATTGGCCCTGCCCAATCCCTTACTGTATTGGCTGACACTTGCATTAGCATCTTGCTGGATTGTATTTTTCAATTGTGTATTTGGCGCGCTGAAAGAAAACGCACAGACCAAGTTTCGCAGAAACTGAGCAAGGAACTTGGTCATCACCTTCTTTGCAGCGTCAACCATCATATCTCTCTACCTCTCTTTCGTCGGACTTGGATGTCGCCTACCTGATCGCTACGAAGTTCAGGAGGGTATCGAGATAGGAAGCCGTCATAGCCGCCGGTGGCTCACATCCTCAAGATGCTTTACGTCGCGCACGCATACGAGCCTGGCGCGATTCTTGAAACGCTTTCGCTTCCTTCTTTCTTACCCACAGGACCATGTCTGGCCGTGGTCAAGCACTCGACGGTCGAGTTCCTCTCGCTAGCTGCAAGTAGCTCGGCTGGACTGCTTGAGCCCGTCCAGACGGTGTCGCTCCCCGCTCGCATTCTGGCTGCTCAGGCTGTCACCTCGGCCGATTCGAAACAATCTCGCCAGCAGTCCCTTGTCATCCTCACCGACCACTACCAGCCCAAACTCATCTCTCTCACAGCCTCGATTAGTGAAGACACGGGCGAAGTAGTGGTCGCTACCGCCGCTACTCTGGCTCTCGACGAAGTGGCTCGATCTCCAGCAGAATCAGCGCTTGGCCTTTGGACCGAGCCATTCTCTTCGAGCACCTCGCAAATCGGCCACAGAATTGCCATCAGCCATGTCTACAAAGGCGTCCTGAAGGTCACGCCACTCTCAGACTCGTTGGCTCAATCTCACCTTGGTGCTACCGACGACGACGATGAGGCCATGCAAGATGTTTCCCAATCAGATCCGCACTCGCGCCTCGCCCACTTCTCACACTCCTTCGGCGCTCGAATCCCTCACCCGAACCTGCTCTCATGTGCTGTGCTCAGCCCGTTGAGTGCAGCCTCCGTCCCAGCCGTTGCTCTGCTATCTCTTTCCAGCGTGCCATCCAAGATCTCTGGCTTCGGCCAACAATGTCTCCCAGTTCTCTCGTTCCATTCGGTCGACACTTGCACCCAGAACCTTTCGCCTCTTCCTTGGGGTCCACCGCGCAAAGCTCCTCGCAGTGTCAAAGAGGAATCTGATGGCAAGCAATTCGACCCACAGTCCTCCTCAGCTGCGACTCAAGCAAGTCGCGACATGAAAGCAATTTCGTCAGACAACAAGGCTTCGGTGCGCAAGAAGCATGGCCCCGCCGCCATGGGTTCCAAGGTCACTGACGCCGATCTACAAAAGAGGGAACAAGATTGGGCCAAGTCTGCTCTCGTTCAGTGTCATGTGCCATTACCATACACCGATGCTTACGGTGCCCATCTCATCCATGCCCTTCCTGCCCATGTAGGCGGTGGTGTCCTCGTCTTTTCAGAGACCAGCATCCTCCATGTGCCACCACCCGCCAATCCTCCCTCATCTAGCGGACAAGCCGACTTGACGCAAACAACAACGACCCCAGATGCGGCTGACCTCAAGGGCAAGAGGCGAAAGGCAAGCGAAGGTGGCGCCATCGAGACAAAGAGGCGATCCCTCGGTGCTCAATCCCAGCCAACTCCAGTCAAGGTAGAAACTGCCGCGACGTCTTCGGCCCCTTCCAACGAGAATGGCAAACGCAGGCGCTCTTCCGTCAATGTCCCCGCACCCGGCGCAGAATCTTCTTCTGGCGCCTCTGCCCCGTCCCATTCTCGTCCCAGACTTCTGCGGGTCGGCCTGCCTCATCCCGTGCAAGTAGTGTCTGTGGTCGACCTTGGCGATCGTCCTGATGACAAGACTTTCTCTGTCCTCTTTGGCTGCAACTCTGGCGCGCTTAATGTCCTCCAACTGACCTTGCCTCAAGATGCCGCATCCGAGGTTGTCCCCTCCCACTCTGCCGCCGCACCGCAGCCGAAATCTATGAGGGTCGAGACGCTAGGTACCACGTCTCAGCCTGCGGGTCCCCAAGCGCTCTCGTACCTTGGTGACGGCCTTGTTTGCGTTGGCAGTGCAACCGGTGACAGCTGTCTCTACAAGATCCTTCAGCAGGACACCAGTGAAGAGATGGATACTGGTCCAGGTGCACAACTCCTGTCGCCGCCCTCTTCTCCGACTCAATCTAGAAGAAGAAGATCGTCTCTAGCTGCCAACACAACTCCCAAGAGCACTGAGCTCCCATGCGGCGGCTCGCTGGTAACGATCGAGACCTGGCAGAATCTCGGTCCCGTGGTCGACTTTACTGTCGATGATGGCGCAGGTGGTGATCCCACCACTTCGGCCAGTGCACAGGCCAGGATTGTTACCTGTAGCGGTGCCGGCCCTTCTGGTAGCATTCGTGAAGTGCGAAGCGGCGCATCTGTTCAGGATGTTTCTTCGCTTCCCATACCTAATGCCCAGCAGATCTGGTCGGTCGAAGCCGGGGACGCGACATCGAAGCAGACTGCTGGACTCCTCATCGGGTTTGCCACTTCAACGGCATATTTGCACTTTGATGCGAACGGAAACCTGGCCGATGCGACCGATCGCCTCTCTGCCGTTGGCGTCGATACAACGCTGCCAACCTTGACGGCGTCTACGGTCTTTGACGCCTCGCAAGGGCCCCTTCTAGTTCGAGTGGCAAAGGATGCCGCGTCGCTCGTCAATCTTCAAGACGAGGCTGCTACTCTCGTTCAGCAGTGGAAACCCTCGGCAGGCCTCGAGATCACAACTGCCAGCGTCAACCCGTATGGCCAACTCGTGATCGCTTCGAGCGACAAGAGCTTGTCCTACCTCGTTGTGGAAGAAGGAGCACTGATTGAGCGCAACAAGATTCAGCTAGACCATGAAGTCTCTTGCCTAGACACCAGCTCCGTGACTGCTGGCCAGGCAGCGCAGTTTGCGGCCTGCGGTTTCTGGCAGACCCGGAGCATCCAGATCTTTGCACTCCCCGAACTTGCACCCGTTGGCGAGTCCTTGGTTGTGCAGCAAGGATTTGCAGCGGTGCCACGGTCCATTCTGTTGCATCGCTTCGCAAGCAAGCAGTCAGAAGCATCTTCTCAGACAAAGAGCTCGGTGGGCAATCGAGATGCGCTCATGCCGCACCTTCTCATTGGTCTCGGCGACGGCACTCTGGTTTCGTTCAGCCTCAGCCTTCCCAGAGACGATAGCTACAGCAAGATTGTCGGGCTTTCGGACTGCAAGACAGTGTCGTTGGGTAAGCAGGCGCTCAAGCTTGATGCGATCGAATCTTGGGCGGGTGCGCGTGTTGTCGCCGTTTCTGGAAGTCGGCCGACGTTGGTGTACGCTGACTCCAAGCGTTTCTCGTACAACGCGCTCAAGCACAAGAGTCAGCGAAGCGTGACGATGCTCCATGTTGGACCAGGACGTGTGCTGGGTGCTTTTGCTCTTGCTGAATCGGTGGAATTGGCTTCGATTGGTGCCTTGCGACAGCGAGACATCAGAACATTCCCTCTTGGTCTTGACCAGCCGCTTGCCATTGCTCAGTGGCCTAATCGAAAGGTCTTTGCCGTCTGCACGTGGGCTTTCCTGCCTCGAGGCTCTGCGACCAAGGCGTCCAAGTCAAGAGGTGCAATTCGCATCCTCGACCAATCCACGTTCGAGACGTTGGATGAGTTTCGTTTGGAGGTGGACGAGCGACCGAACTGCATTACCGTGTTGCGCGCTCAAGGTCACGAGATGCTCGTCGTCGGCACTGGTTATATCTCTGATGGCGAACATGAGGTCATTTCCGGGCGCCTCCTTGGCTTTGACGTCTCTGCTGGATCGATTCGAGGGAAAGAGGAGCGTGGTCGTCTCCGTAAGCTGTTTGTGAAGGAGCAGGCAGGCAACGTGTACAGCGTACAATCCATCAATAATCGACTTGCGACCGCTGTCAATTCTGAAGTCAAGATCTACAGTGTTGTAGATCCAAGAGCCAGCGACGAGGTTAGCGCTCCACGCATCAATGTGGTTCAGCGAGGCAGTTGGGCATGCTCATTCATCGCGTGCAACCTCTCGGTTGTGGAACCGGATCAGATTGTCGTCGGTGATGCGTTGCGATCGATCAACGTTCTCCATGTACATCCATATACGGCCAGGTTGACTGAGATCGCAAGGGACTGCGATCCGTTCTGGACCAGTGCGACTGAGTTGTTGGACGAGGCGAGTCAGACCTACATTGGTGCGGATATTAGTTTCAACCTGTACACGACGCAGAGAGTGCCGTTGAGTGAGCAAGTTAAAGCTCGCATTCGTCGAACTAGGGAACGAGAGATAGAGCGTTCGGTAGGAGAGGTCAATCGACTTACTACACGCGATCCGAATCAAGTGGATCGATACGCACACGTGATGCAGCGCAACGCTGTTTGGCATTACGGTGATATGATCAACAAGTTTTACCGAAAGTCGCTCGTTGCGGATCCTGGAACAGCGGCAGAAGTGCATCCTCGATTGCTATTCTGTACAGCTGCTGGAGCAATCGGCGTTATTGCACATGTGCAAGAGGAACAAGCTCGTCTACTTGCGAAAGTCGAACGTAATATTCTCTCGCTCATAGAATTGTCTTCTTCCATCTCCACCTCGAATTCGTCGTCGGTGGTGACTAGCATATCGCATCAAGACTGGCGAACGCTTAGGACAGATCATCGTGTTCAGGCGCCCGCTGGATTCTTAGATGCCAATATTCTGCAGATGTTTGTCGACGGAAGACTCGATAGCAAGCAGAGGGACAAGGTTGTCCAAGGGCCTAATTCCGAGATGGAAGCACTGCCAGTTGGGAGGGAGATCGTGGAGCAGTTGATTGAGGCTTTGTGTCAGCTTGCTTAATGTTTATGAACGCTTTGCATTGTTTTGTGATTGCGAGCTTTGATTGCCATGTGTTTGTCCTTGTGTTTTAGACGGGTTTGTGTGATTGTGAGAGCTTACCAGAAAATACCTTGCGGCTGTGGTGAGAATAATTGTCCAAGTGCTGTGAGAACTGTTGACAGTGGAGTGAGAAGAATCAACTGCATTGCAATTCACAAGCCAGCAGCAGGACCAACGAAGACGGCGCCTAGACTTTGCAAGAAGAAGATGACCTCCTGTGCTTCGTTCGTTCCCGTATCTACTTGCAAGCTTATCTTGAGCGAAGGTAGAGTATGGTAACCGGGGTAAAGACATCTGAGTGCTAGTGCGACTTTACTGCATTGACCGGAGGACAGTACCTCGTGTAGTGCAAGATGGTCTTGCAGTGCAATGAGATTCTTTCTATTCTCTGGCTGTCTAGAACTGAGCGAGGGTTGGAGGGGCGTTGTGTGTGTGTCGATGAATTTTGTTTTTGTCAGAAGGGTGTCTGTGTCTATTGGATCTCTGTTGGTTCTTGTAGTCGGTTCTGTGTGGTGGTGGGAAGGAGTGGACCAGGAGAAGACGATATTGCGGATTGCCTCTGTAGGCAAAGCTTTGTGTAGTAGCGTGAGATGCACAACAATAGTGTCTCCCGTTTGCACACTTACTCCCCCTCTTCCATCATGCGCAGCACCAATGGCAACGCAGGGCGGACCGATGCAAACAGGATCCAGCACCTTGGCATCGGTAGAGACAGATGCGAGCGCAACTTGCTCTTCCCCCAGAGTTGGCCTCGATTCCAGTGTGATTCCTGCAAGCTGGCCTGGCTTGTGGGTGTTTGGTGGGGAATCGGCTCGACGAAGGGTTGAGAGGATAATCAGAGCGCCTCTTGTCGCAGCAGAAGGGGAGAGGGTGCAAGATGAGCTGCCCATCCATGGTTTGATTTGCCTTTCTACTGTGTCCTTGTTGTTGAGGCGAGTCGAAAGGGACTGGTGAGATGCAGCTCTCGCTTTAGCCTTTTGCAGGAATTCATCATCATCCTGCTCCGAGCTAGTCCTCATGGGTGGAGGGAAACCCATACCCAACTGTCCTGGTCGAGGAGTTCGTATATCTTCAACACGGTCCCCTCCCCTTCCTCCCGCCTGCTGGTAAGTGTTGCGATTATCAAGCTGGCGTACAGCCGACCTTAGCGCAGAGGCAGAATACAGCTTATTTCCTGCCACTGGACCTTGGCTCACTGCCACATTCATTGCTGTTGAAGCCAATCTGGACCCACTAGCAATAAAGCTCTTCTTAGCAGCATCCGACCATACAGGTGCAAGATCAAGAGCGCAATTCCACTGCGAGTCAAAGTCGGCCAGCACTTGTTTGTCCAGACGACGACGAGGCTGAGCGGAGACTGTAATGGTAAGATTCCTTGCACTTGTACTGCTATCAACACCACCACCAACACTGGAAGCAGATTGAGTATGCAGGGTGTGATGCGAGTCAACATATACGTAGAACAGCAAATTCTGCTGGCTACCGCGAGTCAATTCGATTGGCAACGCCGACGACATGGGCTCTAGCGCTTTCACCACGACATTGTGTGCGTCTTGTTGATCATTGGCGCAAGTAGGATCGATCTTGATCTGGATATCCTTGAGCGTGAATGTGGAGTCGGATTCGAACGGGTTCTCGAGCTCGACACTGAGCACGAGTCGACTACTTTCCAGCTGTGCTAGAGACTGGTGTGAGGATGGTCGACGGTAGATGAATGGGTCGTGTTGGGTGACGAGCGTACGCATGCGAACGTTGAGACCTGTTTTCAGCGGCAAAACTTCTCTTGTGCTGCGCTTGTAGATCTGTAGCCCTGATGAGTAGTTCTCGGACTGGAGACCGAGAGCAGAGGATCGACTAGTGCCCTGAGAAGAAGCGGAGGTGGTGAGGATGGAGCCAGACGCTGAACGCGGGGAGAGTACAGCAAGATCGCCGTTGCTGTCCGGCTTGGGGAACTGCCGTCGATGCTGGGTGTCGACGGAGAGAGCATCGTTTCTGCGCTGCTGAATGGTACTGAGAGCCTGAGCACCGGAGCGAGGAGTGACGACAGCGTTGTTGCCTCCAACCACGTCTCTGGGGAGGTGTGCGAGGTAAGACCCTAGGCCGTTGGGACCGTCGAGACCGAGTGCGGAAGAAGCATTGGCTCGTGCCTGGCTTTGAAGTGGGGATTCATCTGGATAGACTGGTCCTTCGTGCAGCGGAGCCAAGAGCGAATGCGCAAATCCAGATCGAATGGAACTGCGAGATGATGAGTTGGGTATATATTGATCTAGAAGGGCATCGTCGAGTCGGAGTGTGAGGGCAGCTGTGATGGACAGCAAGGGGGAAAAGGGTGTGGCGATAAAGTTGATGGGGACACGACAGTGCCAATGCACTCTCCAGTGTTGTCCGTCATGCGTCAGATGGGCATGATGAGAAGACAAAGTCGATAAGGGCGAGCTGGAAGAGTCTGCAGAGTCTTTCAAGGTGCGATGCGGTTTGGGAGGTTGATTCCCTGCCCACGAGTTGGAGAATGCGCGAACGGCAGCATGCTGTGCATGAGCTGGATCTGAGGGTTGTGCATGTGATGGTAGGAGTTGAAGGTGCTCGAATTGTAGCTGCACTGTGGAGAGCGGTTCGTATGGGTTTGTTGGCCTGGATGGTACTTGCGAAGATGGTGTTGGGGGAGGCACATAGTCGGTATAGAGATTGACGTGGAGGCAAGCAAGAAGAGCGTTGAGGTAGGGAGGGATGTTCTGCTGGCCTAACTGAGCGCGGGCTGAAAGCGCAGAAAGAGGAAGTGGTTGGACGAATGGCGCCTCGTGTGTTGAGCTTGATTCGATGGGAAGAAGGGGGTGGGAGGGAAGAGTCAAGATAGCCTCGACGTTGAGAACTTGATCAAAGTAGACGACCGATCTGAAGAGGGATTTGGAGGCTGAGGGAGCCTTGAGCGTTAGACGAGCCTTTGAGAAGAGCGACGCCAATGCGGCTGCCTGGTGCGACATGGTAGCGACAGCCAGGGAGTGGGAAGGTAAGGCAAGACGGATGATGTAGTCGATGGTCAAGAAGGAGGAACAAGTACAAACCAAAACCCTGAAATTCTCCGCAGTTGGTCTGTGCGTTTTTGTTGTTGTTTTTTTGTTGTTTTTTTCTAGAAATGTTAAGACGCCAAAACTAACATGCGTTGGTGAATTGGCCCTGGCACTGTGATTTTATCAAAGTGCACATTCGAGTCATTGAGCTTCTTCTGAAGTCACATCGGACCATCCGAATCAAATGTCCCCTCTGCGTTTCCACTGCCTCTGCGCTTCCACTGCCTTTGCCTTAAAGACACACGGATCTTAGGGTCAACACGTCAACATGTCGACATCTCAAGCCAGGATTGCAACAGCGCCATCATCTTGGATGGATTGGGAGAAACTCGGATTCAAGGAGCGCGATGTCAACGGTCTCGTTCGCGTAAGGTACAAAGATGGCAAATGGGCCAATCTTGAGATCAGCAAGGATCACCATCTCAATATTCACGCCGCTGCTCCCTGTCTCAATTACGGCCAACAGGCTTTCGAAGGTATCAAGGCTTTCCGTAGCGCCAATGGATCGGTCAAGGTCTTTCGTCCTCAGGAGAACTGGTCTCGAATGAACCTCAGTGCTCGAATGGCATCCATGCCCGAACTTCCCGAGGAGCTGTTTTTGGAAGCTATCAAGGTGGCTGTTGCGCTCAATCTTGAATATGTTCCCCCTTACAAGAAGAACGCTTCTGGGGGGGCTCTTTACATTCGACCTCTTCTGATCGCTACGGGACCTATGCTCATGCTGGGTGCTCCTGAGGAGTTTACTTTTCTTGTTTGGGTCACTCCTGTTGGATCGCTTTACGGTAGTGGTGGCGAGATTGCCGCGGTTGATGGCTTTGTTTTGGACACGTTCGACCGAAGCGCACCTATGGGCACAGGACACACCAAGCTCGGTGGTAATTATGCACCCGTCTTTGGCCCTACAGCACAAGCAAAGAAGCAGGGCTACCCTATTACGCTTCATCTTGACTCGGCTACGCACACCAACATCGACGAGTTTTCCACTTCAAACGCACTTGCCATTCAGAAGGAGGGCGACAAGACTACACTCGTTGTTCCCGAGAGCACATCCATTCTTCGTTCGGTGACCAAGGTTAGCGTTGTCGAGATTGCAGAAAAGCTTTGCGGTTGGAAGGTCGAGCTGCGACAGGTTGCGTTTGAGGAGCTCAAGCAGAACAAGTTTGTCGAGTTTATGGCTGCTGGTACTGCGGCGGTGAGTGAGATGCTCCTCTTCTTGATGGATGAGATTTGCGTTTGATTGACTTACTGACACGCTTTGCTCCTATTCTTGACAACTTGCAGGGCATCACACCGGTACGTTGCATGTCGTACAACTCTCACAAGCCTCAATTGCAACACGAAAAGCTCTCCAAAGAGGGTCCCAAGTACACGCTCCCTGCAGAGAACAAGGTAGTTCGCATCGACTTTGGCGATGGCAAGTCTGCCGGCGAGTGTTCGCAGCGTCTTTTTGACGAGTGTAAGTGTTCTATCTGCCACCTCGACTGATTTCGCCTCTGGACAAGTATGCAAGCTGACCTTTCTCTTGTACGCCTGTTTGCTGATACAGTGACTTCCTACCAGTGCGGTGACCAGGAAGATAAGTTTGGCTGGCTCTGGCCTGCTGAAGGTATCGTTGCTGAGGATGCCAAGATTGCCTAGATTCAATCCAAGAACCCTTCTGTATGCTTGTTTGCAATGATATACACAATTCACAGCGTATCTTATAATTGTTTCCTAGGGCCTTCAAGTACGTTAGAAGGGAAGCTTGGATTAAGAAGTGAAGGGGGAATGTGAATCCTCTCTATATATACCTTACATGCCTGACTGTGTTCTGCTGAGTGCCTGAAGGGTGCTCCTAAGTACAAAGGGGAGTGATGGTGATCAAAGGGAAGTGATGGCAAACAAAAGGTAGTGGGGATTCATGTGAGAGAATCAAAGGGGTCCGTAAGGGACTTCTGACGCGTGTTCAGACAGGCTGTCTGGAACACCATCCCCCACTCGAGACAGTACGACCTCGAACTGTCTTTAAGAGTCTCAACACTTGCAACAACGCCGAGTTCTCCAGAAGGGTGTGGTGTCATGATCGCTATCGTCGTCTTCGTCATTCTTTGAGTTGGGAATGTTGGAGAGGTTGGAGGAGGGTGCTGCTGTCTGTTGCGAGGGAGGGGGCTCCCTTTCGTCGGATGAGCGAGTATCTGAGCCACTGCAGTCAGGGGAAGGCAGTGTAGAAGGTGCAAGAGGGGGTGGTTCGGATAGAGCCTTAGCCTTGGTCCTGGCGATTGGCCTATAGGTCTTACCAGCAGCTTCAACCTTCTTCCGATGCCACTCGTGCTCCATTTGCCTCCTCCTTTCTAGGAAAGCAGGATCTTTCTTCTGCTCCTGATACTTAGCTTGTTTCCTAGCACGCAGCTCTTCCTTGTGCCTCTTCTGATAACAGCGACTGTTCGCCCTTGCTCTCATCTTGATCTTCTCGTTAAGTTCCTCATCGGCTTTCTGTTGCTCTAAAAGGCATTGCCACTTTTCCTTTCCTAGCGCTTTGTAATGGTCAGGATCGGAGGCCCGCGCCTCTTGTTCTCGAATGTGGTACCTACGACGCCGTGCCTGAAGCTCTTCTACCGTCTTGGTTGCGCGGTGCCTGTGCGCCACAGCTAGCTTGTACTCTCGATATGCTTCAGGGGTGAAGCGTGCCTTGAACTGTTGGTTGCGGTCCTGCCAAACGGCTCCACCAGTGAGGAAATTCAGTTGCTTGAGCTCCTCTTGGTACTGTCTCCGGTAAGTGCAAGTGACACGCAACCTCTTCCACATTTTGTTGTAGGCCTTGTAAGCAGCTGATTGCTGTTGAGACCGGCGGTGCACTTCGGTTGCTTGCCAGCGCAGTTCCTTCATGACTTCAGAGCATGCCTTGCCAAGCTGTTTTGGACCAACATATGTACCATCACCCTGTCGATCTCCTCTCTTCTGATCAGCAGGTTTGTGCCTGGATGCTTGCTGGGCTCAAGCACTGGAGCTTTCCAGGCTGCAGTACGAGAAGCACTTGTAGACAAGGCGGGACAGTCTCGCAATGCATGGCCTGGCTCACCACAGCTGTAGCAGGTGGGGTCGAGTGGCTCAGCTGTGGCATGGGTGGAGGGGCCAGGATCACCGTTGTTCCCATCCCCCTCTCTGTCGAACAACTCCTGTTGGAGATGAGAGACCTGCATCACTGCTGCCAATGATGCATCCCAATCGTCTTCCTGAATGGGAATTAGTCCAGAGTCTGATGACTCGAACTGGTGGTAGGACTTGCTCCTCGCGAATCCTCTGCAGTTGGGGGTCAGGAGGTGCAACTGTGCCTGAGCGGTATTCCTGCTAGACGACGGTAGTCGTTCAGGGTCAGTGTTGGGGGATCTCGCTCGCTGCTTGCCCTTTCCCCTGGAGCCGGAGTCGTCATCATTGCTCTGGCTGTGGGCTGGGGATTCTGCTGGCGGGTCAAGCTGCTTGGAGGAGGCATTGTCGTCATCTGCAGTGGCGGAGATGCGGGAGGATCGCCTTCATTGGATGGTGACTGCATATCCCCCGCTTCCATGGCATCCCAGCGACGAAGGTCGGCCTCGCTGATGAAGGAGCTCTGCTGAGGAGGTGGTCGAGGGAACCAATGAGACCGGTCGGCGCTGGGACCATGGGCAAGCTTGAGATCCAAGACATTGATGGTTGACTTGAGCGTTCGACCTTGACGGGAGACAAGCTTGGCCACCCCCTCGACAGAGATGCTCGATACCAGATAAGGACTGCTCCAGGGAGGGTCATACTTGCCTGCTCTTTCCAGACGATTCCTTGCTAGGATGATATCCCCCACAGCGATCTCTGGCCAGTCTGGATGGGACCTTTCACGAAGGAGGGCTCGTCGTTCCATGATCTGGCGAGCTCTGATGTTGGCGGCAGTTCGGAACTTGTCGAAATGTCTTGCCCTTACTAACTGAGCCTCTAACTCGTGGTTCCGAGAAGTGTTCAGGGCGTCTGAGGCATTGTCGGTTGCCTGGAACCAGAAACGAGGGTGGCGGCCATACATCATGAAGAAGGGAGACTCGCTGGTCATTTCCGACCTGGTGGCACGGTATCCAAACAAGACTTGGTTGAGGAGCTTGGGGTCATCCCAATTGAGTTGGTGTTGAGCACCATATCACTTGAGGGCATTGAGGAGGATACCGTTGAATCGCTCGACCTTGCCATTGGTCTGTGGGTGGTATGGGGAGATGTAAATGATCCTGATGCCCAGAGAACACATGTAATCGCAGAATCCGAAGGATATCCATGCCGAGCCGTTGTCGCATATGACGGATGATGGTTTTCCATACCTGTGGATCAGATTTTCCATCATGCGCAGTGCATCAGCAGTATTCTCGTTCTTGGTGGGGAAGGCATGTGCTTGACCTGTACAGTAGTCGATCACAGTGATGAGCTTCGTGTTGCCCAACCTTAAGCCAGGCAGGGACAGAAAATCCAGCCCCCATCGTTCGAAAGCATCCATCCTAGGTAAGGGATGGAGGGGACCATAGCTCCTCCCCGGATTCGCCGCGATCTGACATTCGATGCATAAGTGTGCCACTGCTCCGCAGATGGCAAGCATGGCTGGGAAGGTGTATCGATCTGTAACCAGATTCTTGAGAGCACTTTGCTTCCGGTGTCCTCCCTCGTTGTGTAAGGCCTTGGTCAGAGAGCAAGCTCTCTCAAATGAGGTGATGACAGTTACCCGAGAGCCCAGCTTGTTGAGACAGAATAGACAGCCATCTTCGACAAACAACTGTAGCACCCAGTGCTCTGCTTTTTGTAATGCCTTGGCTACGTTGCCATCATCGAGCCCGCCCATGTCCACACTGGGCAGAGCTTCCTCAGCAGAGACTGAGTTTCTGACAGCTGTCTCTGCAATGGACAGCGCCTTCTGTTCGATGGAGAGCCAGGTGGAATGACCCTCGCAAGCTATGCTCTCAGTGACTGCTTCCGCCATACCAGGTTTGATAGCGAGCTCGCCGTCGGACACATCGGCAGTGAGCCTCTCGAGAGTGGTAGGTCCGGGAGGGCCGATGAGAGCAGGTCTTCTTCTAGTGACCAAAACCTGCTTTAAGTCATTGCTGGGTTCATCATTGTCGGCCAAACCGGGTCGTCGGCTTAGGGCATCTGCCACTATGTTTTCCTCACCCTTTCGATAGATGATGTGGGGATCATATTGCTCGATACGATCGAGGTAGCGGTACTCGTGTGGAGTTAGCTCACGTTGGGTGCAAAAATAGACGATTCCTTTGTGGTCTGTTATCCAAGTGAAACCGCCAGGAGCTCCATCGATGTAGCAGCAGAAATGAGTCATGCTGGCAATGCCACCAAGAAGCTCTTGCTCCCTGGCAGAGTAGTTCCTCTCCATCTTGGATAGACGCTTGGAGAAGAAGGCGACTGGCTGCAGAGCGGACTTGGGGGGTAGTTCCCAGTCGTTGAACTGTCGGCCCTGCCAATTGCGACGAACTTGAGATAGAACTGCACCGATGGCAGTGTCAGATGCATCCGACTCGACGTAGTAACGCCTGTCGAGTTGGGGAAGACCCAGAACCATATTCTGTACTGCCGCTTTGAGCTCATTGAATGCACACTTTCGAGGCTCTGTCATGTCAATCGCTGCTCCCTTCTGGGGACTTCCCTCGGTCAGCTTGTAGAGTGGGTCAGCGATCCCAGCAAATCCTTCAATAAAACGTCGGTAATATCCACACACATTGAGGAATCCTCAGATGCTTGTGATGTCGGCCGGGAACGGCCAGGTGGTAATTGCCTCAACTTTAGCTGGATTCGGCATTATGGTCTTACCGCTGTTGATGATGTGACCCAACATCTTAATCTCCTCCTTTGCGAAGTGACACTTGTGGAGTGACAAGACGAATCCAGCAGCCTTGAGGGCAGCACAAACCTTGTCGATGTCCTTTTTGTGTGTCTCTAGGTCAGGGGAGAATACTGTGATGTCATCCAGGTACACTATGCAACACTGGTCAATGAAGTCGGCCAGAACGTCGTTCATTGCTCGCTGGAACATGGCAGGCACATTTGTAAGACCCATGGGCATGACATTCCATTCGAAGTGGCCATACTGGCAGGAGAAGGCTGTCACGCCCTTGTGACTTTCCTTCATTGGGATCTGCCAGAACCCATTCAGGAAATCCAAACTGGTGAAGTAGCGGCTTCCAGCCAGCAGGTTCAACGGGTCATCCACATGAGGGATTGGGTAGGCGTCCCAGCGGGTAACTCGATTGAGGGCACAATAGTTGATCATGACGTGCTTCTTACCATCCGGTTTGGGTACAATGTGCACTGGGGAAGACCAGGCGGAAGAACTATGTCGAATAGTGCCATTCTCCAGACTTTCATTAATGAAATCATGGATCACACAGTCTTCTGCAGGTGAGCGACGACGTGGGGGCTGTCGGATCGGACGCAAGTCAGTGAGGTCGAACTCGTGTTCGATCTTGGCCCTTTTTGATGGGTCCGAGTTTAATTTACCGGAGAATAAGGTTGGGAATCACTTAGCGAGGCTTGACGTCCAATCGCTGAGATTAGACTCAAACTGAGGAGGTGCCTGTGTCTCGAGTATGCTAATTAGTTTTGTAGCCGAATCCTCAGTACTCATATCACAGCTGACCTGTACCACATGTCCATTGATCAGCAATTTCAACCCGAGGGCAGGCTCGTCGTCATGCCAGACGAATTCGGCTCGGGTCTTTCACAGGAAGGGTAATCCTGCAATGAGACTGAAGTCGCAGCCTTCATGGAGGTCAAGGGCGAATGCCTCGAGCATTACCCGTTGTCCAGCAATGATCAATGGGAGTGTGACCAACTTCGAAGCGGTCGTAATCTCGCTGGAGGTGGTCTGGATGACCTCCAAACTGCATTTACGCTCTGTGATATGGGTACCATTCTTTTGCAGGAACTCGAGGAAGTCTCCAGCAACATAGTTGTGGGAGGCGCCGGTGTCCGCAAGCATGAACACTCGTAAACCATCGGGAAGATGGACGTTGATCTTTGGCAGATGATCAACCCTGGACACCATATGCAGGGTATGCATGCCGGCACGCTTGGTCCTCTGTGGACAGTCGCGGGAGAAATGACCAAGCTTATGACAGTGATAGCACTTGGTGTTCTCGTCCGCAACTGGAGCAGGAAGGGTGGGTGTGTGCTTCCTTGGCTCAGATCGGCGAGCGCTCTTCAGGTGACTGTTCCTGGTGGACTTGTGGGAAGTGGCATGGAGTGACATAGGCCTGCGCTCCACCTTCTTCCACACATTGAAGTGGGTAGACTGTCTACCAGAAGAGTCCTTGGTTGTGTGGTCAGCGAACTGACTCTGCACAGCCACGTTGCCGTTCTTGAAGTTACAAGCCTCTTGCACAACCTCCTCAAAGTTGTCGACAATGTTCTTCCGTTGGATATCATGGACGAGGTCACAGTACCTAGAGGGGAGCTTCTCGCAGAAACGATCGACCCACTCGGAGTCCGTGAAGCTGCCTGGTGGAGTGAGTAACACGAGCTTACGGAAATTCTTGATATAGCTGTCCATGTCCTTGAAAACAAGCGCCTTGATCTTGCGTCTTGCTGTGAAGGCTGGGTTCCGTTCTTCGTGAGCCTCCAGGAAGGCTTGCCGATAAAGGGTCCAAGAAAAGGAGGAATATTTCTTCCTGAAGGCATGCCACCACCCAATTGGGGAACCCTCGAGACAGCTAGAGATGGCAACTGGCCACCTGCTCTTGCTAACTCGGCTGTCAACCAGTACTTCCACGAAATCCTGAAGCCATTCACCAGCAGTCTCCTCGGTGGAGTCATTGTAGGGGCGGAACTTGGGGATGCGGGCATCCTTGGAGGCATTGAAGATCTCATGGTCATTGGTGGCATCATTGAGATCCTCAGACCAGTCGATCTTGTCTTCGATCACTTGGGCTAGGCTGACATCTCCAGCATCCTGTGTGTCGGTGACAGAGGTCTCTTGCTTGGCCGGCGAGGGCATCACTTCATCAGAGGGGAGCAGACCCTCAGCGGGCTGCTGAGGGACAGCATACTCTTGGACGATCTCATGCGTGCGTCGCTCATTCTGTTGGGAGAGCTGAGCAAAACAGTCGTCGATGGCCTGGGTGAACTGGGTGGGGAAAGCGCCCAGCTTACCATTGATCTCATCGATCGACAGCTTCGTCTCGTTGCCCAGAGCTTTGATGCTATCAGAGAGACTGTCAAGGCTGTTCTGCATCACAGTCTTGACCTTTGCAAACTCTACATCATTCGTGGCTTTGAACAGGTTGAACTGCAGATGGAGCCTGGACAGTTCGGTGATCTGGTTCTTGAGTGCAGTGAGGGTAACGTCCAAAGCACTAAACTTACCAAGAACAGTCTCCTTGGTGATCTTCTCTTCTTCATAGGAGACGAAGAACGATCGCATTTCGGCCGACAACTGGGAGGTGTGGGCTGCAAGGCTCTCGAGCGTCGGCAGTGGCGCCAGGAGCTGGAGGGGGGCTGACATGTCGTAGGGTAGAGGTAGAGAAGATGGGGGGTGTACGAAAAGAGATAACTACACACCAGGGGTAGCAACCACTTTATCGATAAAGTGTTTCCTAGGGCCTTCAAGTACGTTAGAAGGGAAGCTTGGATTAAGAAGTGAAGGGGGAATGTGAATCCTCTCTATATATACCTTACATGCCTGACTGTGTTCTGCTGAGTGCCTGAAGGGCACTCCTAAGTACAAAGGGGAGCGATGGTGATCAAAGGGAAGTGATGGCAAACAAAAGGTAGTGGGGATTCATGCGAGAGAATCAAAGGGGTCCGTAAGGGACTTCTGACGCGTGTTCAGACAGGCTGTCTGGAACATAATTCCAGTCTGCCACTTGCTTGTCAGTCGTCAGAGTCAGGCGCAGCGCGTATCGAGCGTATCGAGCGTATCGCCGCGCCTATCGAATTACAATTCAGTCTGTTAGATTTGACCCAAGTTGCACGTGACGCAGGGGATGGTGTGCTGTGCTGTGCTGTGCTGTGCTGCGTGTTGCCCCTGCGTGTGCTGCCTGGCTTTGGAACTGCGCACGGGCCGCTTTTTTTGGGGGGGGCTTGGAGCAAAGACTGAGAGAGTGCGAGTTGGGAATGTCGGGAATGTCAGCAAGGCAACGCAATTCCAACAAGTTGGCATCTCACCTTGACCATCAATCGCATCCACCACCATCGACGCTCATTGACACCGTCGTTGTTGCCATCTTTGTTAAAGTAGCCGACTACACTGGTACAGTCTTGGCTTCTCCCATCGCGCGGCACTCGATCCGATACGGCCGACTGAGCAACTGCCACAAAGCCAGCTTTGGATCGCTGCAGTTATCGTCGCACAGCATGGAAATGATCTCGTTCAATGTCGACCATGGCTTTCTCGAAGGAGTAGTTCGTGGTTACTGTACATCTCTTCTCGCTTCAAATCACTATCAGTCTTTGACTCAATGTGAAACGCTTGATGATTTCAAAATGCAACTTTCAGCAACAGACTACGGCAATTTCCTTCAAAACGAACCTTGGCCTATTTCCACCTCGACCATTGCCGACAAAGCGACACGGAAACTCGTCTCGGAATTCGAATATCTTAGGACTAATGCTGTTCAGCCTCTTTCCAAGTTCCTCGATTATATGACGTATGCGTATATGATCGACAATGTCATCCTTCTTATTACCGGTACACTTCATCAACGTGACACGCACGAACTCTTGCAAAGATGCCATCCACTCGGCTTATTCGATACAATGCCTGCACTGTGTGTAGCTACCACTGTGGAGGAGTTGTACAACTCGGTCTTGGTCGAAACACCTTTGGCGCCGTATTTCCGCGATTGTATTTCGGCTTCAGATCTGGATGATTTGAACATCGAAATCATTCGAAACACTCTTTACAAGGCCTACCTCGAAGATTTTTACTCCTTTTGCCAGAGCTTAGGCCCAACGACAAAGGAGACCATGTCTCAGTTGTTGAGCTTCGAAGCCGATCGTAGAACGATCAATATCACTATCAACTCTTTCGGTACGAGCCTTGGTAAGGAGGATAGAGCAAGGTTGTTTCCCAGTATTGGAAAGTTGTTTCCAGCGGGGAATAACATTTTAGCTAAAGCAGACGAATTGGATCAGGTCAAGAGCGTTTGCGATGCTATTCCTGAATACCGTTCTTTCTTCGATAGCTCCACTCAAAGTGGTGGCGCAGCAGCCAACGGAGCTGTAGAGGCAAACGCAGATATGTTGGAAGATAAAATGTTCAAGTTGGAGGTTCATCTCAATAGGATGCTCACCATTACGCAGTTTCAGTTTGGTATCTTTTACGCATGGTTGAAACTCAAGGAACAGGAGATTAGAAGCATCACTTGGATCGCAGAATGTATTGCTCAGAATGCTAGGGATCGCATCTCTGACTTTATTCCTCCTATCTAACTCCCACTTTCTACTCGTATACCTTGAGCTTCCTTTGTTTTGCCTTGTTATCCTCCATAAATTGTACATTCGCCACGCTTCGTGTAGAGTGTTGGTGTTTCTTTTGGTGTCCGTGTAAAGCTCTGTTGTTTGTTTCTGTGCAGTTTTCAAATCAAATCCTGTTTGGCATGGGCATTGTATCACAAGTGGCACGTACTGAAGTCGACTCGTACTTATCGTGGTTCTATTCAACACTGGTGCTTCATATGCAACAGGTTCGTGGTGATGCAAACGATTGTCGCTAAGGTGTGCAAACTTTCGTCTCTGCCAATTGGCTTGAAAATCGACTTGAGAGGAACTTGCGCTTCGCTTTGATGGCAGCTTTCGACTATATCCTGTGTCTGCAGTGGTTGCAACTTGAGATGCACTTGCTTTGCAGAGGCAGATGTGCAGTATTCCCTCCTCCTCCTCCTCCTCCTCCTCCTGCTGCTGCTGCTGCTGCTGTTTATCTCGGCTTTCTGATCTTTGTTTCGACTAGCTTAGTAAACAAGTGAACCGTTTTCACAACTCTTTGCCCCAAACCAATTCAAGTTCCTCATAACCACTCCTACCCTCTACATTCTTGTCGCAATGCTGTGCGATTAAGAGTGAGGTTGAGAAGAGCTAGAAGAGAAGACTCGCCTGCGATACATCGCGAGATGCAAAACGGCTCTTATGGTGGCGAGCACCGCGATGATCGCGTAGGCGGCAAGGAGCGGCAAGGAGCGGAAAGAACGGAAAGAGCGCTCAAGCCAATCTGATCGTCTTTCAGAACGAAAGCAACATGTTCTCGTATAACCTCGGTTTGTCCTGATTCATCGCACTAGGTGCTGGAACCCTTACAGGTTTAGGGTTGTTTAGGGTAGAGGCTAAGTGACTTCGACTTTTCTTCTTCCAAGGCAACACCAACTTGACCACCACAAATTCTACACCAGCCCAGTCGCAACTGACTTTCACACTCACGATCGCTACATTTACATCCGCTCTCTAACGGAGCGCACCCTGAGACGACGCACCGATACAAGGAGGCATGCAAGGATGGAATGATCCGACCGATAATCGCTTTTGAAATGCTAGAATACAAATGTGAGGATGCTGGCAAGGGGGAGTCCTAATGCGACGACGCGGCGAGATGCATTGCAATAAATTGTCAAGGAGGAAGTTGAGCATGTAAGGCAGAATCCTGAAGAGGTGCCAGAGATCCGCGGTGAGTACGAGGCGAGACTGTTGCATCACTTGCGCTTCTTGACAAACAAGGCGTCGAGAGCAGCGTTCGAGGGCTTCGGTGGACTGGCAGGTCGGCGAGACAGCGCAGCCAATCCACGTGGACTTCCATGAGCTACTCCATTCCTATTAGGCACACCGATCGGCACGCGCTCTTTGGGGCTAGCACCATGAGGAGTGACCGGCCGCTTGTTGGGGATTCCAGCTTGAACTTGCTGTTGCTGTCGTTGTTGTTGTTGTTGTTGTTGTTGTTGTTGCTGTTGTTGTTGTTGTTGTTGCTGTTGCTGTTGCTGCTGCTGCATAGGCGATACTCGAAGCTTTCCCGCTGGTAGGTCGTTGCTGGGATTATCTGTTGTTCGAGGAGGACGCATCGCACCATTGCCGTTCTGGCCGCCATTGGGTCGACCATTGACAGCACCAGGTCGCAAACCTTGACCGACTGGTGAAGCTGCATTCGAATGAGGACGCGGCTTGCCTGCAGGAATGTCGACCTCAATTGAAAGACGCGGTTTCTTCGGGATCATCTTGGGGTCGTCGACCACGATCGACTTGCGCTTCTTTGGGTCACTGTGCGGCCCTCGAGGAGGCACGCCATTTGGGCTCTGCACGAGCTTCCTCGCGGCGCCATTGCCCTGATTGACGGGTGGAGGTGCGTACAAAGTGCCCGGCTTTTGCACAGGCGGCCTAGCAGTCGATGGCGGCGGTCGAGCGGGAGGTGAACCTGGAGGAGGTCCGGGAGGAAGAGCTGGCAGTGGACCACTTGGAGGCCGAGGCAGAGGTCTTGCTGTAGTCGATCGAGTCGTGCTAGAATTTGCAGCTGTAGCTGGCTTCTTCGACTCGATAGCAACAAAGTTGTTGGCCAGAGTGCGAATTCCCTTCTGCAGCAATGCTACCGTGATGGGTTGCACCGCTCCACGCTGTTCAGCCGCAGCTACTAAGCTCTCCCAGATCGCATCGCCTCGACGCAGATGTTCAGCATTACCAATGATAAACAGGTTGCTCTTGGCACGGGTGACAGCGACATTGAGACGTCGACGATCGCTCAAGAAACCAATGCTGCTCGGCTTGGGCAGTGAACGGACACAACTCAAGATGATGATGTCCTTTTCTTGACCTTGGAAACCATCGACCGTGTTAAAGTCGATGCGCTCGACAATGTCCTGTCCATAGCGTTGCTGGAACGTCCGTTTGAGCTCAAACACCTGCGCCTTGTACATGGTGACGATACCGATTCGATAGTCAAAATTCTCTCGCGGATTGTCGGTTCGCAGTCGCTCGTACAGAGCTAGAGCGACGTTGGCTTCCTCCTTGTTGATGATCGAATGGAAGCGACCAGGCGACTCGGGTGCTTTCGTCGACAAGAACTTGAACGGTCGCGTCAGCTCGTACTTATGCCAAGGCTGGCGTGTCAATTCGGCCATATCGGGTCCATCTTGCAGCTTCGAGTCGTAGAACGCTTTCGAAGGGAAGACCGAGATCTCGGGATGCATACGGTACTGAATGCTGAGTAGATGCACCGCTTGAGGTGCACGCTCAAACATCCTCACAAACAGCGACTGCGAATAGCCCAGCTTGTCGGCTTGCTGTGAAATGACTGTGGGTGGCAACTGATTCGGATCACCGACCATGATGCACTGCTTGCATCCGTATCGAAGCGGGATGATCGTGCTCAACTCGACAGCCTGTGCTGCCTCGTCGATGACAACCGTCTCAAAGTCAAAGGCGACACCGCTGAGCATCTCGTGACCGGCACCCGACAAAGTTGTGCAGATCACATCGGCGTCGCCCAGGATCTCTAGCCTGGCTCGCCTACGATCGGCTTCGCGCTGACGATGCTGGCTCTGCTGCTTATCCTTGGCTTCATCGAGCTTCGACATGATACCCAGACGCTTGGCGGACAAGTTACGGATCTCGGCTTCGAGTTGCGTCGCCAATGCTCCATCACCCGATCCTCGAGCCTGAGACAGTTCGTCCTGCTTCTGTTCTCGTTGCATCTTGAGCTTGTGGATCTCGGCATGCAAGGCGCTTGGGTCGGCTGCAGTGGCACTGTTACGATTGGCATCGAAGGCACTGCCTCCCTCCAGCCGCTGCTCGATGAGGTACTCGAGCGAGATGTCCTTGACACTGACATTGATCGTCTCCTCACGTCCGACACGAACGACTTTGGGGTGGATGACTTTGCCATCCAGTAGGCGAATGCCGGCTCGAGCACGCTTCGCCACCTCATCGATGGCTGCATTACTCGGTGCACACAACAGGATCTTTTTCGTCGCACCGACCTTGCCCTGCGCCTGTCCAGCCTGCACCGACGTCGAAGGACCTTTCCGGCGAGAGACAAAGGCGCCAATGAGGGCACAGATGGTCTTGGTCTTACCTGTACCTGGAGGACCCTGGATGAGCGAGAAGCCTCCAGTTGCCAACGAGCCAAGAATGGCTCGCGCTTGCGGCTCGTTGACTTGATACCCTTGCATCGCCTTGCGCACCTCATCAGCTGCAAGCGTCGCTTTGGGTGCGACACGTGCCTTGATGACATCGCTAAACAGATCAAAGTGCGGAGCGACCATGAGCGCGCCATACTCTCGATGCAGCGTAGTGAGCGAAAAGAGCTTCTTGACTTCCCACTTGGATCGATTGACCAGCGCGGTGCTGACACCTTGACGGTCATCTGCCAAACAGCATCGAAGTGTCAGCTGATGACCTTGAGGATGTCGCTTGAATACCTGCACTTTGGCCAAGATGATCTTGGCCTCCTTGCCCGAGATGGCTGGCCTCCTCTCCTTGAGTCGTACAATTTCGGCATCGTTGTAGTTGATCATCGGTGGCAGCACGTCAGGTGGAATGGTGACGTTGACATCGACAAACATGTCGACCGTAGATCGTCCAGCCACTTCGAGAGGGATGCTGGGCTCATTGTTGGTGTCGGCTTCCTCCTTGGCTTGACGGAACTGCGCCCAGCATTCCAGCAGCAGAAGAGGCCCAAGCACAAGGCCATACTCGTTGGCATTAGCAAAGTGCGGCTGGATGTGTCGATAGGTGGGTTCCTTACCGGGTTGTGCTGGAGGTCGATCGCCTTCATGGTTGTACTTCCAACAGAGAATGCTGCGATAGAGTGCCGAAAAGTCGGGCGGACTACGCAAGATACGCTTGCGTTCGGCATCAGCACGTTCAAGCTTAGCCCGCTCAAGATGATAGTCCTCGCGGATGATCATCTTGCGTTGCGGTGGCTGAGCTACCTTGGGAATACGTGGACGATCCGTCTTGGCACGAAGCGCTGCCAGGCCTTTCGCCTCGCTCTCTTCATCGCTAGACTCGGAGGAAGAGGAGGATGAGGAAGCTGTACTCTCGCTCTCGGCTCTTGCCGCTTTCCTCGCAGCGGCCGCCTTGGCAGCTTCCGTCGTAGGAGGCGGCATCTTGCTGATGAGCGCGCCAGTCACGGAGCTGACAGCAGCGGGTGCCCTGACGGTAACGTCGTCTTCGTGATTGCGACCCCATCGAGCCTCGCCTGATCGCACGTTGGCATTCTGTGGCTTGAACGAGCGACCAGAGCCGCTGCCCAGCTCTTGACGTAGTTGAGCGAGCTTACCAGTGCTTCCCTTGGTAATACCCGCCCGCGAGCTCGCTGACGCACTCGATGAAGACGAGTAGACGCCTCGCGATGAAGCGCCTCGGTAGGCATTGATCGGTGCCGAGGGGGACGGTGCAGCTTTGGGGCGGGTAAAGTCGAGCGTGATGGGCTTCTTGGTGGTGCCCGCATCGGAGCGTTCATCCTTGTCGATATCGATAATGTCGTTGGGATCGACTTTGGCAAAGCTGAGCTTGGACTGCTTGAGCTTGTTCTTGCGCCGTTGCTCTTGACTGTTTGAGAGCATGCCAAAGTTGCCGACACCAGCCCACCAGTGCGAGTTGTCTTGCTCAGCTTTAGCGCGACCAGAAGATGAGGATGTTGTGCGTGGTCCAGATGAATACTTGGAAGCTGATGAAGCATCCTCGGTGCGTTTCAGAGAGGATGACGACGACGACGACGACGAGGAGGAGGAGAAGGAGGAGGAGGAGGAGGAGGAGGAGAAGGAGACCGAGGTTGTAGCCGTAGACTGAGTTGTCTTGACGTCCGAAGCAGTGCTGGTTGTCTCATCATCCTCATCGCTAATCTCGATGATGCCGGCGTCGGGGTCGAGCCTAACCTTGAGATCGGCCAACTCGTCAAGTGTCAGCAAGGTATGTCGAGCTGCTGCATCCTTGATAGCCATCTGTTCGTTGATAAAAGTGAGCATCTTGGTCTTGGAACGTGATGGAAAATCGTACTCGACACCGAACTGGTCAAGCGCCTTGAGGATGAACGACTGCGTCTCGCGGAGAATGTCTTCATCATTCATGCGAAGCCAGCTGGTAGCGCACTCGACGGGTAGAGCAAGCGCTTGCACCATGGTCTCGTCCTCTGCCGACTCAAGGGCGTCTGCATCTTGGCCACCAATCCATCGAGACGGAGCTTCAGCAGCACGACGCACAACGTTGCGGAACACTGCCAAGGCATCGACCATCTCGGATGCAAAGATGGTGACATCACGGAACCACGCCACCATTTCCTCTCTGGGGAGCAGTGTCGACCATGATGGAGTACGTTTGAAGATGGCCGCTACACTGTCGCACATTGAGCGCCAGATAGCGGGAGCCTTGAGCGCCACCGCTTGAAGTGTAGAGCGATCCTCGATGAGTGTCCACCAAGTGCCAGGACGCAAGAGGCCGTCGGTGCTACCAGCAAGCACATTGACAATGTCGGCGAAACTTCTCACCATCCACTTGGCTAGCTCGTTGGCTTCGATCATCTTGGTAATGGCATTGATGAAGAGCTGCAGATAGTCGACAAGAGCGCGAAGAGCCAAAGTGTGGTTGATCTGGAAGAGGATGCGGAAACAGTCAGCACGACTCTCCACCGTGCTGAAGGCTTGTCGAAGCAGGTTCTGAGCGGGGCGGTAGACGTCCGCGTCTGGACACAAGTTGAGCATCAAGAGACTGTAGGCGTCGGCGGTGCAGACTTGCTGAACCTCTTGTTCGCCAGTGAGCTCACCAAAGTCGGCGAGACGCTCGGCAAAGTCGGAACGACGCATAGCTCGGAAAGCGCCAAGTAAGCTAGCTATCGACTGTCGCATACGCGTCACATAGGCGTCGTAAGCAGCATTGGAGCCGGTGGTGGAAGGTGGCTTGAGCGTGTGCGTCTGCAAAGATGGCTGTGTGCAGACCGCAATACGGGCTAGAGCACCGAGGAGAATGCTGAGGCCCTGCTTTGAAGAGCCAGATGCTGTGACGTTGTACACCTCTTTCCACAATACGCTGCAGATCTCAACGAGAGGATATTCTTGGCGGGCTGTGTCCTCGTAGAAGGTCTCGAGGGAGACGACAGGTTTGGAGTCGCGCTGGGCTCTTGTTCGCTCTTTCCACTTTTGGTTGTTGCGAGTCGAAAGCGCCGACAGCTTTTCGAGAGCTTGCGCAAGGTTGGTCGCGTCTCTTTCAAAGGCTTGCGCGATGAGATCTCGTGCAGCGCGTCGAGTGGACTCGTCGGCTTTGCTGTCTTGGGCTTTGCTGTCTTGGGCTTTGTTGTCTTGGGCTTTGCTGTCTTGGGCTAGAGCGGTCCGAGCGATAGGAGCAGCGTAGAGATTGACGATATCCCTGCTGTTGGCTTGATCCGCATGGTTGAGAACGAGGTCGATGGCCTCTGCGAAAGCAACGGCTCGAGTCTCGTTGGGTACATGACCTTGTTGCATGCGTTCAAAGAGAAAGTTGGCGATGCGTTTGATAGCCTCGCGGAAGGGCTTGCCACCTTGCGGTCGGAGTGTGTCAAGGTGGAGACGCATCCAGCCGAACAAGAGACCTTTCTCGCGTGGATTGGAGAGGGTACGCTGTGACTCAAAGAGCGGCTTTGTGAAGAATGGATTGTCGAGAATGCCGGAGAGGATGACTGTAGGGTACTCGTCGTCTTTGTCGGAAGGAGCTATGTGGGAGGTGTTTTGGGTCCATATCGCTGGACCTCGCAACTTGAGCAAGACTGCGTAAGCTTTGAGAAGGTCGCAGAAGCGATCGTCTCGGTCGTGGACATGGCTGAGGATGGTTGGGGTCAGAGCTGGTGCGGATGTGGGAGCAGCATTGAGGAGAATAGAGAGCAAAGACCAGTCTGCCACTGCGCCTTGATCCGAGTATCGGCGTTGTACGCGTTCGAGTGCTTGTGCAAATACGAATGTAGCGGCCATCTCTGGTGGCAGAGGTCTAAGCAGTAGCATCTGTCTCGCTGCAAAAGCACGAAGGGTAGCGTCATCGTCGATGGACAGCGTCAACAGACCTGCGGGCAGCTCTTGAATGTTGGGGAGCTGTTCGAGCTTGATGAGGCCTTTGAGGGCTTGGTTGAGCTTGGCTGCGTTTGGCGATGCGGCCAGTGTGAGGAGGGCGTAGATCTCTGGGCGAGTGAGCTTTCGGAGGAGGTCGCCTTGTGTTTGTCTGGCCTTTTCGAGCACATCGAGCGCGAGCTTCTCCTCGACCGAGTCGACGTAGGCGAAAAAGGTGTTGAGCTTGTCTTGCGGAAACTGCGAGAGGTAGATGGTGCGAAGATGGTGCTTGGCTCGGAGAAAACCTTTGTAGCATTCGATGCAGTTGGAGTAGATGGCCGAGGTGATACGACTAGTCCAACGCTCGACCTGATCCTTGGCACGAAAGCTGAAGACACGAAGCATGCAGCTCTCAAGATCAAAGTCGCAAGGCCTGCCTATTGAGCAGAAGATGTGGGATTGCTTCGCCTTGCCCGAATCGAGGTAGTCGCAGGCGGCTTGGAGCAGGTCGGAGAAGAGATCGACATCGAGCTGATGTGAGCCAACTCGCTCGAGCTGACGCTGCACATTGTCCGGGAGCGGAGGTGGCGAGCCAAATCGAGCGGCTCCGCCTCCTGGTTGTGTGAGCGGACAAGTCATTTCAGGCTGGAGTCCGACATGATGATGGCAGCGGGAGGTGGGGGAGATGGGGGAGAGGGGAGATGGGGGAGAGAGGAGATGGGGGAGAGGGGAGATGGGGAGGTGGAGAGGTGAGGAGGTCAACGAGATCCTGGATGAACGCTTTACAAGCGGGGGATTAGGATGATGGTAGTGGTGGTTGTTTGTGGTCTTGACGCTATCCTCTCTTCCCTCCTCTCTCTCTCTCTCTCTCTCTCTCCCCGATTAGAGTCGACCTCGAATGGCTGAGTCGATGTGATAATAGCCAAACACGATGGCTGAGTCGATGTGATGTGATAATAGCCAAACAAGATGGCCAAGATAGGGTGATCCGATGATAGGGTGATCCGATGATAGGGTGATCCGATGATTGTCAAAGCCGGATTTGAATGCTTTTTCTCACGCTTTTGGTGTGACTTTAGAGAGAATCCACAAGCTGAAGCTGAAAAAGAGGGGTGACAAAGAAAGAGAGAGAGAGAGAGACACACGCACGCGCGCTTGGCAACTCACTCCCACTTTCCGGCATGGTCGAGTGACGCGAGAAGAAAGCAAGCTCAGACTCAAGAATGTTAGAGCGACACTTGGAATCGCCGATTCGTTTCTAGTTCAGCAGAGTTGATCGAGATAGCCGTTCACACGTTCAGGCTTGGCTCGACTGGCTTGTTGCTTCAACGACGGCAAAGACCAACAACCAAGTGCTCAAGTTCGAGTTCAAGTTCGAGTTCAAGTTCGAGTTCGAGTTTGAGCGTAGCAAGGAGGTTAGGGATCAATGTTAGGCTCGAAAAGGACACACAACCAAGTTAAAAGCTGATTACACAGATTCGATGTGGCTCCTCCATTGCAACCGAAGCATGTTCGCGTCGCGAGTGTGAGGAAAGCGGATAGCAAGTTGGAAATGTGGCAGTTGGAGGCAAGCAAACCGCTCTTGACGACTGTTGGTATGTTTTTTGACAACTCTGACTGACTGTAAAGATAGAGAGAAAGAGGCTGCCCAGCGATCGGTTACTCTCGGTTTTTGGCCATAGCAAAACCCTAAGCCCTTGTCCGTCAATAACCGACAGCGCTTGTATCTCTCTTTTGTTCGATTCGGCTACTGCTAGAATTGGCGATGATAATGATGATGTTAATGACGATGATGATCTTCATCATTGCTGCATATACCCAGCTCGCTCCCACACCCAAAACGCCCTTTCATTTCATGTCCTCTTTTCATCTCGCTCCTTCCCACGATTTAGTGCAGCTGACATCGCCTTCCACCGCTCATTGCTACACAAGACTCGCACATAGGGACGACTTGGAGGATCACTCTGCACTCATATAGTCCCGTCTCTCAGCACCGTCTCTCAGCACCGTCTCTCAGCACCGTCGCATCTGGACTATCGTCTCGATCCACCCATCTACCTCGAAAAAAAAAAAAAAAGAGTCGCTAAAATCCCGCAAAATGTCGCAAACACTCGCATCCAGCAGTCGCAACTCGTCCACTTGCTCCTTGGAAGCACTTGAGACAGCCGACTTTCTCACAAGCAACAGCTCCCATCTCTCCTCTTCAGCCACATCCATGATGGATGAACCCTTCTACTCCACATCCGACCTGGCACCCAAGCTCTCCTCTGCACTCCCATGCTCCAAGACGACAACCTCTCTCGCATGCGCTCTTGAGGACATGATCCGTACAGAAGGAGGTGGAAGCTGGCCACCCAAGCCCACCTATCGCCACTCTTGGCCGCACTCTCTTCACATCTACGACCAAGTTGCAAAGCAAGCACCACCACGCTTTGTCACTTGCGAGCTGCGACCCAACTACACCGACACAGAACTGAGAGCAAGGATCGATGACAACCGCCAATGGCTTTGCGACGCCTTGGCTTCTGTCAAGGTGGAACAAGTCATCTCGACACTTGCTCAACTTGATGCCAACGCGCGTCTCGGCCTGCTTGCTTGCATGGCTTACCTTAGCCACCTCTATCGATGGGGTACACTTCCAGTTGTAGCCATGGCACAGGATGAAAACAAGATCGACTTGCCCAAAACCATCGCCGCACCCTTTCGTTGGCTCAACGAGTTCTACGGTATCCAGTCTAGCGGAGGCTGTCTCTTCTCCATGACCCTTGTCAACGTCATTCCAAAAAGCGGCAGCAAGCTTGAGATGGCTTACTCGAACATGAAACACATGCCCCACCAATCCGTCATTGACGCAGAGCGATACAACGCTTTCGTCTTTTACGAAATGGAAAGGATCTCGCTGCCACTCTACCGCTCCATGGCCCAATGCCAGACCTATCTGGCGCAAGGACAAGAAGAGCAAGCAGCACATGCGCTCAAGCAAGGACATGTTGCTCTTCAAGCCGCTTTCAAGCATTTCTTCGACACTTTGACCGAGGAAAAGATGCAAAAGGCGGTTTGGATGTCGCATGCTCAGGGTTTCCACGGTTGGGGGGTTGATGGTTTCGATGGTGTTTCTGGTGACCACTCTCTGCTTATACGTACTCTGGATGCATTGCTTGAGATTCCGCTCGAGACGCGAGCCGGTTGTCCATTCGCTACGGTTCGAGTGCCAGTCAAGCGTTGGGATACTCGTGCTGTCTGTGCTGAAGCCACTGGCATGTTGAGCAGACTATATAACTGGATGTGGCCCTCAGCCTCGACCAGGGCTGCCAGCAAACTGGCCACTGTCACCTGTGTCAGCAGCAAAGCAACAAAAGAGATGCGATTCAGCGAGGTAGCCTATTCCAACGACTACCTCCCTCGCGGCCAAGTCAATTGGATCCGTTCCGTTCGCGAAGCTCGACTGCGCACACTCGCCTCTCTTTCCCCGCACTCTCCCGTCACAGCAGAGATGAAGGAAATGGCGAAAACGTTGAAACTTTGGAGGATGGGTCATACGCGTAAGGCCATCTACTACGAACATCTTGATTTGCCCGAGAGAAAACCAATGACGGCTTCCGGCGGTGTTGGTGGTGGTGTAGCTGGAGAGCACCAAGGGTTGGCACAGATGATGGAGAAATTAGAGGCTAGATTGAGGGCTAGGATTGCTGCTACCAAGTGAAACTGACCGGGGGGGGGGGGGGGTCGAAAAGGGAAAGGGGAAAAGGGGGGGGGGGGTTGTTTAAAAAGGGGCTGGACAGGAGGTTATGGCTCGCAGTTGAAATGATTTTGTAATTTTTATTATTGTTTTTTTGTTTTTTTGTTTTTTTGTTTTTTTCTCTTTTCATCTCGGCTTCTATGCCGAGCGAGTGTGGGAACGCTTTCCTTGGCGCCGTCAAAGCTGTCAAATATCTTTGCTGGTCTCTTGCCCCTTTTCGGCGCTTCCGAAGAAGAAGGGAGCGAACTGAGCTGAATGTTTTGGGTGGGTTGAATCGGGGAATGATCTCGATATCGGGAGATGGTTACTTTTGGTACTTTCGCATGTGTCGCTTTTGACGGCTTGCTACCACGGGGCAAACTCTCGCATCGCTTTTGCTTTGGCTGGCTGATATGATTGCAGTTCTTACGCCTTGCTCGACCTTTATCGCTGCCGCCAGTCTCTGGAAGGGTGACAGGCTCTCGAATGCTCACCTGACCAAGAGCGATCAAATCAAGAGAAACCGCCGAGCTGCGCAGAGACGGACAAGCCGAGCTGACCTCTGCTGGCATCGCGAGAAGGCAACGGGGAAAAAGGGCTCCCTTCATGCGGTTCTGTATTGGTGTGTTCCGTGCAATTGACCGACATATTAAGAGGACACTTTCGCGTGAGAGAGAGAGAGAGAGAGAAAGAGAAAGAGACCATGCACTGTAGCAGTGAACAGCTTGCCGAGGATCAGAGCAAGGATGGACGTGTGTGCAAAGGTGCCGACGACAATCGCCTTGCTGTTGTGCTGTAAGCGCGACTCGGCAGTCAAGCAGAGCTCGTGTAAAAGAAGCGGGGATCCCCACTATCACTCTCTGCCCACACTGGCACACTAACAATTCAGCTGTTGCCCCAGTATAGGCTTCTGATTGAAGGAGAGCTAAATTACTTCGGATTCACCGAACCATGAGTCAAAGCAGGCATCCGGTGAGTGCCAATTAAACAAGATCACAGTTGGAGAAAGGCGGCAATTCAGAAACAGAGACGATTTATTTTTATTTTAAACCTTTTTTTTTTCTTTTTTTTTTTTTTTCTTTTTTTTTTTTTGTTTTTTTTTTTTTGGTTCGCAGTCAGTACAGTTTGAGACTGGCTCAGGGAAAGCCTGCTCTCTAGGACATCACCGCAGCTTTTATTTTTGCTTTCCCACCAGCACTCTCTGTGATTCTTGGACTTGTCATCGACCTTGGCTCTTCTCCTCCTCTTCCTCCCTCCTCTGCCTCCTCTCCTCTGCCTCCTCTGCCCCACTCTTCATCGGCTTGTCCGCTTGGACCTACTCATCCTTTGCCTCGCGCCTGTGTACTTGTTTCTTTTTTCCTTCTAGGTTTCTCTCTGTTCTCTGTTCTCACACCTCAAGACCATCCTTGCAACACCACCACCCACCACCACCCACCACCACCATATTGTCACATCTCTCTTTTTCCCACGCCACACCTGCCATCCCCCTCATCACCTTGGTCGTAGAGCTCAGCACTGCCACCGCCACCGCCACTGCCACTGCTCTCCATCATCACTCATCGATCACCTTTGCGCACCATCCATATAGCAGCGTCGTCGTCCCCTTTTGACCACCAACATGTACGTCTCAGCTATCCGAAGGTCCGCCAACTTGACCTTGGCCAATGGTGCCGAGATCCCCAAGTTGGGTTTCGGTACCTGGAAGATGACCAAGCAACAAGCCGTCCCTGCTGTTGCCCACGCCATCAAGACTGGTTACCGTCACGTTGACTGCGCTTGGGCTTATCGAAACGAAGATGCCGTTGCTGCCGGTATCAAGAAAGCCGGCGTTCCTCGTTCGCAGTTGTGGCTCACTTCAAAGCTCTGGAACTCTTTCCACCATCCTGCCCACGTTGAAAAGGCCCTGGACGATACCTTGAAAGATCTCGACACGGACTATCTCGACTTGTACCTCATGCACTGGCCCGTTGCTTTCCTCAACGCCAACGGTGCCATGGTTCCTTCCATTCGCAGCACCGGTGGTCACCCCGTCGAACAGACTCGTCTCTCGCGTGACTTTATGTCCACATACCGTCTCATGGAAGAAATGGTCAAGAAGGGCAAGGTTCGCAGCATTGGTGTTAGCAACTTCAACATCCGTCGTATCAGCGAGCTTCTTGAAGCATCCAATCTCAAGCCCCTTGTCAACCAAGTCGAGGTCAACCTTGGTGTTCACAACGAGGAGCTTCGCAACTATGCCCATGCTCACCGCGTTACCCTTCAGGCCTACTCTCCATTCGGCTCGAACCAGAACGCAGCCAAGTATCTCGACCATCCCGTCGTCCTGGATGTTGCGCAGAGGAACAACATCACTCCTGCCCAGGTCTTGTTGGCTTGGACGATGGGAAGAGGTATTATTCCTATCAGTAAGAGTATCACTCCGGAGCGCATCGAGGAGAACTTCCGTACGCTCCAGATTGAGCTTCCTCAAGACGAGATCAAGCATTTGACCAACGAGGCCTTGAGCAGGCCCATCGAGAGAACCGTCGATCCCACCCAGGCTTGGGCCGTGGAGGATGCCATCTTTGAGGATGGCATTGATCAGACCAGGGAGATGGAGTTGAAGGGTGGAGCTTATCTTCCACCTCCTGCTTCTCAATCGCCGATCGAGCATAGATTGGATCCCCGTAACGATCCTCAAACTCCTGCGAGATTCTTTCATACCGCCGCCCATCCTATGGCAACCAACTCTGCAAGCCGCCGTCGAGCTACTGCTATCCAGGCTCGTATGGCTTCCAAGTCGCCCTCCTCCTCGTTCTTGCGCAGCTTTGCCACCTCGAGCCGATCTGCTGTCACTGCCGAGGTCCAAGCTGCCAGCAGGTCGGAGGCACCGGTCGTCAGCGAGTCTCCTCTACTACGAACCACTTCCGAATCTGCCCTCGCCACTCCCGGACTCAAATTCATCGACGGAGAAGAGAACATTCAGAGAGAAACGCAAAAGATAAACATGTACACGGTGCGTACCCGATCCTTTTCCACCTCTGCTCCAATTCGTGCTTTTTCCGTTTCCTCCTCCTCCTCCTCCTCCTCCTCCTCCTCGTCCTCCCCTGCTACCAAGCCTGTTTCTCCCCCTAGTGCTCGCTCTGCTCGTGTTGGATCTCGAAAATATCCTTCGAAGAAATCTTTTCTATACGAAAAATACCTCCGTCTCCTAGCCGACAGTCAGTTGGTTCTTGTGCTTCAACACAATAACCTCTCTGTCGCCGAATTCTCCAAAATTCGCTCCGATATTGCTGCCATCAAGCTTCCCGCCTCGCAGTCCTCTCCGGCTACCTTGACGGTCGTGAGAGCGGGCGTGATCAAGGCAGCAGCAAGGCAGTTGGCCAGTTCCGAGAGCAACCGTGGCGCCGTCATGGAGAGGTTGCAACCGGCTTTGAGCGGGCCGATTGCTTTGCTGACTTGCCATGTTTTGGATCCTACCTATCTCAGTGGCTTGTTTAATGTCCTGGATCGCGCTTTGGGACATGTTGCTCCAAGGGCTCCGGCGGGAGGAGTCAAGTTCCCCGAGGTGGCTGTGGCTAATCCGAGATTAGTGCCTCTGGCGGCGCTGTTGGAGGGGGGGAGGTTGTTGCATGTTGCCCAGGCGAGGGATGTGGGGAGGTTGGGTGGGTTGGAGCAGTTGAGGGTTCAGATTGTTGGATTACTTTCAACTTGCGCTCAGCAGTTGGCTGGTGTGCTGAGTCAAGCCGCTGGTCAGCAGTTGGCTTTGACGCTGGAGGGTAGGAAGAGAGATCTTGAGAGGAAAGCACAGAACGTGTAATGACACAGGAATATTCGATGTGTGCTTCCTTCTCATCATACTATACATGCCGTAGATTCGTATCTGCCGTCACTATCGCTACCTTGCTGTGGTTAGCCCGTGTTGTCGATCTCGTGCTGTGTTTCGCGCCTCCGTTTTGCTTGGATCCTCTTGTTCTTTTTGCGATCCTTTCGTTTGGCTTTCAATTTGGCATGAGCATACTGACCCTTTGCTGCTCTCCTTGGGCCTCTTTTTTCTTTTTTCTTTTTTCTTTTTTCTTTTTTCTTTTTTCTTTTTTCTTTTTTCTTTTTTCTTGTTTTTATCTTCTACCTGTCTCGATTCGTTTGCTTACTCTGCTCCATTCGCATAACCATTTGACTCAACTCGAATTCTGGACATCCTCACTTTACTTCGGTTTAACACTTACACGTTCAATTCAAACATGCATCGTCGTCCGCTTTGTCATGCCTATTGCACGCTTATAGGCTATTCGCGACGCACAATCGCATACTCTCTCGACGGATTCTACGGCTCTCGTGTTCGGAGAAGATGTTGCTTTTGGCGGGGTGTTTCGTTCCACTATGGGTTTGTCCGAATGTTTTGGTCGCGATCGAGTTTTTAATACGCCTCTTTCGGAGCAAGGGATTGTAGGGTTTGCTATTGGTGTTGCTGATATTGGTCATACGGCAGTTGCTGAGATTCAATTTGCTGATTATATCTTTCCTGCTTTCGATCAGATCGTAAACGAGGCTGCCAAATACAATTATCGTTCAGCTGGTCAGTTTCATGTAGGAAAACTTACCATTAGAGCTCCTTGTCAGAGCGTAGGTCATGGCGCTTTATACCATTCCCAGAGTGTCGAACAGTTCTTTATGGCTGTTCCGGGTTTGAAGGTGGTTGTTCCAAGGAGTCCTGTTCAGGCTAAGGGATTGCTTAGGGCGAGTATTGTTGATTCTAATCCTGTTGTGTTTTTGGAACCAAAGTTTTTATATAGGAGTAGTGTAGAAGAGGTTCCTGTGGATGATTTTATTCTTCCTCTTTCCGAGGCAGAGGTGGTTAAGGGTGGTGATCATATCACTTTGCTTAGTTGGGGTGGACCCTTGTATGCTTGTGTGCAAGCACTTGAGCTTCTTGCAAATCCGCCGAGGGAGATTGCAAAGCATGTTCCTCAGGCTGTGAGAAGTGCAAATGTGGAACTGATTGATCTTCGAACAATTCTTCCTTGGGATAGGCAAACTGTTATTCAATCGGTTGCAAAGACGGGAAGGTGTATTGTAGTACATGAAGCTCCTGTTACAGCAGGAGTTGGCGCTGAGATCGCAGCAGAAGTACAGAAGTCTTGTTTCTTGAATTTGCAAGCTCCAGTAATCAGGCTAGGTGGTTGGGATACTCCTTTTCCTCATGTTGGAGAATTGTTTTATAAACCAGAGGCCATTAGGATTCTCGATGCTATCATTACCAGCTTGACTTACTAAACCACCACCAGCGTGGCTAGCTCCCAAGCCTGTCCTTTGCAATCCATGTTTTTCTGGCCTTGTCTATTCCAATGCTTGGTGTCTTGTGGTTGTGATGAGTGTTGTCATGTTGGTTGAGCAGGTTTAATCTCGAGAGGCTTGCGTGGGTTGAGCGTCTAAGACGATCCGCTTTTCTTGCATCCTGGCCTTTTGCAAAGTCGTCCAACGGATGCTGAGCGCAAAGTCTGACTCTCTTGCTTTCTCTGCGTTACCCACTCGCATGCTTCAAAGACCATCTTGTTGGCAGTGCAATGGAAAACAAGGGCATGTGTTTTTTCTGTCAAGATGGCTGTTGCTACAAACTGCAAACCCTGACGAGAGCGGCATCTTTAGTATTGGCCTGATCGCCTGCAAAAGCTAGGAGGTATTTGCTTGGATGCCAGCTGAGAGTGTTGATCATTGTTCCTTGTCCCAAGGGGATTTTGCATACTTGATCTCCACCTCCTGACCGCACACCGAGACTTGGATCGGTAGCATTGATCGAAATGAATGCATCTTCTCCTCCGCTTGCGAGCAGTTCACCGTCGAAACTAAAGCCTATTGCTCGCGCGGGGAAGGCGAGACTGGTCACCATTTTGTGTGAGAACCATTCTCTCGAGTCCCAGAGGGATATCATTGCGTCGCTTGATGCTGTTGCGACAAAGCGGGAGAGTGGATCGTGTTGGATGCAGAAAACGTTGCTTGTATGGGCTGGATGCGAGTGAATTCGACGGTAAGGGTTGCGCGAGGAGCAAGTATGGTGCATGTGAATCCATCCCGAGCCCGAAGAGAGCAATAACAACGACCCGTCCGAGGAATAGGAAAGTTCGTTGATTTCGTCGTAACTGCCCATTACCGTCGCTTCATCAAAAGTCTCGTCTGCAGGAGGAGCACAAGTTCTACGCGAACACACGGTATGAATTGCCTTGCCCTGTCGACAATCTATGATTGATACCGTATCAGATTTGTCCCCCACAGCGATGTAGTTTCCGGTCGGATGATAGGTTACGTTGATGTTCGCGCCCGGCGTAGCAACTAGCATCGCAGCTTCGGTCGTCGAGTTAAGGCGGGTATCCCATATTCTAACGCTTTTATCGCCGGAAGCTGTAGCGACAAGTTCCGGGTTGGTGGGATGCCAGATTAGTTGATCGACCGAGTCTGTGTGACCTCGGAGTTCGGTTGATGCTCGGTGGTCGATGGATCGTTCAGGGACCCAGATCCGGATAGTACGGTCAGAGGAGCAGGTGGCGAGCTTGCGACCATCGATGGACCACCCAACACCACGGACCGAGGAACGATGGGCCGAACGGAGATCTTTGGTTTTCAAGGAGGAAAAGTTGGGCAGAGTGATAGAGCGAGAGTTGAAGGAGGTGCTGATGTGCGCAGAGACGGTGGATTTGCTTGTTGACGCTGTTGGAGGCGGTGGGTAGAATGAAAGTGACATTGTGTGAGCGAGGCAAGGAGCAGGTCGATGGTAAGGGTGCAATCGAGGCAGAAGCCTCCAAGCCTCCAAGCCTCCACACTTGGAGAAGCAAAAGAGCTTCTCTTGGTCACGTGGGAGAAGAGGAGCTCTTCTTCTTTTCGTGCGAAAGAGGATTGAAGAGAGGCGGCGAGTTGGAAGTTGCTCTTTTGATGCTCTGATCAACTTTTCCTTGCCCCTGTGTTTTAGCCATATTCTTCTCTCTCCTTTGTCTTGTGTTGTTCGTTTGAGAGGTGTGTGTGTGTGTGTGTGTTGTGGCAAGAATGCAGTTCCTAGGCAAGCGCTGGTCAAGAACCGAGTGGATGTTGGCTTTGCTCCTTTTGCTTTCCTGCACCTTTCACTTTCGATTTGCTACTCCACCACCATCTTCCCTACCCATTCAACCTTGCTCTTGTCCATCCCAGACAGATACTTCTTTCAAAATGGCCACTGAACAGAGTAAGTACTGCCTCCAACCAACCTCCCCTTCCCCCCAACACAACATGTCTGCTCCTGAAACCAGTTCGAAATGCTGACTTGGTCCTTATTCCTCCGCCGTAACTTGCTCGCTCTCCCCCCCTCGCAGCCTACATCATGATCAAGCCCGACGGCGTGCAACGTAACCTCGTCGGCACGATCATCGCTCGTTTCGAAGCTCGCGGTTACAAGATCGCCGCTCTCAAAATGGTTCACGCTTCCGAAGAGCACCTGGAAAAGCATTACGCCGATCTCAAGGACAAGAAGTTCTTCCCCGGTCTCATCAAGTACATGGCTTCCGGTCCCGTCGTCTGCATCGTCTTCGAGGGTAAGGACGCGGTCAGGACCGGTCGGGTGTTGCTCGGCGCTACGAACCCCTTGGACTCGGCTCCCGGTACTATCCGTGGTGACTTTGCCATCGATGTCGGACGCAACGTCTGCCACGGTTCCGACTCGGTTGAGTCAGCTAAGAAGGAAATCGCCCTTTGGTTCGGTGAGCAGAAGCCTACTATCAGCTACCAGCGTGCTGTCGATGCCTGGATCTACGAGTAAATCCCTCGTCTTGCTAGGCTAGTTTAGGATCGTTTTGTCTGCTGTAAGTTGCCCGAGTTGGAGGGAAGCGCCGGAGTTGGAGGGAAGCAAACCGTTCTTGACCAAGCCGAGGAGCCGACAAGGGGGGATTATGTCAGCTTCGGTCAAGCCGAGTTGAGTCGAGTCCTTCTCTGGCGGTCATTCAATTCGTATTTTTCCCGTGTAGCTTCTCCATTATACGATCTCGTCGAATCACATCGATTTCGCAAAGATATAGAATGCAGCCGTTGCTGCCCCGACTGTACAGCCTATGCAGCCTGTGAGCCTCTGCCGCGTTCCATTCACCACCTCGTCGAAATCTGAGACCACCCTTTTTTCGCTGCAAGGAAGCATCGAGGAGCGCACATACAGCACACAGCTCGGTCCGAGGAAGAAAAAGAAAAAGAAAAAAAAAAAAAAAAAAAAAAAAAAAAAAAAAAAAAAAAAAAAAAAGGCAACGAGGTAATACAATTGCCGTCGTGCATCCAACATTCAAGGGCACCTTCTACATCGTCGATCAAAGATACCAAGAGAAAGAGAGACTCGATCCGAGGCTATGCTCTCGTCGCTGAGACTTGAGGAACAGCACAGCGTGTTTCGTGCATCTTTCAAGAGTGATGGTGGGTGACGAGTCAAAGGCAAGGATATTCTTTAGAAAAGGCATGTGGTGGAGGTGTGCTTTAGAGAACGTTTTGGATATGCATGACGTTGTTTCGGGTGGTAGAGGCAACCTCGACTTGGCTTTCGTCACCGGCATCTTCCCTATTGTTCGAGCCTGAGTTGTTGGCCGCAAGCAAGAGTCGCGTGCTTCGACGATGCTGCTCGTATTCCGATCTTCTCTTGCTGGCAGAGCTCGTGTGTTGCCTGCGACTCGTCAATGTTGAGTTGGAACGAGCCGAGCAAGTCTCGCTGCGAATGCTTTGCGCCGTCGACACTGATCTGGCTCGGCTCCTGGAACCCGCTGCCTTCTTGCCTTTCCCCTCAGTAGCAGCTGCCTGCCCATCGTCAGCTCCACCACCATTCGGTGGAGCATAGTGAACCTTCGACCTGCCCCTGACAGTGATTGGCTCCGATACAATGCTTGCCACCTCAACGCCATCCGTACTGTCTCTCGGGTAGGCCAACAGAGTCATCTTGAGAGTGTAAAACTGCTGTCCAGCCGCTCCTCGCTGACCATTGTTCATTGTCGCCGATCGAATCTGAACTCTGCGGAATGCTGCAATGTTGCCTGCTCGAGTCGAAGTGTGTTCGTTGGCGGTGGCGTCTTTGGTGATATTGCCGCCGGGATGGAGGCTGGCTGGCTGGACAGGCTCGCGAGGACCGCGTTCGCGAGCGGGGCCAAATTGGATCAGAGGGATGGTGCCTTGTCGACCGCGCTGAAGCTTCTTTGAGGCGAGGTCGAGGATGTGTGCTGAAATGTGGACGGCAAAGTGGTCGATGACAAAGGGTATAGGGTGACGCGAGGTTGGATGCGTCTGGAGGATGAGATCGCCGGCGACGTTGTCGCGGCGTTGGCCTGAGGCATCTTCGAAATGAAAGACGACGTCGATCTTGAGGTCTATGGCAGAGATGGGAAAGGGCGATCTTGTAAGTCACCCTTGTCAAAGGATGAATGCTCCGACAGAGAACACAGTGAGCAGATGATACTTACAGTTGCGACGATAGCATGCCCACTTTCCGTCTCTGCCGAGTCGTGAGAGAGGAGGCGACGTGAGGATTGCGGTCAGCTCCATAACACTGTGTAATCTTACTAATGAGTCTGGAAACACACTTACACTACGCTGAAACACTGATGAGTAGTCGAGTCAAGCTTGCAGAACAGACTGTCGATGGTAGCCGGAAGACATCGAGGCATTGTGTCAGTGACCGCGCTTCAGCTTTCGTCTTTGCATCTATCCCGCTGATTGTACTTACTGCTCTTCCTTTGCGTCAGAGCCGCTGCCTTGCTTGAGCGTGATCGGAAGCTGTGTCTTGATCTTGCGGAAGATCTCGCCAGTGCAACCTTCTTCCGGTAGAACAACCCGCTTCTGTTCTGCTTTCGATCCTGAAGCAGCAGAACCATGACTGTCCGATAGCGTCGTGAGGCTACTGGATGCTGTCTTTGATTGGTCCTGCTCGTCTTTGTCTTTTTCTTCTTCTTCTTCTTCTTCTTCCTCATCATCGCTGTCACTGCTCATGTCGGCAAATGGAGACATGGATCGAAGAACTGGCATCTTGTACAAGCGGTCGCCGTCCGCCCGCTCAGCCATTCGCTGGAATGGGAGCGACTGGCTCGGGACGATCGGAATAGGTCGGAGCAGGGCTGGAAGCGACATGTTGGAGTCTAGACCATGGCGATGGCCGAGGGACAGCTTGGGTAGAGCATCCTCACCTGAAATGGGCCAAGGCATCTGTGGAGAAAAGTCAGACATGGGTGCTGGCGAATGGGTGAGAGCGTAGGAAGGTCGGCTCCCGATGGGCGAATGCCGAGTGAGTGCACTCGGACCAAAGTAGCCGTCTGCCTCGCTGCGTGGTATCCAGCTTCCTCCTCTTCCACCTTGGGACTGGTGGGCTCTGTGACCAAGGTCGAGGCGGAGCAGCTCGGGTGGAAAGGGAGCCGAGTCCATGTAGAGTCCGAGAGCATTGTTGTGGACACATGCCGGATGCTGCTGGTGGTGGTGATGATGAAAGGATAGATTGTTTGGGAGGGCCGCCTCAGGAACACCTGGCAGAGCTGGAAGCTCGATCGAATCGCTTTTCCTGGTGAGTGATCCATTGGGTGAGCTGTGATCTAGGTGCAAGGGTGGCGTAGCGAGCGAGGAGCGACTTGGTGTGTGGCTTGAAGCAAAGACATCATGATGGTGCTGGTACACGCCGCTGGAAGTGGAGCGGACCGAGCTGGTCGGAGTCCAGGGTGTGCTGCTACTACTGCTGCTAGGAGAAGAAGAAGAAGAAGAAAAAATCCCAGGGTTAGCGTTGGCTTTCATCGTGGTTCATCTACAATTGGGCTCAGTACTTACTTTACGGCAGTCCAATTGTCAAAGTAGCTCGCTTCACGTGTTGGTTTGGGAGAAAGAGAGGGTGTCGAACGAGTGTGGTCGATGTACCTCCGTCCCGGTGTGGAAACAAAGTAGGGGTTGCTCCTGTACTCGGGCCCGTTTCGGAATGAAGAAAAGGAACGAGAAGGTGAAGCTCGGATGGGACCAAGCATACTGCGAGAGTGCCTGTGTCCGCTTCCATGTTCATGTCCATGTCCGTGTCTGTGTCGGATTAGGTTGGGAGTCGGATGATAGCCGAGCATGGGCGGCAAGTTGGGTCGATCGATCCCGTCCAACGTCAAAGCACGTGGCTTGAAGGGAGGAAGCATCCTGTGCGTGTCTACGCTTGATGGAGTAGGCTCCATGGAATCCAGGTGATGGCTATCGATCTGACTGTCCTTTGAAGGGACGCTTGAGTGCAAGGGTACCTGTGAGGAGGACGAGGAAGCCATCGTTCCAGATGATAGTTTGTCGCCGGTCCTTTTGACGGCGACACGAAGCGACGCGTGGCTTGGATTGCGATGAGAATGCTTCCTCGCTCTCTTTGTGGAGAGGGTTGGAGACAGTGGCCAAGCGTCGCTGCAGTTCGGAGGGTAGTCAAAGGTGCACTTCGGAGGGGTCTTAGGCTTGGAGAGCGTCGGGGTGTCTCTACCTTGCTGCACGGGTGTGTAGGATAAAGTGCTCGAGTCGCCTCGTTTGGCCGTCGGTGGCGGTGTGAGGAGGATAGGGCGCCAATCGTATTGTTCCAGTCCTGCCGTCGTGGTAGGAATGACAGTAGGGAGGGTGAACACGGTGGAACGGGAGGACGAGGGAGAAGGTGTGATCAAGCAAGATCGTTTGTGTGTTGGGGTAACGAGTGGAAAGGGTCGGTGGGAGAAAGGAGGGGGACGTCTAGAGGGGGGGTCTCCGTCGGTGCTAGTGCTAGTGGTGGCGATGGTGGCGGTGGTGGTAGTAGTGAAGGTGGTAGTAGCGAAGGTAGGAGCAGTGTAGGCTGTGGAAGAGTTGGTAGTAATGGTAGGCAGCTCCGATGCCGATGTGGATGAGGGAGGAGGCGATTGAGGATGAGGATCAGCGAGGGATGGCGGCGAGGAGCGTTGCACAGGGAATGTCTCTTCCTTATACCAAGAAGCAAGACTGTTGCTCGACCCCATCCTGGACAAAGGCACTTGCTCACTTGCAGCAGCGAGCTTCAGAGACGCTGCTCTGACGGTCGCCTCTGCTGTTCCCATGACTGAGCACTGTACAAGCACAGAAAGAGAAAAGAGATCGGAAGAGCCGCTCGAACAGCTTCTGTGCGTGTGCCTGTGGGAACAGTGAGAGCGATGTTATCGGAAGCAAGCCGACAGTCGCCCAGTCAAGCAGTCACCTAGTCACCTAGTCACCTAGTCACCTAGTCAACCAGACAGCCAGTCACACAGTCACAGTGACGGTAAAGTGGCACTTGAGCTGTTCCAGCGTGTCGTGCCAGATCGCTAATCTGGAACGGATGAGACACTTTTCGGATTCCTTCCGACAGAGAAAGAAGAGAGAGCAGAACTCAAGTCAAGAGGGTTCGACTGGATGTGAAGAAGAGCACTCTTGCTTGTTGCACGATGAACCGAATCGAATCGAGCCTGTCTCGTGTCTGTTTGAGCAAGAACAGAAGGAGTGCAGTGCAAGGATATGAAGCCGGTTGGCACAAATTGAAAGATGCAATCCCTTTTGGCAGGAATAGGCAAACGAGCGGTCCAAGTGCTTCTGGCTTTGCGATCCTACTGCCTACTGCACTTCAGGAGAGACTCAGGCTTCTGTCCGAGTATGTTGCTGTGCTGAGAGCTTGCGATAGGGGCGCTGCGTTGCTTCTTTCGTCTTTGGCCTTGTCCAAGTTTGATTGCTAACTTGAGACGGCCACCTGTCAAATGGCTAATCTCGCACCTCCTTCTCCGCTTCAAGTGAGGCAGGCCGCTGCACTTTCTCCTTGCAAGGCTCCGATTGTATGCCCTTTCTTTTGGTTTGAAAGCTGAGCAAGCAAAGACGACGCAAGTGCCGACACCTGCTTTCTCACGCCAAAGCCAGTGATTGACGACAAGCAACAATCCAGAGAGGCA
The DNA here is from genome assembly GCF_900519145.1 of Ustilago hordei. Taxonomy (NCBI): domain Eukaryota; kingdom Fungi; phylum Basidiomycota; class Ustilaginomycetes; order Ustilaginales; family Ustilaginaceae; genus Ustilago; species Ustilago hordei. Next base: position 1,626,388 of record NW_024545279.1, on the reverse strand, counting down.
CAAGGGCGGCACCCAAACGAGGACCGTCGGTGATGTGCGTGAGAAGAGGGCAAGGCAAGAGATCGGACAGGCTGGTTCCGAGGATGTAGGGGCCAAAGCCTTTTCTTTTTTTTCTTTTTTCTTTTTTTTTTTCTTTTTTTTTTTTTCTTTCCGGCTTGGTATGGATGAAGCCTTTGCTGCTGCGGAAAGAAAAGTGGACTGACTGTTTAGTCCTTTGCGCTGATCCAAGACAAGTCGGACGTTCCGATGGAGGAAAAGGATTGAGCAGAAAAGCGGCTCTGTTTGCTTGCTTTCGCTTGGATTGCAGAGAGAAACAGCAAGATTAAGATTTGTCTTTTTATTTTCCCTTGACGTGCAGCAGTGCAAGGCGGAGAGGATGCTAAAAGAAAGAAGCCAGTGTACCTCAAAAACCAAGCCTCGATTCGCCGAGATCTCAAAAGATCTGCGTTGGCTTGAATGCCCAAAGCTCTTCGAAAGCTTGCAACAGCCCGATGCCTTGTCCCTGCAATGAGAAGGACGAGGGCGTGGGAACGTCGTGGGAACGTCGATCTTGCTTGCTCTCCTTGGCTGGGATGGCTGAATACTCGTCGGAAGGATCCGTCTGGTCAAGATGCTTCTTTCCAGCAGGCAGTCGAGGCGTGTGAATGCGAAAGGAAGCGCCTAGTCAGTCACTGTGAATGTATGCCTGCCAAGTTGGGCGGTGGAAAGCTAGAGCTTTGGTGAGTTTTCCTTGCTCGGCTCTTCCGACTCGCTGACTGAAAGTCTCTTGGGCTCCAAAGCCTAACTCTGTCCGTTGGGAAAAGAAAAGAAAAGAAAAGAAAAGAAAAGAAAAGGAACAAGCGTCGCAGTGTCGCAGTGTCGCAGTGTCGCAGTGTCGCAAGGTTGCAAGATTGCAAGGACGCGGTGCTGTGCCTTGAAAAACTCTGACTCCTGCGGAAATTAATCGCGACGTCTGGCTACTTCTCCAGCTACTTGGCTCAGCTCCAAATAGAGAAAAAAGCAGAAAAAGCAGGATGAGGCAACTGCCTCTGCGGCTGCTCACTCCTCTAGATCCAAGGTGGCGGTAAGCAAGTAGGTATCTTGTTCCGCGTCGTCGACTCCTTCTTGCTATCAATCTCTTTCCTCGGTGCCGATAGTAAAGACGCGATCAAGCAGAAACCGCGGCAAGTTCAACGATGACCACAGTAGCAGCATCCAAGATGCGGGACCAGACTCTGGATAGAGGCTAGGCGGCTCTTGCAAAGAGGTCGAGACGGAGCATTCCAAGGCAGCTCGACTGCGAGCAACTTTGAAGAAGAGCAAACCTTGTTCCTCAAGTAGAGAAAGAGAGAGCGAGAGAGATAGAGCTTTCCAGGAGCTTGTCCTCGATATGACGTTCGAAAGTTGACAACCAAATGTCTTTCTTCGTCTTTGCCGTCGCTGTTGACGTTGTTTGACGTTGATGCCGGTGGTGACGTTGGCGCTGGTCTCTTTGTTGCCTGTCAAACTCGAAGCGAGCACAACCCAACACCCAACACCAAGTTTGCTTTGCTTATCTTCGGTTGACAGCGAGCGATGAAGCAGCTACTGTCCAAGGAACGATGACAATCCTAACAACCGCGAATCTGCGAGCGTGTTTTCGGCAAAGCTTGGAAGGATCAGCTGCGATCACGGCTCGGCAGAGGTCAAGCACTGTAGGCATACGCAGGCAGGCAGGCAAACAAGCAAGCAAGCAAATCCAAATTGGAACGGATTGTCAGCTCTCGAGTTCTTCTTCCCCTTTCACCTTTTGTCTTTACATACATCAACCCTCGATTTCTTTTCGGTACTGCCAGTCGAAACTCCGGAGTGTGGAGTGCAGCAACCAAATCGATACAAGCACCCACCTGCCAGAGCCGAGAGTCTTGATGCTGAAGAGGAGTTCGGATGTAAGCCGGCGTCCTTACAGAGCTGCAGAGGAGGCTTACAGATTGCGTCGATTGTACGCAGATTTCGAGCCAAGAGACTGTTTGCAGCTGGATTGCCTTGCAGAAAGAGAAGGAGTTTTGGGTATGTAAGAGAATGAACGGTGCAAACGAGCGTTTGGAGCGAGTGGGTGTGTGCGTTGTGAACAAGTGAGGAACTCAGGAAAGTGATGGGAGGATAAGGAGGTCGAAGCTTGTCTTTTAGGGGCGCGCTACATGCAGCACCAGCAGCCTTCTACGCATCGAATCCTCTGCTCGTCATCAGGTAACGGCAGCCATCCATCCTCGACACAACCTAGCAGCGATAGCGACAGTGACAGCCTCCAGTACTATTCTTGACCTCGTGCGTGCAACACCAGACACATTCCACCTCTGCCTTCTCGCGAGCGACTTTTGATTCGGCACTTTTTGCGTCATCATGACCGGCAGCGCAGGCAAGCTCTATCTCTGCCTTCTTAAGCCTAGCTCGACAGCATCAGAGTTCAGCAATGTAGCTGAACGAGACACAAGGTTTGCCTACTGATCCCTCCTCGAGGATCTTATGTCCTCTCGCAACACCCCTAGCCACGGCCCACTGCACACAGCTTTGTCCTCCAGCTTCCAGAGGAGCGGGATTGGACGTGATCACTACTTTGACAGCCATCGAGCTGCGCAGCAAGGTAGAAGAAGGGGCAAGATGAGCGTATGCTTGTCTGTGTCACTCCAGAGTCAAAGCGTAGGACAAAAGCAGAAAAGATAAGCTTTCTACCTTGACGGCTCTGTCGAAGCATCTCTGGACAAGCAGCGTTCCGTCGGACGAGTATATCCTGGTCGGTGTCAATGATAAGGACGAGGGTAAAGGCGGAGATACCAGCAGGTGGCAGGGACTAGGCGACGATTTCGCGGCATCTTGTTTCATCCTTGAACTGTGGCGGCATAACGCCCACATCCAGTCCGGCGGAATAGCATTTTCAGAGACGTTGCTTCAACTTCTCCCCCCCGCCCCGGGACGTGTCACGACCTCATCACGGAGAATATGAACCTTGGTTCCGAATGTTCTAAACCTAGAGACTCAATCTTTGCGAAGGCAAATTTTGACAAGAATCAAGCTCGGAAACAAGGTTGGGACCGGCAAATAGCAAGCCGAACATGAAGCCGGAAGCGGTGGTCGAACCAAGCGTCCACCAAGGGACCGAGTGCATATCTGAGTCTGACGATGATGCCAATCCCAACAGGCGGGCGGATCTTGCGATCTGCAATCAACCTTGTCCAACTATCAACTCACCCAATGACGACACCAACTCACTGCATGCGTCTTCACCGCCTGCAAATCATGGCCTCCAAACATGACGAGGATAGTTGGATGGATAGAATGTGATCCTATTCCTTGATAGGACAGGTTGCTGATATGCACAGTTGATACTTATTTTTTGCCAAGTGAAAGCTAGCTTAGGCAGTCTTTTCGGCACTCTCGCTTCTATCCTTGCTTTGTTCTCCTTTGGCCCACTGCAATGCCTCTTGCCTCTCCAAACCGTATCTCTCGCCTCGTACCTCAGCATCGAGTTCGCGGCTTGCGAATGGGTTGGGGTCCTCCTTGTAGTCGAGGGATGCGAGCGTGTGGTTGATGCACCTGTGCGTTGCCTCGTCGGCCCTGACTGCCCTGATTACATCGACGAGCAATGCCTGGTCTCCTAGCTGCCAGTAGTGTTTTGCGATCTCGGGTGCTGGGACGTTCTCCCATTCAGGCAACCGACCTTGCTTGATATCTTCCAAGATGCAGCTGTACGTCAGGACGGCTTCCTCTTCCAGTACTCCAACAAATCGGTGTGCGATACGGGGCGAGAAGAGGTAGAAGATGAAGAAGAGGTTGTAGAAGACGCCCTGGGCGAGCAGCGCGAATGCTCGAGCGATGGTTCCTGGCTTGGCGAGATGCATGAAAGTCAAGAGATGCATCCGTTCGTTCTCGGCATCTTGGAGCAAAGTGTGGATCCATCCTTTGTCTCGCTTCATCAAGCGGAGCGATTGGAGATGTCTACAGGTTGCCGCTACCATTCCTGGCACACCAGCGATGGTTTCCAAGAAGATGATCCTGTTGAGCCACGCGTCCGGGCCAAAGCAAAGCCGCTTGGCTCGCATCTCGGCGAGAGTCATTCCCTCCTCGTCCCTATCCTCGATCTTGGAAAGCTGGTTGATGTCGGCTTTAGTGGTGTTGACCACAGCGCTCTCAGTGGTGGAAGGGTTGGCTTGCTGCTCCTTAAACCTGTCCACCTGCTTGGCGAGGTTTGATGGCAACCCGACCCGCTTCTCGACATCTTGCTTCTTGAGTGGTGGGAATTTGACCCCTCGGTGATCAGGATATCTTGTTGCCAGGTCGAAGACGGTTCGGGCTGCGGTGCACATGGCTCGTGCAACCTTGTCTCCAAAGGTTTTCGACTCGCGATGGACGACTTTGACGTTGTCCAGCTCCTGTTCGGAGTAGATGGGGTGGAAGAGGAGGTAGCTGCCATCTGGATGTTTGGTTCCGGGGGTGGGGCGGTCTTTTGCTTGGACAGGCTTGCGTGCAGGCTGGGAAGCCGAACTGAGTGCGTTCAAGAGCGTGGTGGAGAAGGCACGTTGAGAGGGAGCGAAAGGGGAGAGTGTCTGGGTGGACAGCAGTATGGTGCTCCGTATGGGAAGCAGCGGCGACGTGCCTATGCCGACCATGGTGATGATGTATAGCTTTGGTGTTCGGTAGTAGTGGTCTGGTGAAATGGAGTGTAAGTGTTGGGAGGCGGACGTCGAGGAAGGAGCTAGGAAGTAGGCATGATATACTCGCAAACGCTTCAAACGAACCCGGTAGCACACGGCCAACTGCGTTTCATTGGCATGAAAGACGGCCTGAGTTGGGTAAGCACGGACGATTCTACTTGCGCCTTGGCTTCAAGAGAAGCCTTACGAATGGCGGAGCGTTAATTGGCGCCTGTCCGACCTTAACCGAGCCAGTCGACTGCACCCTGCATTCTACCCAACGGCAATTGTCTGCAAGACCATAGCAACCCGTAACTTTCCCGACTTGGCATGCCAACGGAACGACACGGATTCCACACAAGGCCACAATCGCTCAACTCGCATCTCAATTTGCCCTCTTTCATTCAAACCTGCTTTCCGCCTTTCTTACAGTCTCGCAAGATCCAAACCTCGCCTTGCACAATCCAACACATTCCAATTAGTCACATGACCCCCACCCCCGACTCGGGATTGCTTGATTTCAATCCACTTCCCGGAATTTGCCGCCTTGGCAGAATATTTGCCACGAAATCCCCACCCCCCTTACCCCATCGGGCTCATCGGGCTCATCGGGCTCATCGGGGAACAAGAAACACCGATCGACTCCCATCTGTTAGAAACTGAAGCCGTTTCGGGTCCCGATACTGGTGATCGGGGAGGGTCTAAGTACGATGTCACTACTTTGTTACAGCAGAAACATATACTCAATTGACCTAAGGGAATGTGGCGAGAGCCTAGCGCTCTCTGTGAGATATATATACATTGTGAGCGGCACTAGCCTAATGTGGGAGCACTCCTACTTAATGACCTACCATGACAACGAGTGGGACTGCGTTGCACCCGATCTCTGGTGAGGTCGTCCCAGCTCGATCTCTGATCAGATCTTTCATCTAACCTGATCGGCTCTGCCTGATCTCCGATCTGATCGGCCCGTGTCACCATGTTGGATTGCTATTCTATTTTTCAACACCATCCTCGAGTGGAGCTTGGAATGGTGCGTATCTCACGTCTCGTACTGCAAGGCCGCTAGGATGGCAGAAGGAAAAGAGGAATGGTACAAGACGACAAGTGTGTATTGCGAACAGCGACTGGTTGGGATCGATTCATCAGATCGCATTGCAACATTTTGGGTGTGTGTGTGTGTGAGAGAGAGATAGCAATCCAGCTGGATCAGCTCATGTGTATATGTGCCTATGGGTGCCTATGGGTGCCTATGGAAGCGTATAGGTGTCAATGTGCGTAAAGAGTATGCAAAAGAGTGCAACCAAAACCCCGAAAGCAAAAGCATTTCCGCTGATCCAGAGAAATCACTTGGCCTTAGCCTGGCTCTTGAGGACGTGCTTGACGATCTTTGCCTCTTCGACCAAAAAGGCCCTGATAATGCGGGTCCTGACACATCCGGAGCAACGCGAACCACCGTAAGCACGGCTGACCGTCTTCTGACGCTTCGAGATCGTTCCAAATTCACGAGGACGGTGAGCCTTGATACCAGAAAGGTCCGAATGGCAATCACCGCATTTGGGCACGCTTCCACGCTTGGTGACGTGAAGGTACCGAAGATGTCCACCGGGAGTCTTGATGATCTGGCGACGAGCCGATTTGGTGTTGTAAGGGTTGCGCTTGCGCAGAGTTACACGCTCGGCCATCTAAAATCCAATAGCAACGCAGGGCAGAAAGAGCGTCAGTACGAAAACAGAGAGAGGGATAAGAGAGAGAGAAAAGGAACAAAGTTGAACTCGGAAGGTGCGGTGGTGGATCATGTGTCGCAGGTTGTGGGGCTTCCAGGCAGGAGCAGGGCGAGGCGAGGCCATGTAGGCTAGAGCTCGACGAGAACAACGAGACGGCGAGACGGCGAGACGGCGAGACGTGACTTCCGGAAGAGACTGTCGACGACCTTCCGACGATCCAAGCGACAGAAGATCACGACGCTGATCAATCAGTATGGATGTAGGCATTGTTGGGTCGAATGGCGCTACAACTGAAACAATGGGCCTTCGATGCTGGATCCAATCTTCGTTCGACGATCTAGTCTCTGCCAGTGTCCAAGAGGATGCGCACAGACTTCCATCTTGCATCGGGATATAGCTGCAATGCATTTATGACCTGAGATGCCGGTTGTGTCCAACTCTCAAGGTGTTGCAATTCTCGTCTTTCGCTACTTCCCATGCTCCATCTCCAAATGCCTTGGCCTGCCCTAAGGCCGAACGGGTCGAGAGCATCTCCCTAGCTCTCGCCGCAGCTCTGTCTGTACAGCGTCACAACATCGTACGACCGCCGACAGAGATGTCGACATCCGCATCCCAACATTGATCCATCCAAAACCTTTTCTTCCGCGTTATCAATCGGATCTGCCATTGAAAGCCGTTCAGACTGACTGGCTGCTGCGTTACGGGAGCAAGGTGGATGTCGTCGTCGACCAGCAATTGGTATTTGCGGCTACTGCGCTGTCGTTTCATGCTGAACATCTCTTCTTCAATGTCGGCACATTATGCGGCTGTATTGCTGATAGATGTCGATGATGCAAATGCTGTCCTCTTCTCTCTTATGCCGTCTGTGAAGGGGCTGTATGGATACCAACCTTGACGAATTCTTATGGGGTGATTGGTGAAGAAAGGGTGGTGGTAAGGGAGGTGAGGATCGAGATGGCGACGACCAACTCAGCCGCGCTTGCTTGCTCGCTCAGCAGCCACTGCCTTGGATTTAATCTCAGAGTTTCCAAGCCGCGAAGAGCAAAATCACGTGAGCACACAAGAAGAACTGTAAAACTGTAAAAATGTTCACGTGACAGCGGATCCGGCTTTTTCATCAGGCGACACGATGTAGGAAACAAGATGGTCTAACATACAAAGAATAGGAAAAGACTCCCTCTCAGAATCGGGGTGGGGAAGACCGATGAGGGCATCGGGTGATGAGGCGGTTGAGAAAAACAAAGGCATATATGTCTTTGTCACGATCGTCGTTGCTCTTGACCATCATCTCATCCACCTACACCATCCATGCACTGGCCGTGTTCGCGCTCAATTAAGGTCTACATGCGCACCATGGTCTCCGTCTCAGCATCGACATCATCTCTAGCGCGTCAGGTCGGAGGACTGCTCCTCTCTTCCTCCCGCACCGCTGCAGTCGCAACACCACGGATCGCATCGACCAGCCGCCTCACCATCGTCCGCCATTCCCACGTAGGATCAGCCCCACTGGACCTCCCCGCCTCAACCTCGGTCTCCATCCTCCCTTTTCCCCCACACCCAAACCCATCCCGTCCTCTGCCGCCATCACTTCGCCATGCCCGTTCGATCCTCGTCACCGGTCCTAAAGGCTCAGTCGTCGTGCCCCTCCATTCCTGCATCCAACTCTCTCAATCCGACTCAGTCATCTCTCTCTCCGTTAAAGACAGTTCCCAAAATAAACAACGTGGCACTTGGGGCCTCACTCGATCGCTCCTGTCCAACGCTCTACACGGCGTAACAGAGGGGCATACTCTCTCTCTCCTGCTCGTTGGAGTCGGTTATAGGGTCAGTCTTGAAGCTGACCCGCTTCCAAGGCGGTCCAAGTTAGATGTTGCCCTAAGTGGGGCCAAGAGCTTCTTTTTGTCCGAAGAGGCCAAAAGGGCCGAGATCGAAAGGGAAGAAAAGCTCAGGGCCGAGGCAGAGAAGGCGGGCAATGTAAGATTGCATATTAGATTGGGATACAGTCATCCCGTTCTTTTGCCAGTACCATGGGGGATCCAAGTGCAGATCCCTCAACCCAATAGAATCGTACTAAAGGGTGCCGATAAAGAGCAGTTGGGGCTTTTTGCTAGTCAGATTAAAAGTTGGAGGAAACCCGAACCGTACAAGGGCAAAGGGATCTTTGTTAATCAAGAGACGATTCGGTTGAAGACTGCCAAGAAGAAGTAGTCACCCCCCTCACTCCATGTAGTACGGCGGCAGCAGTAACAAAGTCATCGAAATCCGATCCTCTGCGTCTCTGAGAGTGGTGCACAGATACGATCATGGTCGCAAGCAGCTTGAGTTGAGAGCCAAAGAGCCTCTTGCTATGCAGATGTATATGATTCAACCTCATCTTTATCCTCCTCTGCAATAACGTCGTTGGCGGTGAGTGTGGCATCTGGATCGTGCTCGCCTTCCTGCTGGTTGTGCGTGTGCACTTGTTTCAACTTTGTCGTTCTCCGCTTCGCCCTATTCGCCTCGTCATGCTCTTCCTCGGTATCTCGCTCTCGATGAGGATCGATAGGCCACCTTGGTACTCTTGTTAAAACTTGCGCCTCTTTTTGATCCGTTTCCTCTTCCTCTTCCTCTTCCGCTGGCGCTGCTTCTTGCCTGTCAACTTCACTCTCGCTCTCAACGCCGCTTTCGCTTTCGGTTGCCGAGTCAAAGTCTGTTGTTGGTGGGGTTTCGATTCCTAGCCCTCCTGCTGCTACTCTTGCTTCGCTTGGTCTTCTGGCTCCGTTCAGGCCAAGTGTTGCAGTAGGGGCAGAGATGGCCGAACTCGAAACAGAAACTCGACGATCCCTCCTAGACCCTCTGGCCATAGGCTTACGGTTGAGAATCCAGGTGAAACGTAAACCTGCTCGACTAGGATCGTCTTTACTAAAAGAAGGACAACGCGACACTCTAGCCAAGCAATGAACTACGAGGCGGAGGAAAGGATCGTGTACAAGCCATACTAGGGCATTTGCAGTTCGTTGGAACTCTATTAGTTGGCCTGCTTCTCCCTGTTTGATGCTGTTTAAATCTACATGTTTCTTCTCCTCAAGGTCGTGAATGCCATCGATGCTATTGACGCCAAAGTGCTTGACATGTCCATCTGCTGCAGTGGAGTCATGTTGCAAGGGTGTGCTGGTGAAGTTGAAATCAGAATCCAACAACACCCTTCCCACCTTTCGCTCAGCAGAGCTAGATGAGGGGTAGAGATGAATCTCAGCCTGAGCCCAAGTCCGAATCTCTCTATCAACCAACCAAATAAACCTCTCCAAGCCTCCAGCTTTGCCATCCCTAACCATGCCATCGTTTACATTGCCCGCTTCCAACCTTTTGAGGATTTGGTGTGCATCACGAAGAGATTTACCAAAGTGTCCTGCTATTGCCGATTCGGCCTCGTAACTCGGCTCCGAATGCTTTGCTCCACTATGTGCTGGTACGGGAACACCTTTCCCTAAGTTCGAGGGTAAGGAAGAGAAGCTGGGACAAATTGGGTTGCTATGCAGCCGGTAATCCTTTAGTGTAGGTCCAACCGCGTGAGGGTTGGAGAGCAGACGTGCGTTTTCGCTTCTCCGTTGTTTTCGTCGGCCTAATTCTTTCGACCTGCCGCTGGAGCGCACTTTAACGCGAGAGGTAGTTGGGTGAGAAGAGGAAGCGGATGATGACCAGCTTGCAACACCACCATTACCAAGGATTGAAGGCATGCTCATTGGCGTTGATCCCGAAGCTTTCGCTTTCGGTTGAGGTGGGGTGGAGGATGCATTCTTGATGGCAGTGGTGGTGGTGTTCAGCGGCGAGCTGATTGGTGGGTATAGCTCCGAGCTATGATCTATTTCGTTTGCCATCCTGTCTTGCGCAGTGTCTATGGGTGGTCAAGGTGTGAGTGAAAGGGGGATGGTGAAGAGAGATGGTTAGGGTTAGTCCACTTTTGACTGTCAGATTGTCACGTCTGGGTACTCTCTCGTGCGATTAATACTAGCCGCACGAGAACGTACAATCAGCATCTTCTCGCGCGATACACGTCGCACACAAAGTTCGATAGCTATCTTTGCTCTGTAGGGAAGCTAGTACTTAAACTAGCCTCTCCTTAGATCTCCTCCTTCCTTCCTGCAATCCACTTAGTTACACCATTACAACATGCATATAGCTTGCGCATGTAACATTGTAACAAGCTTGCTGAATTTGGCTCACGTCAGAGTCAGCAGCTCTTTCGCAAAAACTATGCACCAAGTTATCTTGCCCACTTGCCTCAAACCCCCCACACACAGCATGACAGTTGATTGTTTTGGCATTGCGATCTTGAGCTTTGCTTGAGTTTAACGAATGTGATTCATGTATCCCCACCTCTTTGCTCAGCAGGGGCTCGCGGAGTAAACGCAACCCCCGGCCTGGCAGTAGCTAACGGCGAATCAGCTTCATCAACCCCATCGCCAAAAGTACCAGCACTACAGGTCCTATTCGAATCAAATGAACCTCTCCCACTCCCGAAACTTACCGCACTCAACCCTCTAGATCCGCCGCCGCCGCCAAGATGCAACTCCAGCGCTGCAAGAAGTCCACGTGTGCGTCGGATGAGACCGGTTGAGTTGGTCGATCTGGTAGAGTTTCCAGTGCTGGGTCGTGAGTGTGCGCTGAAAGTGGATGGGATTGAAAGCGAGGAATCCGCTGTTCCAAGGCGGTTATTTGCGCATGATGGGGTGAAATGGCGGTGCTTTGAAGGGCGTCTAGTCTTGGTGGTGGTGGCCGGTTTGGTCAACGTCGAGGCTAGGGGCGAGAGCAGCATGCCTGTGACGAGTGCTGTTGCTGCGGTGGTGGTAGTGGTAGAGGAATTGTTCGAGTGTGCAGTGTCTGCCTGATCAGAAGCGTCGATTGCTTCAACATCGGTGGCGGACAGCTCCTCCTGCGGCTTCTTCGGCGTATCGCGAGTAGTAACCTTGGAGGAAGCGCTGAGTCGAGCCTTGCCCACTATCCTGGGGCTCAATCCAGCAGGACTCTCGATCGAGCTCTTGGAAAAGTCAGGAGGGGCCAAAGTAGGATACACATCCAACCGCGGCACCACATCGCGCTTCTTCTTCGAGAAGAGAGGGTAATGCATAATACAACCGGAAGCAAAATCTACGGTTCTATCGTAGCCTCCACCGTAGCCGTATCTTCCCGTGCACTGAGTTTCGAGCGGCGGCAATGGTGCGATTTCGGACCTATCCGTCCCAACGACTGTGCCTGAACCGGCCTGATTAGCCACACGGGAGGTATCGATAGGCTGGATGCGATAGATCCCGTCCGTGGTGCTTGCTGTGCCTTGTCGTGCGTCGACGGCGATTTGGGATAGCTGAGTTGTGCTGGTGCTGCGTTGACGGCGAGTAGAAGGGCGGGAGATAGCGGAGGCTGTGCCAATGTCTGGGCTCACTGAGCGATGATTGCGACACTTATCATGTCGATCGACGGGATAGAGATCAACAAAACAGGTCGAGGAGTTGGGATCGCCTTTCTTGTCCGGTTGGTGCATTACCAGATTTGAGTTGTGTTGAACGATTTGCGCTTTACGCGGCTCGCACTCCATACTGCGAGTTGGCTTGACGTTGCCTGACCGATGCAGGATGGCTAGGAGCAAGTAGGAGGCCGAAAGGACCATGGTGAGGGCAAAAGCAGTTGCCACCAAGCACCTCGCTGTGCGATTTGTACCCACGTTGAGCCAGGCTACACTACCCTCTGGCTGACCTGGCACGCTGTCGACCTTGACACATCTAGGAGCTAGCCCACCTGCGAGATAGAAAGCGGCCCCAAAGACAGGCGGAGCACTGTGCGCAGTCGCCTTGGTGTACGTGGCATGTTGGTTGCTCGTTGTGAGATCGCGTGAGGTTGCTCCAGGCGAGATGTTGAACTTTGCCGGCGAGCTTGGGTAGGGTGTTGAAGCGAGTTGAACATGGCATGGCGCATTAGATAGCCCATCAAAGATGACAGCTGCTGTGAGCAAGAAGAAGACACCGCGTGAGAGGTAGGTGCTTAATATTCGGAGCGAGTATCGTGTCTGTTTAGAAGCAAATGTCGATAGCTCTTGTATGAGGAGTGTGCTGCCGAAGCCAGCAAGGACAAAGGTGATGGTGGAAGTGCTAATGCCGAGAGGATGGACGAAGAAGAGGAACGCGGCATCGATCAGTAGGATGATCGCGGCGAGCATGTGTAGCGACGAGATGATTACGTTGCCGTTCATCGTCGAGGCTGAGTTGCAGGCGTGATATCAGAGAGAGAAGAGAATGTGACTGGTGAATGCTGATTAATCGTAGAAAAGCGCCGCAGCAAGGCAAAAGGCCTCATCAGTCCTGCCGAAGAGGATTAGTGATGGATGTCGAGGATGTCGGGGGGAGCGGCTGGGTCTGGAACTAGTGTTCAGAGCGATCCAAGCTGCACAGCAACGGAAGAGTAAGGACAAGTGGACCAGCCGCTGCCAAATCGCTGACTCGTTCGATCGTGGAAGCCCAGAGCCTGATAGCAAGAGGGATGCTCAGTTGGTAGCGGCGATCAAGTTTCGGCGTTGAGGGCACCAAAAGATGGTTACCGTGAGACAACTGGCAAAGGTTGCCACAAATGGTTAGGTCAAGTGACCGGTGGATCTCGAGTGGCATATTCGCTGCTTATTGCAAGCAGTGTCCGAAGGACAGCCCCTGGATATGCAACGCCACACACTTGGCTCGACATCAGAATCAGGAGTGAGAGTTGTTGGTTGCAAACCAAACCAAACCCGCCAAATGAAACGAAAGTTCAAGACACGCCTTGGTGCGTCAAAGTGCAGATACATCTTGCGATAGAGAGAGAGAGAGAGAGAGAAAGAAAGCAACAATGTGGGCCTTCGCTGGACGCAAGTCGGGATCGACTCGAAGAACCCGCCAGTGACGTGGTTGCCACGATAGGTGCGCTTTGACATTGTGCTATTCATCAAGAGTCAAGTAGGTCTTGTGCTTGATACTATTGTCCTCGGTCCTGGCGGTAGTCATTGTCTGTAGTATGAGCTTCTTATAGCCGGGCCACTGTGGCAGCAACGTATGAAGCAACGTCGACTGGCAGATAACGCCAAGTGGGAAGCGAGTGACGTTGGCGACGCAGAACAAAGTAGAGCTCTAACAGCCTGAATTCGGTTTCGGGTCGAAACACGGACATGCGCATTAGCTGGCTGACAGCTGCCGTCGCATCCTACACAACCTCCCGCCAGACAACATTGAGTGTAACAGTGCTACGCTCTAACCAACTGAGCTATCGAGTCTTCTGTATATGCATGTGTTTGCGACGCCTTATGAAAGGACTGGCATGGTTGTATGCGAGCTTTCATCGTATGCACAGACAGACAGTGACAGGAAATCAACTCTACACAGCCAATCAGCGTTCTCGCCTGGGATGTTATATCTAAAAGGAAAACATTCCAACGAAAAGGAGGCCTCCTTTCGTGCGCTTCTCTCGGCCGGAAACACTGTCCGTGCGCTGCACTGCCTTTTGTGGTATGACAGCTCGGTGGCGTCTTGCCGCGTCGTGCACAGCCACCTCCCTTGCCTTGCCACCTTGCCACCTTGCCTTGCCAACACCTTTTCTCCTCCCTCTACTCATACCACATCTCCCCTCAACACTCGTCAACACGATTGCAAACATGTCATACTATCCAGGCGGACCAGGCTCAAATCAGTCGTCCTACCCCGGTGGACCCCAGTCGTCCTACCCTGGCGGCCCTCAATCATCATACCCCGTTGGCCAACAGTCTTCGTATCCTGGCGACCCCCTCTCTTCCTCCTCTTCATCAGGTGGATACCAGTCATCCTATCCTGGCGGTCCACAATCCTCATATCCTGGTAGCGGAACCTATCAGACCCCACAGTCTTTGTACGGCGGCGCACCAGACTCCAACTCCAACTACGGCCCTCCTCCTAACGCTTCCCATCCCTCATACTCGAGCGCACCGGACCACAACAACTATGGCTCTCAATCGTCGTACGGTTCTCCCTCATCCTCCTCTTACACTCCCCACCAGCAGCACCAAGGTCAGCAGCACCTCGGTCAGCAGGGTCCTGTGCAGTACGACGCAAACGGAAACCCCATTGACGGCGAGCGCGGTATCGGCACCATGGCTGCTGGTGCCGCCGCCGGTTGGGCAGGAAACAAGATGACCGGTGGACACATGGGTGGCTTCTCATCAATGGCATCCGGAGCCATCTTAGCGCAGGTTGGTAAGACCGTGTTTGAGAAGCTCGATAAGAACAAGCACGGCCATCAAGGTGGATACGCTGGCAATCCTTATGGTTCTCATGGCCATAATGGCGGTAAGCCTGGTGGATTTGGTGGGTTCTTCAAGTGAGCACCGCACCAGGGAGGAGTACAAGGTACCCTTGCTCATAGTAAGCAGTTGTGGTTGTATATATATATATCCTTGTTGCGTCGTTTCAAGCTGGTCATTTCATAATGTAGTATCTGTTCGATAGTGTTAACTGTAGAGAGCTTGAGGCGTGATTAAGCCTTGACAAAAGCAGAGACTGTGTTGACATGTTTGCATTCGGCATCTTCTAACCTTGCAACTTCTTTGCCCTGCAATGCCAGAAACTCCAGCAAAGGTTACTCGTCAGTCGCATCTTGTCAATCTCGTGTTCTGTGCGGGTGGTAACTTACATCAACCACCTTAGTAATGGTAGGGATGCACTTGATTCCGTACTCCTTTCTGAACTTGTTGTCTCGTGTCATCCACCTACATCGCCCGCGACACTTGATCATCAGTACGTTATTCCCTCGAGTTTAACTCGATTTATGCGATTTGTGGGCGTGCGACTTACTCGGCTTTCTCGCCAACGAGTACCATATGTCCATCCACACCTTGGCCGCCAAAAACCTTGTCGATGGCTGGTTGGGCATCTACACAGTCTGGACACCAAGGTGGGCTGCCACTACTGAAAAAGATCAGGTATGAAGCTGTCGAAGGGACGCTAGTTGATGTTGTGATTGTCATGTTTGCCCAACGAAGGGGGAAGGTGGGAAGGTGGGAAGGTGGGAAGGTGGGAAGGGGGAACGACGGGTTGTAGCATCGCCATCGGTCGGTCGCTGTCATCTGCACCATCACAGTCTTGTTTTAGTAATTTGTTTTGTTTTGATTGCCTGGGCCTGAATCGGAGTAGCGATAGTAAAAACGCATGACTGCTTAGTCATTTCCCGACATTTCCGAAAACCTCGCTCAGCGTCGCCATCCGTCAACTCTAACCAACGTCCGACACCACCCACCAACGACCCCTATCTCATTCAACAAGCATGTAGTCATACGTGGCACCTTACTGTCACATACTGACCGAAGAAGCATATATACTCTTGACATTACTGTACTTTGTACTTAGTTCTCACGAAATACAACGATTTGACCGCTCGCTATCTTGACCTGACCGTGTTCCTCAACAGCGATGACGTTGGAAGACTTCAACCAACTACCATTCCTTTTGGCTGATATGTGTTTTCTCAAGATGAGTTGACAGCGAATGGCTGAGCGTTGGTGGCGACATGCATACAGCACAATCTTATTTGCTTTCAATCTCCTTTCTCGTCCATCATTCACCAGCAATGAGATGACAGTGCAGAAGCTATTGACTGGTCCAGCTCCAACCCGATCAGTGTCAAAATCAATCACGTCAACGAAGATGACGAAAAGAACACCAGTCTGCTTTCCATGCACATCTGTGCTTCATCCCAAGTTCTGTGATGCTTTTCCGATGGCAAGCGGCAGACGTAGTTGGCATGCATCTCGTCAAACTCGAGTGTGTCAAGCGAATCTGCATCGCCAAATAGCAAGCTCACCTGCTTAGCGGCGGGGCCCTGGAGCTGCTTCAGCAATGGTAAGCCTTCAGGTGTGAGACCACTTATGAACACGTGATGTCGCAGCAGAGGACGACTAGGGTGCACCTGGGACGAAAGCATGCTGCAAGACAAGTGCAAGGCGGTCAACAGGGTCGAAGGTAGGTTGAAAGAAGGCGGATTTCTCGATACGTGTCAAGAGAGTTTCGGCGTCGAATCTTTTTCTGAGACTTGCAGAGGGATCAGCTCCGGAGCCGGAAACGTGCAAGAAGCTATGGACAAACTTTTCCGGAAGCCGATCGGCTATGGATTTGAGCTCATTGATGAGCCGATCAAAGTATGCGTGATCGAGAAAGCACTTGAGTGTATATAGACGTATCTGGCGATCAGTATTGGGCAGGGCTGCTGCTTTGAGCGCCTGAAGCCAAAATATGACGCTGAAATCCTGATCATCGAATGGCTTCTTGAGTGTATCATAAAGGAGCTTCTTTTGTGGTGATGCGGGCAAGCCTGGCAGGCTCGGCAAAGACGGCGCGTCATGTGGCAGAGTGGACACGACGGGAGAGGCAGGAGAGGAATCGGGGTTGAGTGTAGGAGGAAGCATTGGAATCAAATTGCGCGATGCAGTTGGTGGAAGGGAGGGTAGGAGCGCAATCGGTGCTGGCAGTGATAGTGGCGGTATATTGTCGATCAAAACTGAGCCTCCACATACACACACCACACGCAACCAACACTTTGCCCGATCCGATTGACTCTACCGATTTTGGCGATACGCACAGGAACAAGCAAGTGATGGTGAACGGGGAAAAGGCAAGGCGGAGGTCGAGTGTTGGTCTCTGAAATCGGGCCCAGACTTTATCGTGCGAATGGATAGATGCGCTTTTCTCAATGGTGAGCCAAGGGGCACGTGACCAACACATACTACTACTTGAGTTGGGAAATTTAACATTCCCTCCTTTTTTTCCCTTTTTTTTTTCTTTTTTTCAATTTCTCGGCCTCCTTTTCCATCAATTTTCACGCGTTGTCAAGGGCGATAAAAGGGCGACAAGTACCTGTTGATGGTAGCGCGTAAAGTAACGCGTAAAATAACGCGGTTCACATAAAAAATGCGCGTCTCTTTCTTCTCCGCATCGAAATGTTTGCGATGTTAAGGCTGAGTCTTTGGTGGAGGTTTGCACCATCAAACCAACCCTCAGTGACTTGTTCTTGATGAAAGTTGAAGTCGTTTGGGTCCCGATACTGGTGATCGGGGATAGTCTAAGTATGATGTCACTGCTAGTTTATAGACAGAAACAAATATACTCAATTGACTAGTGAACATGGTGAGAGCCTAGTGCTCTCCATGAAGTATATATACATGTGAGTGGCACTTGCCTAGTGTGGGATTACTACTATCTCATGATCTGTCATGACAATGAGTGGGACAGTGTTGCACCCGATCTCTCCTTAGATTGACTTGGCTTAATCTTCCATTGGATCAGTAATTCAAGTGAATTGGCCCTATCTGATCTTCGATCAGATCAGCTCTGCATCATTCTTCACCACCTCATTGGATCGTCATTTTCAGCACCCCCTTGTCATGGGCCTGGATGCTCAAGAAGCAGGAGGGTCATGGGTTCATATGGAAGGAGCACAGGTATCGAAGACCTAGTCGACACCAGTAGAGAGCATGGTCGTAGTGCAGTCTCCATGGAGACCATGGACTCCTATGGACTCACATGCAAAGGAGGGCCAAGCACAGCCACGAGGAGGACCAAGCTCAAGGAGCAGGCACAGCCACGAGGAGGACCAAGCTCAAGGAGCAGGCACAGCCACGAAGAGGACCAAGCTCAGGGAGCATGCAGATGGTTACCACTCAGGGGCTCGAGAGACAAGAGCCAAAGGAACTGTCACTGATCAAAGGAGGAGGAGCAGTGTCGAAGGAGTCGACACCAGGTCATGAGGAGGAGGAGCAGTGTCGAAGGAGTCGACACAGCTCAAGAGGCACAGGGGTGCCAAGCAGGAGAGGCCCCTGAGCAGTACTCGATGAAGAAGGTACTCTCTGGAGAGAGAGCAGGAGCAGCATCGCTGGCGATGCTGAGAAGAGGTATATAACCATGCTTTCTCATCAATAGGTCGAGTGGATCCTCATCCACTCTACTCACCATAACTAGTTATCACTTCAGCATAAGTATACATTAGTTTCAGTCAGCATAGCAGCAATCTATCAAGGTTGCTCCTCATCGTAGTGCGTGTGTTGTATCACCACTACCTGACGTCCGAAGGCGCCCATAGCAGGTTAGCGGTCCGGATATAGATAGAACCGAAGGCAGTAGTCCACTGCGGTCCGGGGATCACTTCAAGCATCAAGTCAACACACTGGACACTCGTGTTGACGCCACCAACCTTATCACCAACACCATCAACCTCATTATCATCGACGCCACCAACCTTATCACCAACACCATCAACCTCATTATCATCGACATCACCAATCTCATCACCAACACCATCAACCTCATCATCATCAACACCCACACCAGACCTTGGTGTCATCATAACATTGATATTGATCGTGCCGAGCTACCCCTGAACGGAGTGTCCACAGAGGTCAGCCGAAACCTACGATAGTATATACAACGAACGCCACCTGCTGTCACTGCACAACTTGATAGTCACCGATACCGAGACAATAGCTGTCACACAGTTTAATAGTCACCGAGTATCTCGACAGACCGACCTGGGTTTCAGGCGCGAGACCCCTGACACCCCTCTTGATCCAACATACTCCAATGAAATGTTCAATCCAAGTAGTTGTTGGATGTGTGAGAGTGTTTGTGCAGCAAGTGGCTTTGTCAGGATGTCAGCCAGATTTTTGCAACTCTGAACAGGAGCAATCACAAGTCGTTTGCTCACGATTTTGTTGCATAGAAAGAAATGAGCTATGTCAATATGCTTTGTTCTCTTGAAGTGTTGAGGATCATTTGCTATAACCCAAGCACCTGATGAGTTGCTGTGTAGGACTGGTACATCTTGATTGAAGGTCAGCTCTCCATCATGGGAATAGATATTTGATGTTCTGGTGCTGACATGTATCCCTGTTGTCTTCAACACTGGTTGATCCAGTTCTTGCAAGAGCATTAAGGCCCATAATAGTTCTCTGGCTGCTGTCACCAATGCTACATATTTGGCTTCTACTGAACTGTTTGCCACCATCTGTTGAAGTCACGAGGCCCAGCTGCATGTGAAACTGTTAATTGTGAAAACATAACCAGTCATCGACCTCCTACATTCTCATGATCCAGCCCAATCACTGTCTGCCCATCCTGAGAGTAATGGTTCACTGCCTGATGTCCTTGTTGAGAGGCCAATTCCTGTCATCCCTTTCAAATACCTTAATATGCACTTGGCAGCCACAAGGTGTTCTCTGGATGGGTTTGCTATGAACTGTGCACATCTGCCAACTGCAAATGTGATGTCTGGCCTTGTGCCCTGAGCTATCCACAGCAGTGATCCTACAAGTGATGCATAGTGGCATATCTCTTCCACACTTGCTATGCTCCCATCTCGTGGTTTGAGGGAGTTGATATTCTCTGTCACCAGTGTCGAGGCTGCCCAAGCCTGGTCCATTCCAAACTTCACTATGATACCCTCAATGTACCCACTTTGATCAATGAAGAGTGTGTGAGCTCCTTGGTTGTATCTTACATTCAGCCCGATAATGTGAGACACATTTCCTTGATCAGTGATGCTGAACATGCTTGAGAGTTGTTGGCATACAGATTGTACTCATGAAAGAGTTGCTCCAATGATGAGCAGATCATTGACATATACAGTGAGGAGTATCATTGCATCCTTTGAGCCACATGTATATACACATGGTTCTGCTCTACATCATCTGAAACCAAATGCTTGTAGTTGTTCATCCAGCACTGCATGCCACAGTCATCTGGCTTGCTTGAGACCATAGAGGGCCTTTCTTATAGCATTTCCCTTCAGTCTCCTTTGCTTCAAACATTGGAGGTATCTGGACATGTACATCTTTATCAATCTTTCCATTCAGAAATGCAGTGCTTACATCGAGTTGTATTGCATGTAATCCATATCATCATGCAATGGCAAGTAGTATCCTGACTGTTTGCAGATGGATGACCAGACTGAATGTCTGATCGTAGTCCAGACCCTGATGTTGAGCATATCCTTGTGCAACAAGTTGCACTTTGTACCTTGTCACTCATTGTTGTGCATCGAGCTTGAGTTTGTAAACCCATCGAATGCCAATTAGTTTGCCATTCTTTGGAACATCGACCAGTTCGAAGACATTCATCTTGCACATGCTGTTCATCTCACTGACCATGGCTTCCTGCCATTTGTACCAGTCATCACAAGTCTTGGCCTCATTGAGGGAGAGTGGCTCTAGCAGGATGCCATTGGCACTGCACATCTGCTGTCTGCTTGCAATGAGAGCAGCACCAGCCATCACAGTGGTTGCGAATGCTATATGATCTAAGTGGTGATTGCTGATGGTGGGTGCCTGTTTGTCAGAGCATGCCATGGTGAAGGCCATGTAGTTGACAGGGCCAGGCGACTCTGTGTGGGGTGTCTCAAGTATGGAGATGTCATCATATATTTCTGCTGTGGCATCACTGCGAGGGGTCTCGAGCAGGGGCTCGCTATTCAGAGTGCTCATGAGGTCCAGCAAATGGTTCCCCCCTTTGGACATTGTCGCATCCAGGTCTGCTCTCAGATCAGTGGCAATGGCATTGAGATTGATTATGATCTCCCTGGCCTCTTCGATGGCTGTCATCATGCAGTCCCACTCATGATCAAAGCTCGGGGTTTCCGGTTCCATATGAGTCGCCAAGTGTCATTGACAAGAGTATGGCTCTAGTGAAGAAGGGACGACATCATCCAAATCTGTCTCATTCATTGTGGGATTGGGAGGGAGCCAGGTGTAAGATCGAGGGAGATCGTGATCCCCAACAATGACAGGTGTGTGTAGGGGAGGAACGTGTCAGGGGTCTCGCGCCTGAAACCCAGGTCGGTCTGTTGAGATACTCAGTGACTATCAAACTGTGCAACAGCTATTGTCTTGGTATCAGTCTCGATGAGCTACATCACTTGGCGACTATCAAGTTGCGCAATGACAGCAGGTGGTGTTCATTGTATATACTGTCATAGGTTTCGGCTGACCTCTGTGGACACTCCATTCAGGGGTAGCTTGGCATGATCAATATCAATACATAGGTTATGATGACACCAAGGTCTGGTGTGAGTGTTGATGATGATGAGGTTGATGGTGTCAGTGATAAGGTTGGTGAGTGTTGATGGTAATGAGGTTGATGGTGTTGGTGATAAGGTTGGTGGTGTCAACATGAGTGTCCAGTGTGTTGACTTGATGCTTGAAGTGATCCCCAGACTGCAGTGGACTACTGCCTTTGGTTCTATCTATATCTGGACTGCTGGTTTGCTATGAACCACCTTTGGACATCAGGTAGTGGTGATACAACACATGCACTACAATGAGGAGCAACCTTGATAGATTGCTACTATGCTGACTGAAACTAATATATACTTATGCTGAAGTGATAACTAGTTATGATGTGTGTAGAGTGGATGAGGATCCACTCGACCTTTGATGATGAGAAGTATGGTTATATACCTCTTCACAGCATCGCCAGTGACGCTGCTCCTGCTCTCTCTCCAGAGAGTACCTTCTTCATCGAGTACTGTACAGGGGCCCCTCTAGCACTGCTCCTCCTCCTTGCTATCCTGCTTGCTTGGCACCCCTGTGCCTCTTGAACTGTGTTGACTCCTTTGACACTGCTCCTCCTCCTTGCTACCCTGCTTGCTTGGCACCCCTATGCCTCCTGAGCTGTGTCGACTCCTTCGACACTGCTCCTCCTCCTCAGGACCTGCTT
Source organism: Ustilago hordei (assembly GCF_900519145.1). Classification (NCBI taxonomy): domain Eukaryota; kingdom Fungi; phylum Basidiomycota; class Ustilaginomycetes; order Ustilaginales; family Ustilaginaceae; genus Ustilago; species Ustilago hordei. Next base: position 1,604,290 of record NW_024545279.1, on the reverse strand, counting down.
GCCGGTTTCCTATACACTGCTCCTTCTCCTTTGACTGGTGACAGTTCCTTCGACTCTTGTATCTCGAGCCCCTGAGTGGTAACCATCTGTATGCTTCTTTGAGCTCGGTCCTCTTCATGGCTGTGCCTGCTCCTTGAGCTTGGTCCTCTTCGTGGCTGTGCCTGGCCCTCCTTGCATATGGACCTGGTCCTTCTTTGCATGTGAGTCTGTAGGAGTCCATGGTCTCCATGGAGACTGCACTACGACCATGCTCTCTACTGGTATTGACTAGATCTCTGATACCTGTGCTCCTTCCATATGAACCAGTGACCCTCCTGCTTCTTGAGCATTCAGGCCCATGACACCTCCCATTTGGTTAGGAAATCATAGGCATGACTTCCATTCTGGTCCCAGCATAACCCATAGGTGATCCTGCGGAGCTCGTACTCCTTAGTGGTGGAGTATGCCTTACACTTGTTTAGCACCCATTCAAATAGATTTATGGCAATCAGTATTGGTTGATCACCATGCTCAGCAAAATACTCTGTGTGCAACTTGTTTGAAAAGCTATGCATGATGATTGAGCTAAGCATAGAATCAGCATCTTCAAAGGTCACCACTTTTCAGTTGAGAACGTTTTGTGCGAAAGGAACAACTGACAGCAAGGTGAATATTTTGCATTGCCAAACGTGCATGGAGACTGCCCTTGGGTCGAGAAGGTCTCTTTCATCCCACTTCATTCTGTCATTGAGGCCTGTAAGTACCTTGAGGTGATGGTTCGTGAGTGCGCTGAGCTCTGGTGTAGGTCCCGGCATAGCTTCATGGCCAGCGAGGTGATGGTTGATCACATCTAAGCCTAGAGTGGGAGTGTCACCTCTAGCTAACATTGGTGCTTCACTCTTAACTGGGTGATCAAATCACTTGGCATTTTGGATGACCTTGACTGCACCTTCGATTTTGAGGTCAAGTATATGATTGGCATCCCAACCTTCATTGGCTAGGAAGAGAATCACTCTAGCTCACATCCCTCTACCAAGTTCGATTACACTAGCGAATGGACCAAGGCTGTGCATTGCTTGATAGAGGTTACTGGTACACTTGATCAGGATGGATAGAGGTGAGATGATTTGCTCCCTGGTACCTTCTTCCATGGCAAACCTCAGTAGTAGGCTGTCTTTTGGGGTGGTAGGAGTGCCATAGGTAGCATTTGTGATTTCCTGATTGAACCGGTTTTGGAGGATCTTCAGCAATTGTGGCAGAAGATTCTGTACAGCTTCAATGAAGTCTTCATAGTTCAAATAGTTCAGATCTGACATATCAGTGGCAAAACCTCTTGTTGATGTTACTGATAGTGTGATGATAGTATATCAGCTTTTTGGGCTCATAACCTGATGAAAGTTGAAGTCATTTGGGTCCCGATACTGGTGATTGGGGATAGTCTAAGTACAATGTCACTGCTAGTTTATAGACAGAAACAAATATACTCAATTGACTAGTGAACATGGTGAGAGCCTAGTGCTCTCTGTGAAGTATATATACATGTGAGTGGCACTTGCCTAGTGTGGGATTACTACTATCTCATGATCTGTCATGACAATGAGTGGGACAGTGTTGCACCCGATCTCTCCTTAGATTGACTTGGCTTAATCTTCCATTGGATCAGTAATTCAAGCAAATCGGCCCTATCTGATCTTCGATCAGATCAGCTCCGCGTCATTCTTCACCGCCTCGTTGGATCGTCATTTTCAGCAGTTCTTTCTTTCTTTCTTCTCTCCATCATCAGGACAAGGGCGGCAAGGATAAAGAAGTGCAAGGGCCGAGACTCTTTGCCAACCACCATAATCCAAATCTCCCGAATCGTGCGCTTGCTGTGCGCACCAGGTCGCAAAACCTTGGAATCAACCAGCACCTTTTCGATCAGAGCACAACTTGCGCCAACCTGGACCAGGACTGAAGGGACACAAGGATCAACGATGGCCAAACGAGATGCGAACACGCTCGCCAAGCAGATCCCCGATCCAGCACAAGACGGAGCTGTAAAGCGACAGAAGAAAGATGTCGCCCAACGGGAGGATGAGTTGGACTCGGTCGACGACCAAGCCCTACTCGCAGCAGCAGAAGAGGTCGAGTTGGCAGCTTCCAACCTCGGCTCATCTCAACCTGAATCTGTCGCTGCATCCTCTTCCGCAGCAACACCCGCCTCTCTAGCTCCCAAAGCAACAACCATTCTAAAACAATCCACCCTCTTCCCCTCCAATCCCAGCTCTACATGCTCCCAACCCTCCTCCTACCAACCCCACTCAGACCCCTCCACTGACCCTGTCCACTTGGAACGAACCACAATGTCATCCAAATGGTACACACTCCTTCTGCCCGAATTCTCGAAACCATACTTCACCACCCTCAAATCCTTCCTCTCCACCCAAAACCCTAAAACCACGTACCCACCCAGTCATCTCATTTACAACTGGTCTCGTCTCGTTCCCTCGCCTTCCCACGTCCGGGTAGTGGTTGTGGGACAAGACCCTTACCACGGCCCTAACCAAGCTTGCGGACTTTCGTTCAGCGTTGCCAAGGGTGTGCCTACTCCTCCGTCGTTGAAGAATATATATAAAGAGTTAGCAGCCGAGTATCCCGGTTTTAAGGCGCCGAATCATGGATGTTTGGATGGATGGGCGAAACAGGGAGTGCTCTTGCTGAATGCTTGCTTGACAGTGAGTGCTGGTCAGGCGGGGAGTCATCATGGGAAAGGATGGGAAGTGTTGACCAAGAGAGTGCTCAAGATGATTGCTGATGATGCCGCTGATAGTGGTGCTGCCAAGGAAGCGAATAGGCGTGCGGTGAAGGAGTCCAAGATCGCGAGTATGTTTGCTACTCTACAGGACAAAACAAACAGCAGCAGTGGGGAGGAGAAAAAGAAAAAGAAAGAGAAGAAAGAGCAGGGAGGGGAAGGGCAAGGGGAAGGGCAAGGGGAAGGGCAAGGGACGCAGAACAAAGGAGTAGTGTTCCTAATCTGGGGTGCTCCAGCTGCAAAAACACTAGCGGAAGCAGGAGTGACAGAGAAGAATGCGAATGTCCTCATACTCAAGTCTCCTCATCCTTCGCCACTTTCGGCACACAGAGGATTTTTGGGTAATGGACACTTTAAGAAAGCCAACGAATGGTTGAAACAACGATATGGAGAGGAGGGGATGATCGATTGGTCCAGACTGTAACCCTTGACTCCTTGCTCACCGACTATGCAATAGGATCCATACTCCACGATATCAATTCATTCATTGAATCATCATCATCTGAACGAAACTACAAGAGGAGAGAATTTGCCTACCCCGTAAGCGGCCAATCGAGCGTCTCACCAAAGTTCCAATGTACACTCTTCACCTGGGTATACTCCTTGATCGCATCCACTCCCAACTCCCTTCCAATACCACTACTCTTATACCCACCAAACGGAACCGCATTACTGACCACCACGTAGTTATTCACCCACACAGTCCCCGCCTGAATCGCACCACTCACTCTCATACATCTGCTTGCGTTCTGACTAAACACCCCGGCACCCAAGCCGTAGCTGGTATCGTTGGCCAACTCGAGCGCCTCTTGCTCATCTTTAAACTTGGCCACTGCCAATACGGGACCAAAGATCTCTTGATCGACAATCTTCATCCCCTTTTTACAACCCGAGAAGATTGTCGGTTGGACAAAGTAGCCTTTGGAGAATGGACCAGCGCCTTCGGTCCAAGCTGCACCGCCGATCTCAACTTTGGCGCCCTCGGACTTACCCGATTCGATATAGTCGAGGATACGCTGTTGATGACGAGCGGTGATTTGGGGACCTTGGAAGGTTTGGTTGCAGAATGGATCTCCAATGGCGTGTTTGCCGAAGGCTTCGACTAGTTTCGCGAGGAACTTGTCATAGATCGATTCTTGGACGAAAAGACGGGATCCAGCGGTACAGTCTTGACCTTGGTTGAAGAGGATTCCGAGAGCAGACCAGTTGACGGCTTGATCGATGTCGGCATCTTCGAATACGACCACGGGGGATTTCCCACCGAGTTCGAGAGTGACTTTCTTGAGGTTGGAACGAGCAGCACGCTCCATGACACGCTTGCCGATAGCTGTGGAACCGGTGAATGCGACTTTGTCAATGTCCATATGACCTGTAATCGCATCTCCCACTACAGGTCCGAGACCGTTGACAACGTTGAAAACACCAGCTGGCAAACCAGCTTCAACAGCAAGTTGTGCGATTCGGAGTGCGGAAAGGGGAGTCTGCTCGGCAGGTTTAAGGACAATAGAGTTGCCTGCAGCAAGTGCAGGGGCCACTTTCCAACCCAACATGCCAATAGGGTAGTTCCATGGAATGATCTGTCCACAAACTCCCAACGGTTCCAATCGAGTAAAGGCCAACTTTTCTCCTTCCTTTTGTTCGATGGTTTTGCCTTCGATCTTATCCGCTAGACCTCCGTAGTATCGAAAACAACCGGCGGTGTCGGCGATATCCATGGTTTCAGCGATCCATCGCGGCTTGCCGTTGTCGAGAGATTCGATCTCGGATAGTTCTTCAGCGTGCTTCTCGAGAAGATCTGCGAGTTTAAAGAGGATTGAGGCTCGTTGAGTCGGGGAAGAGTTGCGACCCCAGGTGGTGTTGAATGCCGTGCGGGCGGCGGAGACGGCGAGATCGACATCAGCCGGGGAAGCAGCTGAGACGTGACCGAGAGAAGCACCGGTGGCAGGGTTGATGGTTTCGAGAGTTTCGCCGGTGGTGGAGGGAACAAATTGGTTGTTGATGAAGAGTCCGGTTGGGAGGCAGAGGGTTTTACCGGAAGGTGATTTGATGGAGAGTATCTCAGGGATGGTCATGTTGTGCCAAGATCCTAGTTGATGATGGTAGGATGAGACGATGGTGGGGAAGAGGAGGGAGTCGAAAGCTGAGCCTGCGTGCTATATAAGAGGCATCCTCGGGCCTGCCGTACTCACGATGGCCAGACTGATCTTTGTTATCACCGGCGCGCGTATTTGCCCTTTGAACTGCACTAGAAGCCGTATATATCCTCGGCAGCCAGCAAAAGCATGATGAAAGAGCGAGAGCAGAGGCAATGTGGCCCGTGTTCAAGGACACAAGGGTCCAACCTCGAGAATGGAGCCGCGCTAGCCGCTAGAACTGAAAAAAGAAGCCAAAGTCACGTGCAGCATAAATAATTCCTGACAGTCTTGACAGTTGTGAGTGTCAGAACAGCCGAGGCTATCCTAGCAGGCACTATGTCACTGTGTTGTCATGTGCTTGGCGTTGTATCAACCATTCGGCTGTGGATCCGGTCAAATCTGGTACAGGACGACACAGGTACAGGTACAGGTACAGGTACAGGTACAGGACGACACAACTCAGCATTTGTCGGCCAAACCGATGTGCTGAGTCGGGCAAAAGAGTTCTTCTTAACGAGATCGGAGTGACTTCCGAATTCATATTTCGACTTGCAATTACCATTTTCGCTCGAGTTTTTTGGGGTCGATTTCAAACTTTATCTCTTTCTCTCCCACGCCTTTGTACGTCTCCACAACCTTGTTCACTGCACCACCAAACCTTGTTATCCTCCCAGCACCGCTTGCTCCGAGTTGGTTTGTCAGCCTTGGCGGCATTTCCGATTGGCGCATTGGCAGGCATTCTGAATGCCAATCTCGACTGAGCCTTTCGCTCCCACTACCATCATCCACAACGGATAGATCACCATCCACCTTCCTTCTCCCCTCTTCTCCCCTCTTCTCCCCTCTTCTCCCCTCTTCTCCCGTCTTGAGTGATGGTGATGGCGGTCTTCGCCGTCCAGCCCGACCGTCTCAGAGCTCACGGCTCGATCTTGGTGCCCGCGCAACCATGTACCCCTTAGACACGAGTCCTTCTGCCTCCATTGACGGCCCTAAGAGTGCACAATCCATCTCAACTCTCTCGCCAGCAAGCGCCTCAACATCCTACAAGCCTCTTGCACATTCTCCCGCTCGTAACGACACTTGGCCATCCCGACGACGTCCATCTTGCTCATCCATACCCAGCAAGGGTGACACTTGCCAACTACAACCACCAGCATCCAGCTCAAGCAGCGCACCCCCACTCCCTCTCGCAGGTAAGCGATCACGTTCAGGTTGCTTGACATGTCGCAAGCGGAAGAAGAAATGCGACGAGACACTTTGCGAGCAGACAGGCGGTTGCTGGCGATGTCGTAATGCAGGTTACCAGTGTGAAGGCTTTCGAAGACAGCCGGCTCTCTTCCAGCCTGGTTCGGCAGCTTCCACCAAAGGGAACAGTAGTAACAAGCGAGCCAAGAAGTCTCCAGATGCAGAGTCGAGCAATGGCGCTCGCCTTAAGACGGAAGCTGATAGCAGTAATACCAACGCTTATGCGGATATGCAAGCTTCTGCGCTCGGCCAACCCTCTTTTACCTCGGTGGGTACTGGCGCGCGAAAACATGGCGCCATCGGTCAGGAGAGTCTGGATATGGCCAATAGCCTTGCAGAATTTGCAGGCTTGGCCACCAGTTCTGCTGCTTGGCCGCTCGTGAGCCACGAACAACAGCATAAGGACGATAGAGGTGGTTACAGGAATGGAGCTTCGAGTACATCGCCCTCGTTCGACTCTTTTGTGCATCCTTCGTCGATGTTGCCGCCTTCTCCGCATCCTTCCCATCGCCCCGGCCAGCAGCAGCAGCATCCCGCATCAAGCCTTCACCAGCCGCACAACTCCAACGTCCCATCGATACCCCTGCAATCACCCATGATACCCTGCGAGATCGTCGGCGACTGTCTCTTTTCCGGCCACCACCTTTGCGCCTCCTGCAGCGCAGTTGCCAATCGTCTGATGCAACCTGATCCAGTACAGCTAGCTGCACTAGACGCAGATTTGGTTCAAGTGCAACCCATGCCGAGCCTCTCCACTCCTATCGCTTCTCGACATCACTCACCCGCACCGCATGGCCAAGCTGATGGCTCGCATCAGGCTAATGCAAAGCCAAGGCTAGTGATGGAGAGTCTGATCGGATACTACAGCACTTTGATCACTTGCTGGACTCAGGGATGCGATGTTCGTGGACTCGAAGCCTCGACACTCTTCCGGCAGCTGGTGCCGTACCTGTTGGAGCAAGTGGATAGACATCCTTCCCTGAGGCTCTCGATTGCTGCGTTGACTGCTGGCTATGTTGGTGGTACCAGGTTGACTTGGCCGAAAGATGTAGTAGCGATTCATCAGTGGGCCAACACGCTTCGAGCAGATAGAACAAGCATAACAGACTGCGTAGAAGCGAATCTTAGCTTCCCCTTCCCAACCACACCAGATACTATATGGTCTGCTTCCCCTGCAAACAGCCTCTCTGAGTCTCAGAGCGGCATTTCAGCTCTTTCCCCCGCCAACGCAGAACGGCTGAAACGTGCGTCTTCGACCCATGCAACCTTAGACGACCTTCTCGTGGGTCAAGCGCAAACACTCAAGCATCTTGCTGTGCGGTCGCTAGAACAGGCTGTTTCCGACTACCGTGCCAAGTTTACCCGCGCGCTTGGGCTGAGCTTTACGGAGAAAGGCTTCCTAGCAGAACTCCGTAACGCCAATCCGCTGCTACTGGCAGCAATGAATATCGCCATCTATGCCTTTGCAGAGGAAGGAATGGAGTCATACTTTGAGGAAGCGGCTAGGATGCGGAACCTGATCGATACGCTGTTGGGCAGTTTCCCACCAGTGAACCTGTCGAAGTTGGTCAGCCATGAACAGTTGGGGTTCAGGACGTATGTTTGGTCAGATGTAAGCACGGCGATTGCCTGTGGTACCAGGCCGCATCTCCAGTTGGCGCGGTCTAGCTTTGTGAATGATGGCGACGGATTCAGTGTGGATGCTAGTCTGGGCGAAACGCAAGCAGATTTGACGTTCAGTCTGCACGATATAACGCTCATTGCGCTATCGGACATTGCGAGGCTGAGGTACGACTTTGACGGAGGTGACTTTTCCTTGACTGCACGCCGTGCACCTGGTTCGCCCGTTCCACGATGGGTTCACGAGAGGGCAAAACGAATTCAAAGTCGTATCGAAAACTGCAAGATCGAAGGCAGCCTTGCAACTGGCTCAGCCATCTGTGCTATGATGACCAAGTCGGCATGCATCATTCTCATCCACACATTTATCTATCGCGTTGGAGCGCTGCATCCCGTCATAAGGCAACTGCTGAGGGGTATGCTGAAGCTATGGACCACCGCAGGAGAACAGTACTGCAGAAGCGTCGGGTGTAGTAACTTCAACCTCCCCATGTTTGTAGCCAGTTCTGTGGCTGTGGATGAGGAGGATAGGAAGATTTGCGAAACTGCTATGCAGATCGTAGGGCATGAAGAAGCAGGGCCTGCAGAAGGGAGAAAGGTAATCAGGGAAGTTTGGAGGAGGACAGATATCACGGGTGTACCTTGCTTTTGGACAGATTTGATTGGCAGTGGCGATTTCGCTGTTGCTTTTTACTAGACGCAGCCGTGCGCATGCGGGTGGTAAGTGGTGAGGATGATGGTGTTGGTGCTATACCTTTTCTGTATTCTTTTCTCTGTCATGGTTGTAGGATTACTTTTTCTTTCAATACCGGTGTTGCTTTCTTATTACATTTTTTGTGAACAGATGTGTTGCACTTGTGGCATTTGGATGATGCAAGTCAAGAGCAGGTGACATGGAGCGAGGGAGATGTTGCCACGGACACATCAAGATCGGGGGAAACCATTGTCGGATCGGCCAGACCTCAATCATAGAGGTCATTGCGAGCGGGACTGTACTACAGGCTTGACTTGAGAACAGGCTTGACTGGAGAACAGGCTTGACTGGAGAACAGGCTTGATTTGGTTCAGGATGAGCATGGCGGTAATCGACAGGCCAAGTTGTTGCTCCAATTACAACGAGCTAATTAGAGCCATTCTATCGAGGAATACAGAGGAATACAAAGCCCAGTCTGCCAAGAAATCCGATTGCGCAAATTTTGCAGCTCTCGAAAATGGAGAGGCCCGTCTGAACTCAACCGCACGAAAGAAAGAGCAGACGAGCAAAAACAAAAGACGCGCCCGCCATTATGATTAATCACGTGATGCATCCCCCTCCGGATTTGCGCTTTGACTTGGAAATATCATCAATTTACCCTTCAACTTGGCTGGCAAAACAGAACGCCGAACAGAGGCTTCCCTTGACGCCATGCCTGCTATTCTCCCTGACTGCACCTCGGCGCTGACTGTCTGTCGGTCCTTTTGCCTCTTTTGGACAGGCGAGGCTTGGAGGCTGAAGATTGGATCACCTCTCTCTTGCTGTTGTTTTAGGCGAGTGATCAAAGGGAAGCAATAGTGATCAAAGGGCGATAACGAACAAAAGGTAGTGAGGATTCATGCGAGAGAATCAAAGGCTCCCTAAGGAGCTTCCAAAACCTGCTCAGACAGGCCGTCAGCAACATTCTTTTCCACCCCTTTGTTTTTTCCGTTGTCCTACAAGGATGGCAAGAAGGAGAAAGCGGGCAGAAGACGAGTAGAAGCTGTCCGGAGATTTTCATTCGTTTTGGTGTGCATGACAAGAACAAGTTTCTTGGCCAAAGTTTCCCTTTGTTGGTCGTGGGAAAGGAGAGAGATGCATCGCACCTTTTAGAGACCGCTCTAGACCATTACTGCAAGCTAGCTGCAAGTGCATCAAGTCACGGGATGATAACTTAGCAGACCCATGTTCTTCGAGTGCCCAAGGTAGTCCTCCGAATTCAGCGCGATCATCACCACATCATTGACTGATTGTGGGCAGGTACGTGCTAGTTCCTAACTCGTCCGATCGACTCTGTCACTGTATCAGTCTGGATTTAGGTCAGCCTTGATTAGCATGCAGGAACGACAAGAAGCATGTCGACTTCTGATAAACTGATTGACTTCGATCCAACCAGAACATCGCGATACCATCAAGACGATCAGTGATTTTCTCGCCAACGACGCCATCGTGAAGCGTGCGCCATTTTGAATGATTCGGTCGGCCACTCGATACACTATGGCTGTGTCAACGCCTTTGTCGCCAAATGTCGCCAAATGTCGCCAGCCTGGAAGGTGAGAATGAGAGCTGCTTGTCCAGATTACCGGTCGATGAGTGGAAGCTATTGAATGAACCAATGCAGTGTTCTAACGGCGACCGTTGACGGCACAAAGAGCGGAATGACAGGATACTGCTGGTGTCGCTCAAGTACCCCGCACTTGCGCTCGCAATCTAACCATCTCGCTTAGCTATCATCCAGAATAAAAAGGGAAGGTCAGAGTTGGCTGATTATGGTGGGAAATTCATGCCTCACGAGCTTGCCGAGAGCAACGATAGCATTTCTGGGCCTCTGCTCGTGTGGCAGTTGCGAGGGCCATATGCTTGGAAGGACAGCTTGGCGATGCACCACCGGTCAATTCAGTCGAGACAGGCTTCACAAGGCCCGAGACCTTGAATCTTAGCTCTGTTTGCCACTCTGATGCCAGACCGCAAAAGGGAGGACACCAATTGAAGATTATAAAGTAGGATACGCTGTCTTGGGCCACTAGCAGGCTCCTCCTTATCACAGACGTATGACCTCTTGATAAAGAAAAATGGATTGCACGGGTCCCGATGACTGGCGATCGGTGAGAGTCGGAGCACAATGTCACTGCTGTTTTAAGACAGAAACATGTATACTCAATTGACTAAGGAAAGGAATGTGGTGGGAGCCTCAAGCTCCCTGCATGATATATATACAAACTGGGTGGCACTTGCCAGATGTGGGTACATCCTACTTAATGACAAGGCCTGACAACAAGTGAGAGTAGGTTGTACCCAAAGGACAATCTCTAATCAGATTGTCCTTCACCCAATCCCTCTTGTGACTGCTTATGTCACTCCATATCATCACACTGGATTGTTTCTTTCAGTACCCCCTCTCAATCCAGTATGCACTTCTAATGCTAATAGTCCTAACATTTGTCAGAGGTGTGTGAGCATCAGTGCCACAAGTGGTTTAGTGAGTAGGTCAGCCAAGTTCTCACTGCTCTGGACCAGAGCAATCATAAGTTGTTGGCTTGTGATCTCATCTCATAAAAAGAAGTGAGCAAGATTGATGTGTTTTGTCCTCTTGAAGTGTTGTGGATCACTTGCTATTGCATGGGCTCTGGAGGAATCACTGTGCAGGACCAGTATGTTCCAGTCATAGACAAGTTCACCATTGTGGGAATTAATAGTAGATGTTCCAGCACTTACATATATTCCAGCTGTCCTTAGGATGGGCTGTTCCAGTTCCTGTAATAACATTGAAGCCCACAGTAACTCTCTGGCTGCTGCTGCTAGTGCCATGTATTCTGCCTCTACCAAACTGTTTGCCACTGTTGGTTGGAGTTGCGAGGACCAGCTGCATGTCATAGAGGCTGCGCAGGAAGATCCAAAATGAGATATGAGGAGCCTTTTGTGCACAAAATTGGGAAACCTACCAGATCATGGGTTTCCAGTTGTTTTCACCTGACAATGACTGCATCATGTCTGTCTGGTTGATTCTGCTGAAATCAATCAGAATATGACTATCCAGTTGATTTCACCAATCACACCACAAGAAGTGGCCACTGACATGGAATGAACCACTGGACTACAGGGAGATGATGGGAGATTTAGTAGGGAAGATCCCTTTGGTCAAGGGGGAGGTCAGGATGGCAAGAAAGGTTTCACATGAGAGGAGTAGGTCTGAGCTCAGCCAAGAGAAGGACTGAGCTCAAGAGCAAGTGGCAGGTTACCACAGGGGGGACATGCTCTTGAATACATGACCCAGTCACAAGGTAGACTGCAGGGATGGGAGTGGAACAATATGGATGGTCACAAGGTCAAGGAGAGCCATCAGATAGGGGCCAAAGGAATGGCCATGGATTAGAGGAAAGGGGGATGGGCTGAAAGGACCAACATGGGTACCATGAGGAGGATGGGCAATGTCAAGAGGAATGGCACATGAAGAGTAGGAGGAGGACAAGGACACTCCTCCAAGAGGAGCAGGAGCAGTGCCGTGGATGATACCCTCCAAACACATAAATACTACTACTTCACCATAGCATATGAGTGGATCCTCATCCACTCTACTCTTTACTTTAGTCACCTTTACTTAGTACCATTGCAATAGCAAGGAGCTTTTGCAATGACATCTTGAACATGTGTGTAGCATCACTGTCAGACATCAACACTGTAGGTGGTGTTCCTTGCAAACACCTGCAGTTCAGTCCTTCACTGTAGGCAGTGTTGCTCAACATCTGTGATCCAGTCAGTTATTGTAGGCAGTGTTGAAACACCTGTGGTCCAATAACTTCCATCTTCTGTAGGTGATAGGCATATTGCAGTCCAGATGATGACAAGAGCATAAGCAACAGTACTATGAACACTTGTGCTGTATAGAGAGTGTACACACTCTCCCCTGGAAGGAAACAAATGTGCTGTGCAACCTCTGAACAGAGTGTTCAAGGCAGTCAGCCGAAACCTACCAGAACAAAGCTGTCTGGTTGCTTTCAATCAAAACATACCAAGTAGTTCATACTCAATTGATCTCACCAAAATCAATCAGAAACACCCAATCTGGTTTCAGGCGCGCGACCGCTTACACTGCATATGAGTCTGTCAATAGCAAAGACATATCCGGAAGTCGACCTCCTGCAATTGTGTGAACTTGCCCAGTCACTGTCTTCCCACCCTGTGAGTATCTGTCCGCTGACAGGTGTCATGGGCCTGAATGCTCAAGAAGCAGGAGGGTCACTGGTTCATATGGAAGGAGCACAAACACATGTCTGTGCCATGTTGGCAAGAGTACAGTATCAAGGAGGATGGTGTAATGCTGTCAGCATCAGGTTCTTTGGGGACATCACCTTGGGGTAGCCAAGTGTAGGACTGAAGCAGCTGGCTGTTTCCAGCAATCATGGGTGTGTGGGGAGGAGAAGCAGTGGTCCCTGGTTGCTCGAGCTTGGAGAAGTGCACATCCTTGGCAACAACTATGTGATTGAGCTCAGGAAGCCATACCTTGTGACCTTTGATGGCACATGGTGCATTGGAGAAGCCAAGATAGACCCTTGAAGAGCACAAGGACAGAGATGTTTGCTAACAATGGGGTGGCTTCATAGCCATGTCAATCTAGTGCTGCCCCTGAGCACAACATAGGCAACACATCCAAAACGTTGTATGTTATGCAGATTGGGTCACTTGCCATAGTATAGTTCGAATGGGGTAATGTGGCCACATGTGGTACCTGCCAGTTGATTGTGTATGAAAGCAGCCTGTGAAGTGGCATGAGGCCACCATCATTCATCCATGTCTGAGTTGTACAGGAGGCTGTGGGCAATCTTCTGAATGGTCTGGATTGCTTGTTCAGCAAAGGTGTTATCCATGTGCTGCTGAGTTGGTGAAGCAGTGAACTTCACCCCTGTGGATGAGCAGGTGTCTTGGAAGGCAGTGGACCAAAGTTTGCCTTGGTCCACATGAACCTCTTTGAGTCCATGATCAAGAATTATGTGTGACAGTCACTGATGTGTGTTGACATGTGCTTCCAAAAGCCACCATATTGCCTCCTGGGAGGCCCCTCCTTTGTTTGCCAGGCCACATACCCAGATCATGCCTGAGAAGGTGTTGTGGATGATGAGGACATATGCAAACTTTGCATTGCCATGTAGTGGTCCCATCACATCCATCAACACCAATTCAAGTGGTTTCTCAACATGTCAAGGGTGGGCAACATTGTGTGTGATAGCTTTACTTCAGACACAGACATCACAAAGTACACCAGAATGGGTAGCCAGACTTGAAGGAATGTCATGAGGGTGAGTTACCACATGTGTGTGCATGATAGACTCATAGCTAGCATGACCTAGCCTATGGTGCCAGCGGTCGGCTTTGCAATGACACCTCAAATGTGTGTGTTGTATCACTGTTAGGTGTCAACTGTAGGTGGTGTTCCTCAACACCTGCAGTCCAGTTCCTTACTGTAGGTGGTGTTGCTCGACATCTGTGGTCCAGTCAGTTATTGTAGGCAGTGTCCAACACCTGTGGTCCAGTAACTCCCATCCTCTGTAGGCAATAGGCATATTGTGGTCCAGACAATGTTAGAGAGCATTAGCAACAGTACTACAAACACTTGTACTGTAAATGAGAGTGTATTATTCTCCCTCCAGAGAATAACAGACATGCCACACAACCCCTGAACAGAGTGTTCAAGGCAGTCAGCTGAGACCTACCAGTACAAAGCCATCTGGTTATGTTTAGTCGAAACATACTGAGTAGATCTTACTTGATTGTTCTCACTGAAATCAATTGGAAACCCCCAACCTGGTTTCAGGTGCGCGACCGCTTACACAAGGGAGACAGCAGGTTTGGGCATGCTGTCATCCCATATTATCATGGTGGCAGCAGGATAGCCATCTTCACTGGTAGGAACACAGATCATACAACCATGTTTGTCTTGGATGGTGACAGGCTCATCCTCAAAGGTCACTTTGCCTTGAGCATGTGTGACCAACTTTGTGCCAATGAGATTTATCACAAGGCCAGGTACAAGGAGACAATCCCAATATGTCATTTGTTCCCATCAACACATCTTGGGGCTGTAGCTCAAAAGGCTCACTGTCCCACCCATCTTGGTGGCAGGAAGTTTTCCACTGTCGGCAGTGGTGGACTGATTCACCTACACCTTTCCAGCCTTTTCCATAGCAAAGGGAGTTAACCATGACACACAATGCTCCCAAATCAAACACAAATGGGACAAAATGGGGTGGAATATCAACTGGTGCCAGCTCGATTTCTGTGAAGAATGCTAGGGCCAGTGCCTTATCCTATTCTTTCTGGGGATCTTCAAGTGGTAACACCACACACATGTTGGCACAGCCCTTGGGAGGTGTCTTGATTTTGTTGCATTTCCATTGGCCATGGGCAACATTGTCTGGGCAATGGTTGGCTGTGTGGCTGAGCTCACCACACACCCAACAGTTGATGAGCATAGCTGCTCGCAAGGCAACAAGCTCGGTTTCCTCAGATGCAGTCAGTAGATTAACAGGATGTCAGCAGTTGTGTGCCTGGAACCCGAAAGCTACCAGTTTGGGTGATTTCAACCAGTTTCAGTGAGCATGCTTGAGTATGCACCTGTTGGCCACTTTCACTGAGACTGCTTGAAGGATTATTTGTTTGGTGAGTTTCAGCTAACCACTGTGAACACTCAGTTCAGTGGTAATGCAGCACAGTTGGTATCTGCTTGTTGCAGAACACTTAATATCTGGGATGATGATCCATCAACTCAACACAAGTGTTTGAGGTGTCAATGAGCAAACAGTGAATTGGTGAGAGAAGCCTGGACTGCAGTATGAGTACTGCCTTCAGAGAGGTGATTATCTGGACTGCAGTAACTACTGCCTACAGACGATGTCAGTGAGAGGTGATATGAAACACCTGCTCAGATTAGTAGCAATGGCCTGCAATTGCACTATGTGACAGAACAACTAAGTATATGTTACAGTAGAGTATAGTTTAGTTAAGAATAGAGTGGATGCCAGATCCACTCATTCACTATGATAGAGGGGTGTATATATATCTTCATGCCATGGTGTCTACCTCACTGTGGCCCCCCTTCCTTACAGGGTATGGCCTCCCCATCCATCCTGTTCTATCTGGCTCCTACTACTATCCTGCCCTTCCTATCCTTACTCCCCTTGCTGAGGTGACAATCCTCCCATGCTGACTTCATCATGCTCAGGGGTCTCCTCCCACCTCATCTGGTGGCAAGGTTTCTCATTCCCTGCTTTCAGTGGCTGCCCCTTTGATCTCAGTGGGGCACCCTCATCTCATCATGGGGCTGGTTGATCTGCTTCATCTCAGGCCAGTCTTGGTGAAACTTCCCAGTACCCACCATCTTGACCATTCTCAATGAGGTTTCCCCCCAGCTCACTGTCTGACCATTCTTGGTGAGATTGGTCAGAGCCCCTGGATCTTGACCAGTTCTGCTTCTGGTGTGCCAAACTCATTTCGGCAGCTGCACAGCACGGCAGCTTATGATCTCTGCGCTGGCCCTGTGACACAGGAGCACTCTTGGAGGCAAGCTCATAGCACTGACATAGGATGCCGGCAACAATCTTGGCAGTCTGTTCTTTTCCATTAAGCTGTTCATGCAATATAAACACTGTGTCATGGGGCCGGATGCACACGAGCAGGGAGTATAAATGTCATATGAGGAGGAGTGCAGAAATCGCAGGATCAGGCGAAATAAGGGTTACAGCAGAGTTCATCAAGATCTGTAGTAGAAAGGCTCTATGACAGATCTTGTCCAAATTGGCATGAACAGGGCTGTATCACAAATCCCACTGGAAATGGTAGTATCCTGAGCATAGGATAGATCTCACATGGGTGCCAGTTTCACAGGCATCTCAGTAGGATAAGATGTTGAGGACACTGGGTTCACCACTCTGATGAAGCAGGGGGCCAACTTGACAATGAACTCGGAGCAGGAGGGAGGGCGAGATGGACTGCAGTGGACAACTGCCTTCAGTTCTAATGATCGAGAGAGCTGGACTGCAGTATGAAACCACCTTCGGTGTCAATCGATATCCAGACCACAGATAGTACTGCCTTCAGATGATGTCAAGAAGCAGTGATACAACACATGCACTACAATAGAAGCAATGCTCTGCAATTGCTACTGTTGACAGAATACTAAGTATACTTTTCTGTGAAGCTATAACTAGTAATGTAAGATGTAGAGTGGATGAGGATCCACTCAATTGCTATGACAAGGAGCAAGGTTATATACCCATTCCTGCAATGTCGCCTGCAACACTGCTCCTGCTCTGGGAGGCCTCTTCAACCCTGCTCCTCCTCCTTGTCCTTCCTATCCTTTCTAGCCACCTTATGATGCTGCTCGTTGGTGCCACTTCCCTCACTTCCTGTGGATGGACATGGTCTCATCATTGATAGGGGTCAATCCCCCACTTCATCTGTGTGGCAACCCACCCCCCTTCTTCATCCCTCCCATCCTCCTGCTCTGAGTTCATCATCAAGTCGGCCCCCTGCTTCATCAGGGTGGCAACCCCAATGTCCTCAACATCTTATCCTACTGAGATGCCTGTGAAACTGGCACCCATGTGAGATCTATCCTATGCTCAGGAAACTACCGATTCCAGTGGGATTTGTGATACAGCCCTGTTCATGCCAATTTGGACAAGATCTGTCATAGAGCCTTTCTACTACAGATCTTGATGAACTCTGCTGTAACCCTTATTTCGCCTGATCCTGCGATTTCTGCACTCCTCCTCATATGACATTTATACTCCCTGCTCGTGTGCATCCGGCCCTATGACATCCCCCTCCGGACCTGAGCTTGTACTTAGAACAACACCATCATAGCAAATTCGAAACACCGCAACTCCATCACATTAATTCGAAACGCCACAACTCTCGCACCTCTTCATCTCTGAATTCGTATCGTATCATATCATTTCATTTCGTTTTGTTCCGCTTCGCTTTGAACTCGCTTCCTCCTCTGCTTCATTCCGTTGTCGAGAGCCAATCGCAGTTCTTGCTAGTTTGCTTGCTTGCCTGCCAACGTCCTGTGATATGCCCCCGCGATCTTGCAAAGCCGGTTTTGAGCTCTGATAAGCCTGTTCTTTGGCTTTTGCCACAGGACCCATGTCGCTCTTCGCTCCTCTGTCCGAGCTCGCCTTGTTGCATCAAAGCTTTGGCATCCGCGCCGCCGACATCGGCGCTGCCCATGAGACCATCTCTGTCCAACCGTAGCTTGTTCTCAGCTCATACTCGCTCAAATCCGCTCCGTCCCTGCATCCGCCATTTGATCTCTGCGCGTCTCCCCCGCAACTTGCCTCTGCGCCTCGCCTTCTCATTTCGTCCGACGCTAGTGATTCTTCCACCTCTCTTGGCATCGCTGCTGCTGCCCAATCGCTCAACGCTGACTCGGATCTAGCCTTTTGGGTTTAGAGCCTTTCCCCTGCATGTGCCTTGCTCAACTACTTGGTCCGGTCAATCATATTAATACCCCCTTCTCCTTCATTCGACCTATCACCTCTTCTCCACCCCCAAGCAGTCCCTCTTCCTCGCCACTACATCGAGCTCACCTTTCGCGGTTGTGCTCCCGAGGACCCCTTCTATTCACTATGGCTGCTCCAACCCCCGCCTGGGGCCAGTTGCACAACGAGGCCAACGAGATTTCTAAGACTCACCCTCCCCACTACCGCGAGCAGCACGGCCTTGATGCCCACTCTCCTGCTGATGACGAGAAGAAATCGCCCGTTTCGTCGCAGGAGGCTCTCGACAGTCAGCTCCCTGTGACCGGCTACTACAACTCGGAGAAGAAGGCCGCTGCAGGTGTGGAGGACTACGTTTCTGAAAACCTTCACTCTAGCGAGCAGTTCGCTCTTCACTACTTCCCCGAGGAGACCTCGCATCTCACCATCCGTGCCCTTGTGGTCGGTACCATCCTTGGTTGCGTCATTGCCGCCTCCAACGCCTACCTTGGTCTCAAGACCGGTTTCACTTTCGGTGCCTCGCTCTTCGGTGCCATTCTTGGTTACTCGATCATCAAGCTCATGCAGAAGGCCCTCCCCGAGAAACTCGGTGGTGGTTTCTTCGGTCCCCGTGAGAACTGCACTGTCCAGACCGCCGCTACCGCCGCTGGTTCGCTCACCAGCATGTTCGTCAACGCCGTTCCCGCCATGTACCAGCTCAACCTCCTCCACGACCCTCTCAAGGACTTTGGCCGTTTGATCATGTTCTCGGCTGTCTCGGCCTACTACGGTGTCTTCTTTGCCATCCCCCTTCGCAAGTTCTACATTCTCAAGCAGAAACTCGTCTTCCCTTCGCCCACCGCCACCGCCTTCACTGTGCGATCGCTCCACGCTCCCGGAGGAGAGCTCACAGCCAAGAAGCAGTCGCGCGCCCTTCTTTACTCTTTCGCCGCTGCCTTCATCTTTGTCGTCGTTAACCAGTACGCGGCGGGTATCCTCATGGACTGGCATGTGTTCTACTGGCTCTACAAGTGGGGCTGGAAGAAGGCTCTCGTTGTTGACAACTGGGGTTGGATGATCGAGTGGACTCCGGCTTTCCTTGGTGCTGGTGTGCTCTCCGGTATGAACGCTTCTTACTCTTTCTTTGGCGGTTCCTTCCTTTTGTGGGCCGTGATCGGCCCAGCCATCGTTGCTACAGGACAGGCTAGAGGTTATAACACTGGTCTCGCCGCTGACCCTCCTGAGCCTCTGCGATGGTCGTACTCGTCGATGAGCTTCGACCCCAGCAAGCAGCCCTTCAACGCCGCCACGCCACGATATTGGGGTCTCTGGCCCGGTGTTCTGATGATGCTTGCCTACTCGTTCGCCGAGGTTGCCATGAACGGTCCCACCATCTACCGTGGTGTCCGCGCCGGTGTCATGGAGCTCTACTGCAAGATCGCTCGCAAGGAGGCTCCCGAGTACGAGGATGCTATCCCTGACCCCGTTGCCAAGCAGGACCAGGTGCCTCTCTGGGCCTGGACCAGTGGTCTCTTCATCTCGATCGTCTGCACTTGCCTTGTCTGCACGCTCCAGTTCGGCATGAACTTCGGCAACGTCATGCTTGCTATCATGCTCGCCTTCATCTTCTCGTTCGTCGGTGTCCAGGCTTCTGGTGCGACCGACACCAACCCAACCGGCGCCCTCTCCAAGGCCTCGCAGCTGATCGTTGGCGGTGCTCTCCGTGGCCAGGGCAAGACGGGAAGTGCTGGTTTGCTGGAGAACTTGATCGCTGGTTCGATCGCCGCCTCGGCTTCTTCGCACGCCGTCGACATGGTCGGTGATCTTAAGACTGGTCACCTTCTGCGCGCCAAGCCGCGCAACCAGTTCTGGGCCCAGCTTTTCGGATCGTTCTGGTCGATCTTTGTCTCGACTGGTCTCTTTGTCCTCTTCACCAAGGCTTACCCATGCATCATCGACGCTACTGCCAAGGAGTGCCCCTTTGCTGTTCCCGCTGTGGTTGCCTGGAAGGCTGTCGCCGTTGCCGTCATCTCGCCCAAGCTTCCGGTCAGCTTGTCGTGTGGTTTGACCGCTATCGGCTTCGCCATCATCTCGGTGTTCACTGTGATCGCCCAGTACACGATCATCCCTTCCAAGTACCACGTCTACGTGCCCAACTGGAACGCTGTTGGTCTCGGCTTCGTCATTCCTCAGGTGTACTACCCGATTGCCATGTGCATGGGTGCCACGTTCTCGCTTTTCTGGAAGAAGAAGAGCCCTCAGTCGTTCAACTTGCTCGCCTTTGCCATCGCTGCTGGTTTTATCGCCGGTGAGGGTATGGGTGGTGTTTTCAACGCTATCCTTACGATCTCCAAGGTGGCTGGTAGCCACGTGGGTACCCGTGTTGGTCTCCCTCCCTGGTAAACTGTCTTGCGCAAAAGGATCTGTTATGGGCATCTTGTATTCTTTTCCTTTCTCCTTGTTCGTTATTTGCACGTTTGTAGCAGCTGTACCCAGGCAGCCAGCCATGTCTCTTGTATCATGCCTTTATCATGAATCAGCATATCCCTTCTCTATCATTCTTTGTCGAGTGTGTGCGTGTGGCTACAGTGCGTTGGTAAGTTTGGTCGGTGAGGGTCGATATGGCCTCGGCCTGTTAGCATTACGCATGATGGGAGTGAAAGGATGGTATAGACAAGACCAAGAGTAGACGATGACAAGTGCTCAGAGCAGGCAAAGAGAGATGATGGTTTACGGAGCAGAAGCAAGAGCGCTGGCAATAGTGACGTTGCGCTCCTCATGGGCGAGCCAAGCGTGCGTTCCAATCAGACTGTCCAGCGAACCAGGACTGTCCACTCGTTCGAACACTGTAGAAACATCGGCAGGTCCGAAGAGGTGAGTCAGCGAATCGGCAGATGCGATCCGAACTTTCCCACGCCCTCGAGCGTTGTCGGAAGAGGAGCCGAAAGAATGTGACGACTTACTGGTGAGTTGGTGACCCTGATCGGTCAGAAAGTGACGGGCAATGTGCTGAGTTGCGATGGCGAGATTGCGCTTGGTGACCTCGTTGCCCGTGTTGGTGCAAGAACCAGAGCAGTATTGCAGTCCCCGCGTCGAGGCAAAAGCGACATTGTAAGCATCTCGATCGATCACGCCATTGTTGGTATAGAAACTGCTCAGCGTTCCTCCCTGGCGAGAGTTTTCTGTGCTGGGAACGCATCGAGTTACACTGCCAGCTCCGCCTTCCTGTGACGAGGCATAAGGATACTCGTCTTCACACGCCAACGCAATCCGCAAACAGTCAGCAATCCGCAAACAGTCAGTAATCACGCGTCGCTCGACAATCACAAAGCTTACCGCAAGAATTCGAGTCAGCAGGCTTGCCCGCGCAACGGTTGGGTGATCGGCAGGCGGTGTTGGCACGATTGATCGAAGCGTTGGCAGAGTCGCGATGGAGTCTCGTTGGCTTACCAGCGCACTGGATCGCGTAACAGTCGTTCGAGCAGATGTTTGGCACACGAGTGCAATCCCATATCAATGTTGCTGCCTGAGCACCGCTGGCAAGGCCCAGCATAGCCAAAGCAGCGACAGTCCATGAGAGGCGCATCATATCCAAGCTTCGACAACAGTGGCAAGGTGGGTCGGATTGTATGGTCAGTTCAGGGTCAGGATCAACTGGAATCTGCACAGGGTCGGTGCTGGACCATAGTGCTACCTCGAACTTGGTATGCCCACCTTTATATCCATCTCTATCCCGATGTGCGCTCAACTCGGCGTCGAGAGAGGCTCACGTAGGCTTCAAGCAGCTTCGACTCGGCCCTGCAAATCCGGCGGAACCTCTCTTTCCAGCATCGGTGGACAACACCAACGCACTGGAACGTGGCTACATCAACGTTGTTGTTGTCAAACACCAGGCAGTCATGGAGGTACTAGCCATGCAAGCCAAGCAAGGGTCTGTCTAGGATCAACCAGGGTCCAGCTCGTATGCTTTAGTCCGCGCAGCATGCACAACAACGAGGTGTCTGTGTTGTCGCTGCAGGTCAAGCTGCCTGCTACACGATCTCGATTCGACAAAACCATTTTCGACAAAGTTCACCGAGGCAATCGCTTCGCTTGACAACCTAGCACAGCATCTCGGCTAGCCTCACAACCTTTCAGTGCGGTATCGACCTCGATACACTGCGACCCCCTTTTCCCTACGAGAGCTTCAGCTGTCAGTAAAGCAACTTGTGGCCCGATCGAGCTACCATTAAGCTTGCGTTCGGCACAGATTGCTCCGTCCGTATAGCCGCATTGTTCGCAAGCAATGCTGGAGCTCGACTGCGCTAACCATTTCTTCAGGCACTGGTTTGGCAAACAGGAACGCGCGAGCTAGCTTGCCAATGTCGATAAGCTCAAGTGCCATCACAGCAAAAGCTACAAGAGAGTGTGGACGTGGATATAAAGCGCGACAGGACGCTCGGAAGAGCTAAACATCGGTTATGCTTCCCGACCTTCGCATGGCACTGACAACGCTCAAAGCTCATGGCCGAGTCCCGATCTCATCACAGCTAAACACGTTCGAGAGCATGCAGGCAGTATCGGCAACACATCCCCAGCTAGAACATCATCAATTGCCATGATAGATCAGCGTTCATAGCTTGACGTCCAGGCAGCCAAGACGATGATCACAGATCCGCATTGACACGGATGACCATCTTACCCTGATCATTCGGCTTGGCCTAGTCGGCTCGCATCATTTCTACATCTTCGAGTGGATAAGCAATCCTTTTGTCCTCGATCTTGTGCTTCGCAACCAGCTCGCACATCTCTTGCGTAGTCTTTGGATCGCCAAGCAAGCTTCCCTTGATGCTAATATCTCTGAAGATGAGATGATTGTAGTGCATTGGAATCGGGACGATCGACTGTCCGACCACCATGAAAAGGCCATGGTTCTTTCTGATGGCAAGACCGAACTCGTATGCTGGAATCACATCTGTAGCCATGATGGTCGCATCGGCTCTGTTGCCGTCCAGCAGACGGCACAGAGCATGATGGCCTCAACTTCGGCTACTACATGTGTGTCGTTCGACAGTCTATATCGAGCTCTAGCCCTTTCGGCCTCCAACACGTCATGCTGCGTAATTACCAAGACACGCATCGGGGCCCGATACAAGGTTGAAGTCGCGTAAATTGACTTGACACACGCGTCTCGTGCCCTGCAGAATGTCGGCCAAGCGAAAGACCAACACTGCTTCTAACTCTCGGACACTTGGAGCTGCAAGCATCCTTTGCTTCTGCTTCCACACCTGACCCTGTCCAGCAACTCGTCGAATCGCAACTCATCACATCGCAACTATGGATATGGCTGCGGTAGTGCCGCCACCAGAGCTGCGCAGGACGATCCTACGGGTCTTCACCACCAAGCACTCGCTGCAGCTTCACTCGTCCGCTATCGGTTTCATCACTTCGACACTTGCACAACACGGCCTTCTAGATCAGCCACTTGAATGGGAGGAAGCCATTGATGCGCTCGCGCAGGGCATAGTTGATGGGCAGTCGGACATAGATCCGCACTCTTCTCGAGGAGCAACTCGTGGCGGCAATCAGAATGTAGACAACGACCAAGACACGGGACCATCAGATGTAGTCACGGCAGCAGCGCTCGAGAAGGTCTACTCCAGACTCGTCGTAGCAGACTCAGCAGCACATACAACTCAAGGTGCTCTCGCATCGACATCTTTAGCTAACAATGGTGTGCATCGACACCCACACGAGCTCACCGACGGAGAGCTGCCAGATCCACACCGCTACTTTGGCGTTCACTCAGCATTTACGCAGCCAAAACTTGCCTTTGATCCCATTCGCAAAGTCTTTGAGCCGGCATCGATAGCATCGACAGTCCTTCCAACGGCAGCGGCTCGCTCCACCTTCCCGCGGCAACGATACCACATCCTCAAAAGCGTCATCTCGAGAAACGAAAACTTCTGTCCACCGCTCGCCATCCCAACCGCTGCACCATCATCTTCCTCATCTTCATCGCGCAACAACACCGCAGACGGCTTCATGAGACTCACCTCGACGAAGAATCTTCTTGGCAGGCAAGGACATCGCTTCTTGCTCTTTGGCATGCTCAGCACCTCTTCTGACGGCAGATACGAGCTTGAAGATGTCGATGGCGCCGTCGGACTCGACCTCCATGACGCCATTCCGGGTGAAGGTATCTTTACAGAAGGCAGTCTCATCCTTGTCGAGGGCGAGTATACGGTCGACGAACGCATCCGTGTCTTTGCCATCGGTCATCCACCAAGCGAGACTCGCGCGCAAGCAAGACTAATCCATGCCCACACCGACTTCCTCGGACCACCACAGCCTCCCGTCCTCGCATCAGCATCCGCGCCAAGTCGAGCTGGCACATCAGCGCCGTGGCGAGGAGCCATCTCTGTCAAAGAAGAAGCTGCTTTCAAGGTCCACGAAGCCAACCACTCCGACCTCTGCTTTGTCATCTTCTCCGATCTCCATCTCGACCATCCAAAGACCATGTCGGCGTTTGCTACCGTGTTGCAAGGCTACGTCGATGCCGACTTTATCCCTTTCGCGCTCGTACTCTGCGGTAACTTTGCGAGTCAGCAGTACTCGTCAGCAGATATGATCGACATGTACAAGGGTAAGTAGGAAGCTGCTCTCCGAAGGAGCCTGCGAAGCTGCTTGATGGCCTACTAACACCGTCTATTCCTGACAATCTTGCTAACAGCCGGCTTTGCTGCACTCGGCGAGACGCTCTCCTCCTTCCCCGCCATCGTTGGTACAAGCGACATCATCCTCGTTCCCGGTCCACAAGATCCCTTTGCCACCTCGCTCGTCCCTCGTCCACCGCTGCCACAGCTTGTCGTGCAGGCACTCCTCTCCAAGCTCGAACGGCTGCATGCCACAATCCATCTTGCATCCAACCCGTGCCGCATCTCGTACTTCTCCCAGCAGATCGTTGTCTATCGCGACGACACCCTGACTCGTTTCCTCCGCAACACGGTGCGCATCAAGGATGAATCGCAGGAGCCGGAGAGAGAAGAGCGCGAGAAGGGGGAGCGCGATTTGAAGAAGTTTTTGGTGTCGACCGTCTTGGATCAAGCACATCTCGTTCCATTGGCGCAAAGGATCAGGCCGGTGCTTTGGGATCATGATCATGCGTTGAGTCTGTATCCGATGCCGACTGCTGTAAGTGTTGAACTCGTTCGTTTGTCTTAGTTGCAGCACGCTCACTGACATCGCTCTTCGTCCATGACTATGGTTCGCTTCTGACATCTTCACGCTCTGGCTGGCCGCTGACAGCTCGTGCTCGCCGACGCCTACGACCGATACGAGCTCACCTATGAAGGATGCCACGTCGTCAACCCGGGCTCCTTCAGATCAGGCAACACTTTCGCCTGGTCCACTTACTACCCTGCTTCTCGACGCACTGAACCAAGGTATGTTGTCTCGACACTTTCGGAAAGCCGACTGTATCGTTCGACGCGTTTGCTGACCAACACCTGATCGTTGCATTCACAGTGAGCTTCCTGTATCCTGATCGTGTATGCGACGACAAGTCTTGGACACACATCAGCAGCATCGTCATGGTAATTGCATTTGATTCCGATGTCCATCTTTGCATGTGTTGGTCGATGAGAAGACCGACTGGCCGGCTGGAGCACCGTCTACTGACGGACCTTGCCGAATCCTGAGGTTCGACACTTTCGAGGTCTGCCAAAAAAGCGGCGAGGACAGCAGACACGTTTCTGTCGTCTCGAGCGGAATGTGAGCAAGCACGAGGTAAGCAGACTGGCAATGCGGCTCCATCTCGGATCGCAACAAGACTGTTTTCCAGATGTTGGTTGCCAGGCAGCATGTTGCAAGGAACCTGGGCTGGATTAAACAAGGTGAATGTCACTCAGATTCCCCGGTCGACCTTCTGATTAGCTTTGGCTCTGGAGCGATAGTGTAAATATATCGGGCGCCGACATTGAAGAAACGGTGGCAATCCAAATCTGGCAGGTGCGGAAAAAGGCAGGCGAAAGATCGCTATCGATTCAAACACCTCTGAGCGGCGATTCGTCTCTGTCAGACAATAGTATACATCTCTTGCTCATTGGTGGACCCAAGAGACGAGAGCAGAAGAGCATGCACAACAAGATTCGGCCGTGATCGGGGACGAGGAGCCGAACGGAGCGATGTGCTTTCATAATAGCTGCCCAGTTGTCGCTGGCCGTGTCGACCGCGTTGTCCGTTTGATTGCCACTGGACTGCCACGCAACCTGATTCGATCGGCAACACACATTTCGTCACAACCGGGATATGCTGCTCACCGGCAGGTCGGCAATAAGGATGTACAGGGGTCTCGTCTGGGCTTACCCAAGAAGCTCGACAAGATCGTTGACGAAAGAGGTGCGGTTTGAAACTCCGACAGCGCAACAAGATCGAGACGAAGATCTACATCGTGCCACACTGACCTAGATCATCATGCTCGCTCGCTTGCATTGTTCAACAGGACCGCTGTCTCGCTAAGGAATCGTCGCCTTGCTCTTGTAGCGCGGTTACAGCTGCTGTCGAGAATAGCTTTTGCAAAGGTTGCCGGCCTCTTCAACTTCCATCGCTTCGAGCATCACGCACTCAACTCATGCGCTCCATTTGCCGGAGCGTTGTTCAACATCTCATCGCCTGGATGACACATGCAAACGTTCTGGGTTGCCAAGTCTCGGAGAAAGTCCTGCAAGCGGTCGATCGGTGGAAAGTTTGGATTCAGCGTTGCGATTGTACACAAGCGTCGCTTTCCCGCCATTCTTTCGGCAAAGGACAGCATTCCTACACCGCCAAGAGCTTCTACCCGCCTCAAGCCGCCTCAAGCCGCCAGTTCCCCTGTCTGTCCATGCGTCGACCCTTCCGGAAGCCATCTGCAGCGCTCGTTCCCTTTGTCGTCCGCTGACCCAGCCTCATGCCGCACTTATGCCTGTCGAGATGCGCAGTGGAGTTGAACCAGGCTGTCTTCCGCCGTTCAACTCATGCCGTCTTTGCAATCTTCGGTCCAGATGCTGGGAACGCAGCCGACCTCTTCTTCCAAGCGAGCGTAATGTTTCTCGTTCATCGAAGGCCTCGTCTAAGTTGCCTCGCGGCTGTTCAGGATAAAACCACCATTACGTTGGGGCCACGATGAGGCTAGGCTCCCTTCGAACAGGTGTGTAGCAACTATAATGCTTATCGTGTTCAAAAGGAAACGAGACTATAAACATGTGGATATATACCTTTGACACCATCTTCGAGGATACTGGGCTGCCCTTGGGTGAGTCGAGTGTCTCTCCTGCAGAGCTCCTGCTCCTGGGCCGTCTCTACTGCAGATGCTCCTGCTCCTGGGCCGTCTCTACTCCTTGCTCCTGGGCCGTCTCTGCTGCAGAGCTCCTGAGTTGTTGCCATGGCAACCTTCATGGGTTTCACATGTCTGGATCAGCTCGTGATCAAGCGGCGTATGCTTTCACTAGCTTTAAGAGGTCTCTGAACTTCACTACCGCTCGCTCCGGTGGTCGTCAAACGCTCATCACTTTCTATAAGAGCTCAAGCTTCAAAAGTACGTCCACCCTTCTTTCTTTCCTCATCAAGCTTGCTCAATTCTTCCCCCCCCCCCCCCCCCCCCTCCCTCCTCTCAATCACTCCTGTTCCCCCTCCAGCTGCATCGCACACATTCGTACCAGAATGCGCGTTGCATCTTCCGCCCCCCTCGTTGCGGTCGCCGCTGCCATTGCCAACCTCCATGCTGCTTGCGCCATCCCTCACCAGCAGAGTCTTTACAACGGCTACAATGGTTTTGCTGGCCCATCTCCCGAATTCTACGATGATAGCATCCCCGCTCGCGTTACTCACGGTGTCTGGTCCACCCTTACTTGGATGTTTGGCCAATCGCACAACCCGGTCCAAGTGATCAAATCCGCACCGGGTGTCAAGCTTCTCGACTCTGGTTTCCCCACGGCCGACATTGATAGTGTCGCCGCTCCTCGATTCGTCCTCTACGGAGACGAAGACGTTGCATCCCAGTCTTACGGCGCACCCCCTTATTCGAACATCACCGGATTCAATGTATTCAACCTCGCCTTCTGGACGGTCAAGTTTGGTGTTGCAGACAACGCCGCTAAGTGGGCCGCCAAAAGCGATAGTGATAAGAAATGGTTCAAATCTCGCTACGCTGGTGCCGGCATGAAACTCATGGTCTCGGTCTTTGGCGCAACTGACACTCCCCAGTCGATGGGCAAGAATCCTGTTCAACTCGGTAAGACCATCGCCGCTTTTGTCAAGAAGCACGGTCTCGACGGCGTCGATGTTGACTACGAGGAGATGGACCTCTTCGCTCAAGGCAAATCTGCCGATTGGCTCATCAAGCTTACTCGAAGTCTTCGTCAAGAGCTTCCAAGCCCGGACTACATCATTACACACGCGCCTGTGATGCCTTGGTGGTCTGTTGCTCAATACCCTCAGGGATACACTCGAATCCATCAAGAAGTGGGCGATCTTATCGATTGGTACAATCTACAGGTAAGATTCTTAGCATAACGACAGCATGAAAGCTCATTATTCCACTTGAGACACTAAATATACCACCTCTTGCTCTTCTTTTCCGATCCTTAGGCATACAATCAGGGAGACAATTGCTACACCACCTGCGATGGGCTCATCTGGGATTCTTGCGACTATTTCCCACAAACCAGCCTTTTTGAGATCCACAAGTCCTCTGGCGTACCACTTGAAAAACTTGTCATTGGAAAGCCGGCCGTCGAGAGTGATGCCGCCAATGGTTTCATGCGCCCTTCTGTGCTGGGTGGGTGCCTGAACATTGGTGTTCAAAACGGCTGGAATGCAGGCGCAATGTTCTGGCAGTACCCGCACATGACTCCGCACCGTCTCAGCGTGGTTACCGATGCCGCTGGTCTCAGCTGAGAAGCTTTGTAGCCGTATACCTCTTTTTTCTTCTTCTTTTGTATCCTTCTCTCTCGTGTTTCTTTTCCGTTATGAACAATTCATTGATTATATAGGTACGCAGCCGTCGTGTGGCGTGCCAGAATAGTGCGAGAGGCTGAGGAATGTGAGAAGAGCTTTGAGCGCGACAGTGCTGAAGCTGTGTGTATCGCAAGCACATATGACACTCCGGTCTCACAGAAAGAGAATGAATGGTCTTTGTGCAACCTCACAGAATGGAGATCAATGATCGCGCTGACTTTTGGTCTCCTAATAAATGATCTTACACGCAAGTTGACATCTTCCATCGGTCAAGCTGTACGAATGCGTAAACCGAGATTCTTCTCGGTGCGATCGTTCAGCGTGCAGTCGAGTGTTGCTCTAGAACCTTGCGAGATCTCGCCGAGATGCAAATACCCGAGATCAAACCGAGGATGCGTCCTCATTCAATGCATTCTGTCAGTAGTGCAGTCACAAACGATTTGGTACAATGCGACGATGATCAGTGCATTGCAAAAACGATTGCGATGTGTGGTAGTGTGTGCTGGTAGGGCGCTGTGGTGACTCTATATTACTGAAGACAGGACATCGTGTTAGGCTGCGAGAGCTGCAGCAGGTGCGGCTTGTTCAACCTCATTGGGATTGGAACTGAAGGGAGGGCCACCTCTCTGGCCTGCGATCGGCGTCATGGCGGCTTGCTCTTCCTCGGATCGGGGGCCTGCTGTGTCGAGCATGGCCGATGAGGGTGAATTCGCTTGGTCCACTATGGGAGTCGGAGGAGCATCAGCGTTACCGGGTGTCGAGATTGCTGGTGAACCGGCCGGCGATCGCAGCGAGGTGAGATATTCATCTTCCGTCATGTCTGCATCAAAGCGGGGACCTAGTGGGTCCTTCAAGTTTGTCAGATGGCCTGGTCGCGTAAGATAGGCTCGCTGTGGTATATTGCCAAAGCCGTCTGAGTCAGACTGTGTTGATGGTAGCATGCCGCTGACGTTTCCCAGAGTCGAGCTTGGCCCGAATGGTGTAGACCCTTTGCCAGCGCCCACATCGAGACCCAGGGCAGGACCGTGTTTGCGAGCCTTTTGTGCCATCCAGCCTCTTCTGTGGTTCTTCTGAGTTGGCGATGTGAAACGAGCACCTGGACCGTCTCCAGCGCCTCGGCTACGACCAGCTGAAGCGCTCTTGGAACCCAATCGAAGCGCACGTAGCAGATTGTCCATGGCCTCCTGGGCGTCGTCATCACTCAGAATGCTGGCGAGGACACTGATCATCTGGAGCAAGCGCAGAGAGACTTGCTTGATGCCGTCATCGCCGCCGCCACCGCCGCCACCGCCAGTGGTAGTCGTATCTTCTGCAGCTGAGAAAGCAGGATCGAGCTCGGACAGATGGGCAAAGAGGAAGAAGAGCCGCTCGTAGATGGGCATAAGCACCTGATCTCGGAATACAACGAGCACGATCTTGCGGACATCGATGCGTTGCAAGTCAGGGCCGGCTTTGGCAGCCCGGGAAAGAAGCATAGCGACGCCAGACTGGGTGAGATTGGCGTTGCCGCTGAACAGACCGGTACTGGAGCTGTTGGCGCCGGCTCCGGCTCCAGCGCTGCCTGTTCCACCGGCGTATGAGGCTGAAGAGGAGATGAGACTGCGTAGTGTCGGATCGGTTTGGAGAGGGAGGAAGCAGCCCTCGCAATACGGTAGGACCTGAGCGAGGAAGAAAGTCCAAACTTCTACGAGACGAAGCAAGAGGCGTGAGTCTTCGAGACCCTGAAGCTTGGAATTGAGCGTGAGTGTTCCAGTCGAAGTGAGCGAGATGAGATCGAGCGTGAGTGACTCGATGGCATGAGCCTGGCTTCGTTCGAGGGTCTTGCGCACGTGAAGGCTAACCATCTCGTTAAGCTCTTCAATGCTTGTACGAAGCGCCTCGCCGTTGAAGAGAGGAAGAACACGAATGCAAATCATCTGCCATGTATCCGACGAGGTGCCTGGCCCTACTGGAAAGCTCACGCCGGCAGGATTGGGAGAAGTTGCGTTCGGAATGGTAGTCGATGCTGATGGAGGATACGCTGCCACGAACAAGGAAGGATTTGGCGTTGCGGAAGATGCGGACTGGGAACTGGAGGCCTGGGCTGAGCCAAGGGTGCCTCCAGCCGCGGGAGAGGCGGTGAAAGCATTTCGATCGGGAGCGCTGTTGCTGCCATTGCCAACGGAGCTGTTGAAGCCAGCTATGGAACCTTGCCTCTCGCTTGCCATTGTGGATGTCGAGTTCGAAGGGGGATAGTAGGTAGCACCAGCTGCACTCGACGTGGCAGCTTCTGATCCGGCCAGCATGGAGGCGGCGCTGGCTCGCTCGAGCTCACGAGCCATCATTCGAGAATCGTAAGCGCTGAGACTACGGGCAGATGCAGGCGTGGTTGTGATGCTCCTTGTTGCACCATTGTTGTGGAGCGTTGAGCTAGGCGCTGGAGTCGAGGGTGTCATGGAGGTGTTGGGATGAGAATTGGAACTGGCAGCGTTGGAGGCGATGGAGGCTAGAGTGGCTGAAGGCGGTAGACCCACGGTCGCTGCCGAGGTGGATGCCGAGCTGTTCTGATGTTGTAGAGCGGCGCTTGGAGCAGGGCTGTTACCGGACGAGGTCTTGGATGCTCCGCCACCCGCCAGATGAGCAACAGACTTGGCAGCTGAGCTTGTGGAGGACTGCTGTAGGTTGAATGCGCGAAGATGGTCGGTCTGGTTCTGGCAGAGAATGCGCACATAGATAGGACGGGCGCTGGATTCGGCTTGCAGAGGAGTGGAGCGAATAGCAGCAGCACCGGGCCTGGCGGGCGATATTGAGATGTACTGATCTGCCAAAGCGTCGTCAGTTGGCCCTTGGACGAGGTCTGTTTGAACCTCTCCAAAGTCGGTGTAGCCGGATTGCGTTTCAGATGGACCGAGAGGACCAGAGGTAGTTGTTGCAGGTTGAGAGGGGATGGTATTGAGGTTGATGCTGGCGTCGTTGGGATGTTCGCCTTCTGCCTGAAAAGGCACGGCTAGCTCGAGGCGAGACCAGCCCGTATTCTCGAGCCGTACTCGCTGATAGGAGGCTCTAGGATCTGACCAAGGACTGGAGGGAGAATGGATGTGAAGCGCCATAAAGACACGCAAGAGCTCGGCAATGGCGATACCGTGAGCGACGATACAAATGTGACCAACATCGCCCGATGCTGCGACCTGGGATGGTGGTTTCTTGCGCAGTGCCTCGACTCGTGGGAGGATGAATTGACGGACTGCCTTTGCTATCCTAGCGTTGACCTCTTGCAGAGACTCGCCTTGAGGAAATCGAAAGCTGCGGGCATTTTCGCCAGTGGAGCTTTGCATCCACTCGGCGCTGGCGTAGCTCTGACCTTCAGCCTGACCAAAGTTGATCTCTCGTAGCGACTTGGACTGGACCAATGGCGGTGGTGGAATGGATCGATTGGATTTGAGGATCTCGTCTGCGGTCATCGCTGCTCGCTTCAAGTCGCTGCAGTAGATGGCTGTGAGAGGAACGTTGGCGAAGGACTGACCCAATGCCCTCGCCTGGCTGATACCATTGCTGGTGAGTGGCGTGTCTCTGAAGCCAGCCCAGATGCCGTGTTGATTGTCTTGCGACTCGCCATGACGGACGAGCGTGACCAGGAGACGATTCAAGGACATGGTAAAAAGCCAAGGCTGAGTTGCTTGGTCCAGTTGGCCGATCCCTTTCCGCTGGATGGTCAGGAGTCAGGTGACTATGTGATCTTGATCAGGTGACCATGTGATCTTGATCAGGTGACCATGTGATCTTGATCAGGTGACTTTGTGATCTTGATCAGGTATCGGATGATGGATGACCAATCCGAATCGGCTGCACCGACAGCAGAGCGATCGGGCTCTCACTGCAGCGTCGCCGTCCTTTGGAAAGCTGGCTCGCTCGTCGAGGAATGGATGAGATGCTTGCAGAACGAAGGGCAAGGGTCGGTGAGCGGTGATGAGCACAAGTAGCAGAAGCGAGTGGCGATGATGGTTCGACTTATAAGCATAGATGAAAGGAGCATCCAGGGTCCGTGCAAGTGGAAATATTTCGACACACACTCGACCTGCACGATCTCGTTTAGAGCAAACGTTTCACCAAGAGACCAACGCTGTCACCTCATCACGAGATTCTTCTCTTCTTCTTGGCTCTCCTGGCCATCGCATGGATGCGAGGTTTGCTAACAAACGCAGCCTTTTCTTGACTTTGATCGCGATAGGACACATTGAGATGGTTGCTCTCAGAACGCCACCAGCCGAAAGCAGCGGCGAATCATCCGAAGCATGTGCACACTTGGACCCTGGATCGGGTCAAATCAAGATCGGGGAAAATCAAGATCGAGGCAAATCAAGATCGAGGCAAATCAAGATCGAGGCAAATCAAGATCGAGGCAAATCAAGATCGAGGCATAGTGTTTCCCGATCTGGAAGGATGCTTTTTGACGTCAGCTCAGCTCGCCTTGACCAGCAAGGAGATGCCTTATTTGTGCGTGCTTGGCCTCTTCCTCCTTCTCCTTTGTGATAAGCAAATAGCATCTTTTCATTCTGTCCTCATACATTCAAAGTAGGGAGGCATTCAACATCATGGCTATGGCAAGCGGTAAAGAGTTCAAGGTCGTTCTGGCTGGTCAGTTCGGCTCAGGCAAGACGACCTTTGCCACTCGTATCAAGTCGGCCGTCTGCGAGAAGAAGGAGATCAAGGCCCTCAAGACTACCGAATACCCTGTCAAACTGCACACCTCGGCTGGTCAGGTTAGGCTCAACCTCTTCGACACCAACCTTCACGCCAAGGGTGGTTTGCCACATGATGGTTTCTTCCGCACTGCTGATGCTGCCGTTGTCTTTTTCGACCTTACCAGCCAAGGCAGCTACGAGGCTATGGAAGAGTGGTACGATGCCGTAGTCAAGGCTAACGGTCGCAAGGGTAGCGAACCCCTTCCTATCGTCGTTGTTGGTACCAAGGCGGATGACATCAAGGTATGGTAGCTTCCTTTAGCGTCTGACTGGCGTAAATGGAAGAATCAGAACGCTGCTGACAGTCATTGCTGTTTTGGCACTGTGCAACAGGGACGAGAGCTCAAGCCAGACGCTATCGAGTTCCCTCGCAAGAAAGAGCACCCATACCGCGAGATTTCAGCGGAGGCCAAGTGAGTATCTAGGCTACCTCGAATTCTGGACGGTTTGCCGCATTGAGAGGGTTTGTACTGACGATTCATCGATTGTGCTCCTATGTGGCTTGGCTACTGCAGCTACGGTGTCAAGGAGCTTCTTCTTGAGATTTGCAAGGCCTTGCTCGGTGACTCTGTCCAGCTCACGGATCAGCTGGATCTTGAGAAGGCCAAGATTGACAAGATTGACGAGGAGCAGCTCGAGAAGCTCTCGCGCGAGTACGAGAAGGCTTCGGCTTGATTCGGGGTTGCTCGGAGATTTTACTAGAAAGTAGGCCATCTCCCTCTGAAGCACCGCTGCAATCCGAAACGTTTACACCATCCTTGACGGGCCCATTGTCGGATCCTAACGCATATCTCAGAACGCGCGTGCGATGATAGCTGCCATGAAGGAGGTCACAGAAATGAATCGCTGTATCGAATCAAGAGGCTTGCCTGAGCATTGCGCATCACCGGACGGAAAGCTCCGAAGACAGCCATTGTTCAGACGGGACGTCAGAAAACGTTAGCGCCAAATGGAAGGTCTCAAAGATGATGATGATTCACACCTGCATTCTCAAAGATCACCAAGCACAGGGCCATTTTCTTGATACTTGGTCATTCATGCCTTTGCAGCTTTCAACAAGGCCTTAGAGGAGCAGCACTGCTCATCCTCTCTGAGTGTGATCTTTCAAGATATGGAACGTGTGGCGTGGGAAGTGTGGCGTGGGAGGTGTGGCGTATGACGTGTGGCGTATGACGTGTGGCGTATGACGTGTGAATCAAAAGATACCGGTTTGTCAGCGAGTCAAAAAGATTCGGATCTTCGCCGACATCGACAGAGCCAGGGAGCAGACTCAGCCTGGCTGACTTAGCGAACGAAGCTCTCTCATCTATTGCCGTTCTTCCTGTCTCGGTCTAGCCGATGTGTGTGTGTGTGTGATGACCAGCAGCCTTGTCCTCGCCTGATTGTGCCCAGAGGGACGGCGCCTGCCAAACACAAGCTATAGGGACATCCTCTTCTGCCCTTCCGCCATTACTTTGTCACCTTTAGACCATCATCCTCTCTGCTTTTGTCGTCATCCGAAAAGCAGCTCTCTGACAAGAAGGCCTCATCCACTACTTAGATACGCTTTTTGACTTGTGCTCAAGCGACCACCTCTAGCGACCACCTCTAGACACCACCTCCTAGCCACAATGTTGGTCAATCGAAACCAAGAAACTTGTCGTCAGGTCGATGTCGACTCTTATTTTGACAACACCAAGCTCACGTATGGAGATGCAGGCTACAAGGTGCCCTATACACCTCAAAACACTTACAAAGATCCCAACGGTGACCGTCAAGACTATCTCGAAAAGACCAAGGGTCTCACTGCGATGCAGAGGGTGAGCAACTAAGATGACTGATCTAGGCTTTACGAGGCCTGCTGACTTGCTAACCCATATTGCCCTTGTACTTTTGTGTAATTAATTACAATGGCAGCACATTGCCTTTTTCGACGGTGACTGCGATGGTGTCATCTGGCCTACCGACACCTACTTTTCCTTTCTCTCGCTTGGCTTTGGCTTGATTCTCTCGCTGCTAGCCGTTGGCATCATCCACGGGCCGTTTTCGTATCCCACGCTGCCGAAGAACCGCCACAAGGTGCTGAATTGGCTGCCGGACCCATTCATGCGAATCTATGTCGCCAACATTCATCGATGCAAGCACGGCTCGGACTCAGAGTCGTATGATCGACGCGGCCAGTTCCGACAGACGCAGTTCGAGAGGATCTTAGAGGACTATTCGACTCGAAACAAAAAAGATGCGCTTTCATTCTCGGATGTCATGGCCATGATCCGTGAGCGCCGAGACTTGATGGACCCCTTTGGATGGTTTGCCTTTATGTTTGAATGGGGCAGCAGTTACATGCTTCTTTGGCCAGCTGATGGTGAGTGTCATGACAACCAGTCAACTTTGAGAGTCAACTTTGACGCTCATTGATGTATACGAATCCAAGACTGACCTGACCATTATCGAAATCTTGGACCTTGTAGGCTACATGCGCAAGGATGACATTCTCGGCATCTTTGACGGCTCCATCTTTGTCGTGCTTGCACACCGTTACAAGAGCGGACATGGTGGCGGTGCATTCCAGGCCAAGAAGGTTGTTTCATAAGTCTTGGACACCTTTGCTGCTGACGAATCGCCGCCATCAGCTCCAAAGGAAAATTTAGAGCTTGGCTCACAATTCAGACGCGCTCGCTTTTTGGCCATGTGACTCGCATGCGTGCGTGCGTGCGTGCGTGCGTGTGTGCGTGCGTGTGTGCGTGCGTGGGTTGCGCCTGCCAAAAGGTGAATTCTGTTGGTCTCGCTTCTGCTGGCTTTTCACAAAAGTCACACACTTTGCTGGCTTTGCTGGCTTTGCTGGCTTTGCTGGCTTGTGATTTCTGCAAAGAAAGAGAACGCATAGAGGCCGCTAACTGGTTGTCATCTCATGCCACCATCGGAGCAAGCTTGTCGCCGGTCTGCCAGGGTTATAGCGGGGGCCAAGGCTATCGAAAAGGGACAAGATGGCGATATATTCTATCGCCATCACAGTTTGAGTTGAACGCAACCTTTTTTCCACAGTCACAAAGCTGCTTTCTGCTCTCTGCTTTCTGCTCTCTGCTCTCTGCTCTCTGCTCTCTGCTCTCTGCTTTCTGCTTGGTCTGCGCTTCGAGCACCACACCTTCTTTCCTGCTTTTCTCCTCTGTCTGGCTCAAGATGAGACCTCTGACAGCTCATGTGAAGCTCAGCATTGAGAACGACAAGCTGTGCTGTGCTCTACTGTGCTGTGCTTTTCTCTTCTCACTCGCCACTTTCGATAGCCGTCGAGCTTGTCTTTCCTTCTATCCCAACGACCATTGCCATGGAAGCCATCTTTGTTCCTCATCTTCGCTTAGCCATGCTGCCGTTCCAATCTCCGCAACTCGGACCTCGATAAAAGGCCAGCTTCCTGCGCTACGCTCGGACCCCCTCTGGCTCTACCTTAGCCGCTTCGCTTCCTCGAACGGCGCTGATTTGCATTGTGAGCACGCTCCTCTCGACGCAAAGCTTCAGCAACTAACCACGTTGGCCATCGTCTAGCCCATCACTTATCCCACAACACACTCCAACACACACACACACAGTCAGTCCTACACCCAGACCTCAGGGCTGGCCTATCTTCATTTCGCCAGCCTAGGCAAGTCCGGTCTGACTGTCTGTCTTCTCTGCAATGGCCTCTTCATTTGGCGGAATATCCTTTTGTCAAGCCGCATCGGACCCCTCGCCACGTATACAAAAAAGCGCTCCGTACCCCTCTTGGTCGTTGTAAACATCACCCAGCACACAGCACACAGCAGCAGCTGCTGCTGCTGCTGCTTTGGTGTATCATCCTATCACCCACCTTCAACCTCCCACCTCGTTTTATGCCTTACACTTTTGCTGTAGGAGCCACCATCCAGCCTTGCAAGCACTGTATGTGCTACGCCGCCGCCCCATTCTTTCTCCCCCCTCTTCCCCCCCCCCCCCCCCCCCCTGTAACTACCAAGATCCCGCCTTATCGCTTGCTGTCTGGATAAGATCCGCTTACCCTAACCAAGCGAACCGCCCCTCTGCAAGGCCAGAGAAGCCAATGTCTGTCCGCACCGACCCCTCGCCTACGTTGATCATGGCCAACTAACGGCTACAAACATTCCGGCCCTTCGATCCTCTCCCCACATCAATGCAAGTCACAGGCGCTCACTACTATCTCACCAAAGCAGGTAATACATCATCCTCGGGATCCGTGTCTGTATCCAAGCTCAGTGTTTGCCCGCCTTCATATATACTCAGGCTTAGGAACAATCATCGGTCTCTCTCTCCTCTCCCTCCCTTCTCCTTGTCCACTGACAACACACCGACCGCGTGAGCTCACCCACCACTTCATCAGCTCATCCTGCAAGCGGTTGCCCCTTTCTCATTCCCCACCACCAGCCTTACCATCTGAGGGCCGCGCCCAAACAGCTCCATCCAGGCCCGCACAACATCCACACAGCCCTCTTGGCTATATCAAGCGACAACACAACTGCTTTTCTGCATTGTCTGCTTTTCCCTTTCTTCCTTTCTTTCTTTCTTCCTTGCTTCCTTGCTTCCTTGCTTCCTTGCTTCCTTCTTTCTTCTCGATCGCATCAGCATCTTGAAAGAGGACCACGAGACATTTCTTATCGTCCAGCGGTCTACTTGCTTGCCATCACGTCTGTCCAGTATCAGAATTCGCGTTGCTCATCGTTGACACGTCTTGGTCGCCACAGATCACTATGCCAGCAACAATGGGAGAGGCAGTCGAGACAAACGCCTCGTCAAGTGCATCCTCGGGCCCGCCTTCCACCATCGAATTTGCTTTGGGTGCAAAGCGGCTCGTCCGCTACAACCGCATGGCTCGAAGCGGCGATACTGATGCTGCTGTGCTGGGCAAAGGTGGGTTTGGATGCGTCTATCGCTACGCACTCGACACTTCATTCACTCCGCCATCCTCTGTGGATCTCGCTCTCTCTTTATGCTCCGCCAATACTCGTCGCCATGCATCCCTTCTCGAGTCATCACCTCCTACAAGTTTGCAAAAGAGCCGCGACCAGCACTACCACTCGGATAAGACGACAGAAATCGCCACGACAAGCTCATTGATCAAGCCTCCCTCGCTCGTCGCCGTCAAGTTGTGTCGCACCCCCTGCTCGGGCTCTTTTGACGAGCTTCAAAAGACTAGCCTAATTGATAAAAAGACGCGGAAGCTTGACATGCAGGACAACAGTAAGTCACACGTCCGCATCGTCCGAGGCGAAGGTCGCATCTTTCGCTATCTCCAAGACTCTCTCCAGGCATCGAGCCGTTGCGATGATCCTCCCCTCGTCAAGCTCTTGGCCAATCTCTCTCCCACAGGATCCAACAAGGGCCCTCATCTCGATGCCTTTGAAAGCTCTGTCGATGAGGAGGACGGACCGCCCACCAGACTGCTTGTATTTGAAAAGCTCATTGAGCTCGATACCGAACGAACCGCCCAAGGCTGGACCAAATCAAAGAGCACCTGGTCTCACGATCGCGTCGAGAAAGTTGCCTTTGAAGTGATTCAGGGCTTGCAAGTCAGTACCCCTTTTTCGCACACTATCCTGAAGCGGTGACCCAATTAACCACGGGCAACGCAATACTGATATACACGATGCTTTTGCCATTGTACCTCTTTCTCTCTCTCTCTCTCTTTCTCTTTGCCTCTCCCTCAGTTTCTGCACGAACACAATGTGACGCATGGCGACCTAAAGCCATCCAATCTCATGCTTGATCCACGCACTGGCGTCGTCAAGATCATTGATCTGGGTGCCAGTCGCCGCTTTGTTCACCTCTCCAACCGTGATCGCAACAATCGTAGCGCTGTCGAGTACCTCGACCGCCAAGCCATAGAGCGTGGCAGGACTCCGATTCGGCTAGCACCTGAACTGTGCGAAGGGCTAGGCTCACTCACTGGCTCTCCTTACTACATGGCCCCCGAGATTTTACTCCAAGCTACGAGATACGTCGACGCCTCCGGTCGAGCCAGATCCGTCCTCGAAGACTACGAGTACGACTACCCCTCTTTCCTGTCCCGAGAGCTGTGGCCCATGTACCAGATCGGCTTGAGCGACCTGAGACGAGGATGGGGCATCCGTGCTGATATCTGGAGTTGGGCCTGCACTGTCCAGGCACTTTTGCTCAAGACTGTCGAGGAACATCAACGCCCAAGCAGCAGCACCATCTCGCCATACGACTTTTCCTTTTCTCGCCACCGCGACGAGATGCTCGACCCACTCTATGAGAAAGCTGAGGGCGAGGACGACGTTCCTCGTTTCCACCAGTGGTGTCGCTTGCTGCCTCTGCTGATCGTACGCATCGCTCTGGAGCCAGTCTCTTTGATCGCACAGGCTGATGGATGCTCGTCAGCTCTCAGATTGGCACTCAAAGCATCACTCCGTCATCAAGACTTGAGGCCTACTGCTGATGAACTCTTGCACAGTCTCGAAGCTGCGAGGCCGTCTGCTGCACGCAACACGAACAGGCGATCCCTCACCGCTTGGCGTTCAACCGGCTCTCGCGATTCACCACGGCGTTCACATACTCTGGCAGCAGCAAACGAAGCAACAGCCTCACCACAAAGTGCAGGCTCGGACCTTGAAGCTTCCAGATATACCACGCCGCCTCTTTCGCAAGGGCCTTCGGGCGTAAGCACGCCTCAGCATACGTGCGAGAATGCAAGCCGAAGCTGCCTAGAGAAGACACCGAGTGGCGATCGGAAGGTGCACTTTGAAACTGGCTCCACCGAGTCGTCGTTTCTCGCTGCCAAGTCGCGTAGGTCCAACGCAAGTGTCGTGACTGGTCTCGAAGCTAGCGATCCGGTCCCTCAAGGGTTCGAGCTAGTCAGCCCGAGCCCGAGTCAAGGTCGATCGCCAAAGGCTCGCATGACGACGCTTGGTGATGCGCCTCGACCCTCGACAGCCAACGCGACACTTCAGACATCTCCGTCATTGTTCAGAGGTTTCCGTCAGCCAGGATCGGATACAGGCAGCGTGACTCGCATATCAGCACCACGCCCGTCGACGTCGAGCACCACTGTGCGAGACAAGGTGTTTGCTCGACCTGGAACGGCTCCTCTCATGGATGCGAGAGGAAATGGGCAATGCTTTCGGGGCTTGGAAGCATCGCATCAGGTTGGCATCAGTGCCTCTTGGAAGACGACAGCAAGCAGCCCGCGTAGTTTAAGTAAGATTATCAAGAGAGAAAGAGGACATGGACAATGGAGCACCCCTAGCCAACCAGTTGCAGGGGGTCTCAATATCAGTTGGCCACTAGAAGGGATGCGCAATTTGCAGCTCAACAGCCCAGGTCCGGCTGTTTACAAGGCAGAGGTAGTGAGAAGTATGCCTTCGAGCCCAATCAGTCATACTCGAGGAGCTTCGATGCCATTTTTAGGTTTGCAAGACCAGGCAGGAACACCACTACGCATGCCGCCTCCCGCGGCGCTCGCATCAACGATGCGACAGGACAATCACGACATTGGCGGCTCACCGAGATGTTTTACTAGCGAGAACGGAGCTAGCAAGCAGAACAGCTTGATGGCAACGCTGAAAGAGAAGCAAGTGCGCTTGAAGCAGAGCTCGAGGAAACTGATGGGCAAGCGCGCAACTGGAGCGCGAAACAGACAAGGAAGCGGAGAAGTAGTAGCAGGCAGCCAGCTTGGAGACGATGGTTGGGTGCACACCAACGAAGCCGAGTCCTTGGGCCATGGAAGCATGCATCACGCTTACGCTGGCCCCTTGAACCATGCCGCGATGGCGACGCCAGACTGGAACACGCGACAAGAGTTGGGAGGAGCGATGGGCCAGGGGGCCAACAGCAGGGTCGCAGGCGACGAACGATCGCCTTCGAAGCCGCTATTGCGGCGATTGCTAACTTGGAGTACCAACTCTTGATTCATGGCGCTTACACATACTTGGGCATCCGTATTTCTACTCCACTATCGATCATTATTATCATTATCATTATCATCTTCATCATCTTCTTCATCATCATCATCGACCACACATAGCATTCACTACCTGCATCATATACCCGACCTTTTCTTTTTCTTTTTTCTTTTTTTTTTTTTTTTTTTTTTTTTTTTTTTTTTTTTCTTCTTTTTTCTTGCAATCTGATTCCGCTTGACGCTGATATGATGGAGGTCGTGGTATCATAATGAGATGAACGCTAGCGAGTGTGGTCATGGTGCAGCGTCCTTGGATAAGAAGGTAAAGGAAGTGATGGGAGCGTCGATGGCGAGCCTGCTCGCTTTCTCGTCAAGGGGACGCGAGGAAGAGCCCGACGAAGAGCTGTCCACGTGAAAGCGTATTTATGAGACAATTTTCCTATTTTCCTATTTTCCTATTTTCCTATTTTCCTATTTATTATTATTATTATTTTCTTTTTTTAGAGAAGCAGGGTTCCTGCACATCTCTTTAAGCCACGAGATGGCTTGGACACATCTTTGATAAATTAAATTGAGATTTGTGCATTTTTTATTTATTTTTTGTGGCTGATGCCTCCTTTCTTGTGAAATAGAGCCGAGCGTAAGATATTGCATTATGAGCGGCGACCATGGGATAGGCAAAACGTGTCTCTGTATGCTCAACTTGAGCATACCATCAAGCACTACACCTGCGCATCCGTTAGGGAAAGTGGCTCCTTTGTCGACACGATCAGCACTCCTTCGTCCGAAAGCCTGACGGCCATCCAACGGCAGCTTCCCGACAAAGCTGACACAGCAATCGGCACACTTCCGTTGGCAGAATGGCGTGTCTGCATTGAACCAGCTCGACACTCTTCTGTTATCACTGCCCCTCCTTTCCCACGATCGAAACAATAACGGCAGTCCCGCTACGCCTCGTTATCGTCCCACTCGGACCCTCCGATCGATCATACTCTCTGCTCAACTGCCCAGCAAGCGGCACATCCGATTTCCAAGCAGCGCCCTACCATTTCTCGCCGTTCCTATCCGACTCAGCACTGTTCAACATGTCGTTCGCCACCACCACCACCACCACCACCACTACTAACACCACCACCAACGCCGATATGGCGACAAACGATACCGTCGATACCAACACCACCGCTCAGGAGGATGCTCCCACTACCACCACCTCATCAGCCAATCCCGCCAAGAAAGGTCACCATAGACGCACCTCCTCGCTCCTACCCAGCCTCAACTCGCTCGGTTCCTTCCTTGCAAGCGCACGAGGCTTGACCGGATCCAACAACGATGGCCAAGGCTCTTCCACCCTTCCTGCCTCAAGCTCAGGAGGCTTGAGCACAGATGCAGAGTTAATCATCTCTCACCCCGCCCCTACCGAGTGGGCTGACGACTCGAATAGCCCTGTCAAACAACGTTTTCACTCGGCCTCCTCGGCTGCACGCGTCTCTCGATCGACAGAAACGCAATCACGAGCTTCTCCTCGCAGCTTGAGTGAGCAGGTCCGCTTTCGAGGTCAACCTAGACGTCTTGGACGCAGCCATCTTTCCCACAGACAGTCTTTCATTGCATTCCCTTCACCCACTTCGCCAACTATATCTACCGTCACTGGATCAGAGCGTCCCCTTAGGAGCTCATCAGCTTCGAGGACCTCTTCTGCTGCCAGTATCGCAAGGCACTCGGATCCGGCTGCTGCTGCCAGACTTGTTTACAGTCCAGAGCCATCGGCCAGCACCACTTCATCATCGGCATACACACCTGCTACTTCGGTACGATACTCGCCTGCTCCGACACCA
Source organism: Ustilago hordei (assembly GCF_900519145.1). NCBI lineage: Eukaryota > Fungi > Basidiomycota > Ustilaginomycetes > Ustilaginales > Ustilaginaceae > Ustilago > Ustilago hordei. The sequence goes on along the minus strand of NW_024545279.1, from coordinate 1,560,899 downwards.
AAGACGCTACCATACCAAGCTCCACTGCAGTCCCCATCTCCACCTCCGCCTTCGGAAGCAATCATTCAAGCGGATGCACCCTCGCTACAAGGATCGACGTCGAGATCTGCACAGTCTTATCAGACCTTGCCCCGATCTTTTGCAGCATCGACAGCCCAAGGTTCGAGCAAAAAAGTAAGTGAGCAGGGCAGTGTTTACGGCAGGACGGCTTCTTTCAGCGGTGCCACCGACAAGCTAAACGAAGCTCTCGAAAGCGACGACAAGATAACAAACAGGCAAGCTGGCTTCCGCGCTCGTTCTATCAACTCAATTCGCAGCTTGGCTGCTGCTTGGGTCCCTGCTCGTTTTGCACCGACTTCTCAACCTTCGAGCTCGGCTTCTTCGTCATCATCAAACGACGACTCTTCCTCGCTCAGTGGACAGAGTCCCCGTCGACGCGACGGTATGGCTCTCACAACTACAGCTGGAGCCGAGTCAAAGACCATGGTTCGCCACGGCACTGACAGTGTCAAGCGTCCTGTCAAGCTCGATCGTCGTCGACTGGATAAAGCTGTCAGCTTGGCTGTTGAAGCGGCACAAGCCGCCGAAGAGGATGAGAGATTGTGGGAGGAGAAGCGGGCGAACAAGATTGCGTCAGCTGCCAAAGCACGACCAGCTCTGAAGGGTGCTTGGCCTTCCTCCAGTCCAAGTAGCAATGAGGACAGTCGTCAGCTCACACGCTTCCCAACGAACGGTATCGATGTTGATACAAGCTTGGCTTCAGAAGAAGAGGATGAGGATGAGGACCAAGACCATCTTGGATTCTCGCTCGATCTCTACATTTCTTCCCTCGGATACCTCATCTCCGCCATATCGGACAAAGAAGCTCCTGGACTTAGCAGCAAGCAGAAGCAAGACATCAAGCAACGCTTGGAAGAAGGCATGTCTAAGCTTGGCTTCGACGCCAAAGCCGAGTTGGAAAAAGCTGAAGCCATGAAACGAGAACTCGAGCTGGAACGGGAAAAGCTTCAGCTCCAACAACAGCATTCTGCATCCCCGACGACAGCCAATGTGATTCATCATCACTATCACACAGCTGTTCCTGCGAATAACTCTTACTTTGGTGTCGATGCTGGCGACTTTTCGAGGGCTCATGCTGCCGCCAAGGCTTCCAGTCGAGGATCGTCAAGTTTGGCTGGCAAGATCAGCTCATCCGTGTTGGACATTGGGTTGCATATCGGTGCGGGAGCGTTGAGTGCGCTCAGTGCTAATCTTTCGGCGATCGCTCCCAGGGGAGTTGGTGGTGGTTCAAGCAAGGCTTCAAGCACATCTCCGAAGCGCGATGGGGAGGGAATGGAAGATCCCAGGATCATAGATTTGGACAATGACGAAGACCTGCCAAGCCCGTCAGAGTCACAACATCGGGCAGATGCCTCGCTGTCTCAACCAGGAAGTGGAGCAGCAACTCCTCGAACAGCATGGACTCGATCCATCAATCAGAACAACAAGCAGTGGGAACTTGCAGTCGCTTTTGCAAGCACCGCTGCTTCTGCCCTAGCTTCCAGTCTTGGCGCTGTTGCACGCAACGAGCCCGCACCTCCCTCCTCACCTTGCACCTCCACGGCCCTTACTACAGGTCCTTTGACTCCGGAACAGCAACAACAGCTCGCACAATACGGATACCTCCCATCACAACCCCCTCACACAAAAGGCGAAACAGCAGAAGATCGCTTAATCCTTCTTTCCGCTTCACTCGCTCGCTCTCTCAAACGCTCTCCCCTCCCCTCCCAACTCTACCAGCTCCTACGACAGCTAGTCTCAATCCTAGCTGCTATTGATGCAAAGTACAGCCTCACGGAGAAGGGCACACAGATGGCAGTACGCGAGACCAGTAGAGCTATGCGGTTCGTCAGGAGACACGATCTGCATGTTAAGGCGGTTCGAGTGGCTTGGGCTGCTGCTGAAGCTGCAGTAGCTGCACTGGAGGCGTATAGAGATGAGAAGGGGTGGATGGAGCAACAGAGAATCACGGGTGGTGCGGCGACGCCGGTGTATGGTGCGTCGCCGCCGAAGGAGAGTAGGGCGATAGAGGCGAGGCAGACGCTGAAGGCAAGGATGGACGATTCTGAGGCGCAGATTCTAGCAGCTGCTGCAGCGTCGGGGGAGAAGGGGAAGGTGAGAGAGAAGCTCGGGCAGAGGGCCTGAATCGCTTTGAACGAGCATACAGTGATTGATGCTCGTGTCATACACCCATTTGAAACACTTTGATACCCAACCCCGCCTAGAAAAGGGATACTGTTGCACTCGGCTTTAATCTCAATAGCCTTTGTGGGAAGAACGTGCTTCTCTTTGCATCCAACTTTTCATCTCTCTGTTTGTGTTGCCTCCCCCCTGTCTCTCATTCGCAGTCTCAGCCTTGTCCACAATCGCGAGTTGACAGAAAAGCAAGCATCAATTGTCAAACGAACCAACGTCTCTTGACTGACATTTGTCCGAGCCGTTTAAGGATCCCATTCATCAACACACCCATAGAAATCAGCCAGAATCTTCTTCTGAGCTTCTCTGTTCTCCTTCTCCTCACCCATGATCTTTCTCACCACGACGTACTTTCTGCCTGTCAACAGTTCCGGAGTTACCTGGTTGAAATTTTCGCCCTGAATCACCTGCTCCGCATGAGCTTTAGACCCAACAACTGCGCCTCCGGCCTCCTGTGCGATAACGACTCCTGCGCAGACGTCCCAAGCCCAACAACCGATTTCCCAGTAGAGGTCAAGATTTCCACTTGCTACGTGGCAGAAGTTGAGTGCTGCTGAACCCATGCTGCGTACTCCGCGGACCATTTTTGCGCCCTCTACGCCACCGTTTGGGTCTCCGGTGATTTTCTTGAAAGAGTTGAGTTTTTGTTGAAGGATTGCTTCACGTCGGTCGGTGCCCCATTCAAAAGCAACCAGTGCCTGATTCAGGTCGGTTAGAGGGATTGCATTTTCCACCAATGGTAGTCTTCTCGGAGCTGGATGATGAGGACTCGAAAGAAAACTTCCTTTTCCTTTACATCCATGATACAACGTATCCATAAACGGCGCATATACCACCCCTACTTTCGCTTCTCCATCCACAACAACACCGATGCTAATACAGGTGTATGGGAAACCGTGTACGAAGTTAGTCGTTCCATCAATCGGGTCTACGATCCAAACGACTCCTTGTTTTTCAATCCTTCCCTCTTCACCAGCTGCCCAAGATTCTTCCCCGATAAACGTATGTCTTGGAAAGCGAGACGAAATCGATCTTCTGACCAGCTTCTCGACAGCTTGATCGGTCTCAGTGACAAGATCGGCAGAGTTCTTCTTGAACTCAGATCCAGCAGACGAGGAAAAGCGCTTGCCAGAACCATCAACGATTGCTCGACCAGCCGTTTTGGAGAGCGCGATTGCGTACTGGTAGATTTCGTTAAGCTCCTCGTCAGATACCTTGGATGTCATCTTGAACAATCCTATTCGGAGGTGATACGTGCCTGATCAAGCGGTTGGAACGAGTCAAGAAAGAAGCGCGAGCAAGACCTGACTAAAACCAGACGCAAGGCCGTGCACAAACCAACAAACCCTTCACACGTGCTTCCGGGACTCTAACCCTACCATACCATCAATCGCAGCTAAATCTGAGCATTACATTACAAAATCATACAACAAATCCCAGTTAGTACAATGGTTAGTATAGGGCACTCTCACGACTGGAGCCGGCTGCATCAACCGGATTTCGAATGTGCTGCTCAGATCAGGGTTCGATTCCCTGGCCGGGAAATATATTGTTTTCACCTTTTTTACCACCTTTATTTTTGCATGAACCTGAATGGCTTCTCTTCTTCCTTGACGCCAAATGCAACAAAGGTCATTTAGTTCGTGTGCTATCCGCTGTTGTTGCTAGCAAAAGTCCAAGCCTTAGGGTTAGGGTGGTTTTATTTCCCTCGACGCCTTCGAAGATGGAAAGATGCAAGTGCAGTATTCCACTTGAAATCCAAACAAGAGCGCGCAGAGAGTATCAGTCCTGTCTCTCGTTCAGCAGGCTCGCAATTGGAATCCATACTGGCTTTGTAACCTTTGTTCCGACAGAAGCGATGCAGAAAGATTAAATGCATTGCAGTTCAAAAGTAAAGAAACGCAGACAGAGCTGGTGTGTATGGGGTTTGCCTCTCGATCAGTGTGGTTGTGCAAAAGTGGGCTACGATAAGAGAGGTTCGGTTGCTGGAAAGTTGCAAAGGGGCCGTATGGGACGAGCAGGCTTGGGTGCCAACGCTGACGATTCTTCCAGCATGTGTGCCTAACTTTGATGCCCACCAAGTTGGGCTGATTGTCTAGGCAGTTTGATCCATCTCCACCTTCTCCCTTTCCTCATGCTCACCCTCAGCTTGACCGTCGGGACTACCAGGATAATGGTAGCTGACAACGCCCCTATCCGTCCAGCCGAGTGGCGCACCCTTACCCGTGACACTCGGATCCTCACTCTCCCGCATCGCCAACTTGTCCCTTAAGCCTCTCACTTGCCTCCTACACACCTCCAATGCCTTATCTCTCCTCTCCAACCTCTTCTTCAAGCGTATCAAGTATTCATTACTATGCCTTAACAATGCGACTTTACTAATCGCTTTATTTGCCGCTCTGGCCTGTCCTGGATCGCCTACCTCGGCCAAATCAAACGCTTCTGCTTGAACGTCTTCCTCGGCTCCATCTGGACCTAGTAGAGAGCCATTCGGTGCGTCTTCATCCAACGTAATCGCGGGGAGAAGACCTCGAAGCTCGTCAAAGCAAAACTTGAGTGAGTCGCGACGCTTTTGTTCAGCAGCCTTATGACTCGTCCGGCGCGACTCTAACCCTCCAGCTGACTTGTACGTCATCCAAGCATCTCTATCCGATTGACTCAGCCCCGAAGGTTGGATGTGTTGCTGAGGGGGAAGATTGAACGTGACTTTTGGTCCACCTGCTTGTGGAGTTGGGAAAGGTGCAATGGAAGGGTATCCCATCGGAGGTTGTTGCGGTGGTAAAGCCATTGTTTGAGGTTGTGACATTACCACTTGCTGTTGTGGTTGAAATTCGGATGCTTTACCCTTCCCGTTTGCACCAGGATTGGGGTTGCGTGTACTGGTGCCAGATGGACTACTTCGAATACCCATGATTGAAGCGGGAGTCAAAATCTTAGCAGTGGGTCCACTGGGAGGGGGCATTGCTCCTTCTCCGCTCAAGTCGATCGGTGATGGGGTGGAAGAAGTGCCTTCGCTTTGAGCTACGTCTGCTGATTGGTTTCTCGAGCGACCTTCGGCACCGGCACCAGATGTTGTGATAGAAGCCCTTCTCGAACTCGGCCCACTACCACTACCACCATTCGCATAGCCTCCATTGGCAGTAGGCGTTGCGGTGCCGGGAGAAGTAAGAGTCTCTTTTTTCTTCTTCAACGGCCCAGAGACGGGTTTCATCAATGGCGAAGGGCGGACTTTGTTAGCTCTTGCTTCAGCAGTTGTGCTCCGGTTCTTCCTGATCTTGGAACTGCCTTTGGCGATGAGGGCAAGGGGCGAAGCAGTGGGAGTAAAGTTATTGTTGTTAACCGCAGCGAGAGGCGGGGAGCCGTGCATTGCCGCTTGCGAAGTTTGCGCGTGGTGCTGCAAGGATGCTGGAGGCAACATCATTTCGTTCAGACTCGGTGGTTGTGGTCTCAATGCGGGCGAAGTGAGAGGGGAGAAGAGTTCGGACATGACGATAGCCGTGCTTGCTGTGCTAAAGACACTAGCAGGAGTAACAGCTGGAGATTCAAGCGGAGTGTAGCTACCCAAGTAATCGTGACCAGGTCTGTGTTCGACACCGACACTAGCTGGTTGCAAGTTGGGCTGGATGGCGAGAGGCGACATGAAGTTGGCTGAACCTGGAGGACAAGCAGAGCTGTTGAATGGACCTGAACCCATGGGTGTGATCAACCCGTACTGCGCGAGGACGTTGGATTGGTCGCCCTGGCCGTTGTTCATCTGTTGTTGTTGTTGTTGTTGTTGTTGTTGTTGTTGTTGTTGTTGTTGTTGTTGTTGTTGTTGTTGTTGTTGTTGTTGTTGTTGTTGTTGTTGCTGCTGCTGCTGGAATTGAGCAGCTTGAAGAACGTTGTTGCGCGCACTAGGGTTGCTGCCTGCAGCAAAAGCATTCTGTAGCGCCATAAGAAGACTCTGCTGCTGACCGGACGAGAGTTGACCATCTTGACCCAACGGATTGAGTTGCAAATTCTGCTGCTGCTGCTGTTGTTGTTGCGCATACTGGTGTTGTTGTTGTTGTTGTTGTTGTTGTTGTTGTTGTTGTGCCTGTTGCATCCTGGACAACTGATCGAGTTGCTGTTTGAGCAAAGCAGTCTGCATATTCTGGATGCGCTCCGCCTTTTCCCTCTCCATCAGCATCTGTTGCAGATCGCTGATCGATAATTGAGGCATTTGGCCTTCCTCCTCGCCGTTGTTGTTGCTGTTGCTGTTGCTGTTGCCGTTGCCGTTGCCGTTGTTGCCCTGCAAGCGCGATTGTCCAGAATGAGAGGATTGCATAGCATTCAAAGTTTGACGGTTCTGATCGGCGCCAAAGATTGGAGGTGCGTGATTCATGTGGGAAGGTGGAGTGGAAGAAGGAGGCGTGTGGGCGTTAGATTGCGGACTTGGAGGAGACTGTTTACCAGCAAAACGATTCCTCGAGAAGGGCAAAGGCGAGCTGGCGTGGGATGTGTTGTTCAAGTAGAAGGCCTGTTTGGAGTGGGATTGGGCACTCGAGTCGGAAGCAATGTGAGCAAAGTTGGCAGATGGGCTGGGGTGATGGCTGACGGGAGCTGATCCTGTGTCGGCGTGTGCGTTGTGGTTGGATGAGAGGGAGGGAGCATGATTGCTGGAAGGAAAGATGTTGAGATCCTCCAAGCCAGAGTTGGCTGTTGAAAAGTCGGGATTGGCAAAATCGAATGTATCCATAAACGAGTTTGGCGTTGATGAGCAAGGGAAAGGATTGTCTGATGAAGCGGGACTGTTCTGCATATTGCTGGATGTGAGATCTTGGAGTGATCAGGTCAGGTTGGCGTAAGCAACAATTGTGCTTGCAGAAGCGGGATCTGCCAACCAGTCAACCAGTCAACCAGCCGACCAGCCGACCAGCCGACCAAGCGTAACCGATCACACCAAAGCGTTTCAAAATGTTGGATACCAGGACGATGATGAGTCAAAGAAAGCTCAGCTAGTCGCTGCTGCTCCGATCTAGCAGATAGATTTGGAAAAAGAAAAAAGAAAAAAGAAAAAAGAAAAAAAAAGAAAGAGGAAAAGGCAGTGATGGTGACGGTGGCGGTGGCGGTGGCGGTGGTGGTGATGATGATGATGATGGTGATGAGACGGATGAAATGTGCCGACAAATGACGATGAGCAGCCAATAATTCTAAAAGGCAATATCGACGAGATCAGAATTCAACGGATTGACTGTGAGAATCAGGCGCAGCAGAGCACAGCAGAGCACAGCAGAGGGCAAGCTAAAAGGGCAAACTGCTAAGAGAGAAAGAGCTGGGCAACGTCGGTTCAGAACGAAACACACGCGCAAAGATTACTGCCGACAGCGTGATTGCAGTGTGAGAAAAAGCCGAGGTTTATAAAAAGAGACTAACAAGATCAGCGGCAGTGGCACACAGAAGCGCCTCTTCAAAACCAATTTCACTTGGCATCAATTGATTTTCAATTTTCAATTTTCAATTTTCAATTTTCAATTTTCAATTTTCAATTTTCAATTTTCAATTTTCAATTTTCAATTTTCAATTTTCAATTTTCAATTTTCAATTTTCAATTTTCAATTTTCAATTTTCAATTTTCAATTTTCAATTTTCAATTTTCAATTTTCAACCGAATTTCTTCACCTTTTTCTCTTGTTGCCAATCGACACTCGGGAAGTGCCTCCACGACTTTCAAAACTTTCCAAAAGGAGAACAATACAACAGTTTCGCCGAGTGCCGATGGAAAGCGTGCTCCATCAGCCGGGACATTCACTAGACCAATGTCCATTCTTGCCACATCTAAAGCAACCATCATCTTTGCCGGCTGCCTTGCTACCTCCTCTATCCCTGCCTCCGCGAGTGCTACTGCTGCTGCCTCTCTTTGCTGCTGAGGTTCTACTGTTGCTGTTGCTGTTGCTGTTGCTGTTGCTGTTCAAATTCGAGTTCTGTCGCGGGTTGGGGCAGTCCGAAGCCCAATGACCTGTTTGACCGCATCTATAACATTCTCCTCCCCCTTTTCCGCCTCCCCCGCCTCCTCCACCACTGCTGCGTGAGTTGCCACGGCTCGTCTGACCTCCATACCTTCCGCCACCAGCACCATCGTTGCTATCAGAGGTGTCAGCAGAGCCATCATCCCACTCGAAAAATCCGCACCTGAGTCTTGCACTTTCGCGATTGCATGCCCAGAAAGCCTTGCCCTTGGTCGGCCCATCTTTCGAAACAGTCTTGAGAACCGCTTGCAGGTTGCAGTCACATCGTCGAACTCCTCCTGAATTGAAATTGCAGTTGTAAGTGCGCACGTTGGACGACCGATTGTCTGAGTCGTTATCTGATGCACTCGGTCGTTTTGCTGGGATGACTCTGGCAGGTGGCGCGGGCCCATTGCTGGAATCGGCCCAATCGAAAAAGTCGCACTTGCCAGAATCGTCCATCGGTTTAGGGCAGACGAAGAACTTGCGTCCTTGATTAGCGCCGGGTTTGTTGGTGGTGCGCTCTACTGCTGGCTCGCCGCACATGCATCTTCTGACTCCAGTGCCGTTGGTGCTGTTCAAGCTCCGTAGAGCGGGAGCAGACATGGTAAAGTCGTCATCATCGTCTTCTGGCCGAGGAGGACGTCGAGTAGTTGCTGCTGCTGCTGCTGCTGCACCACCACGGCCGCCTCTTCCACCGCGAGTCGCTGTACTGCTTGCACCCCTCCCTCGAGCAGCCCGTCCCCTTCCACCATCTCCTCCACCACCACCCCCATCATCAAAGTCATCCGCATCGCTCTCATCACCAGCAAAGCCATCGTCATCCCTCTCAATTAGTTCCACAGCCCTCGCCTCCTGCCCGGCATTTGGATTGGTCAAATACTGAAGCACCGTATCCGCTATCCTGCCAAACTGTCGACTCGTCAACGCAAATACCTCCCTATACTCCTCCAAACTTTCTTGGATCGTCTCTGTTTTCGTCCTTTGCCCAGCACAGATGAGCGACATTCTATACTCTGTCTCTCTCCGCAACAGTGGTTTGCTGAGCGACTTTTCCAGATTGAGCTGATTATACCCTTCCACTAGCCCAATTCCCAGAGTTGACGGTACAAGGTAGTTTGTTTTGCCTTCCTTGACCTGCATCACGTATTGGCGCTCGATCACTTTTGCTATGTGTTCGGCAATGGTTGCGTCTGTGCCAATGCCGTTCTTGTCCATGAGATTGACAAGATCCGCTTCGGTAAGCAGTTTCGGTGGCGAGGTGCAGCCTTGCTTCATTTCGAGTCGTGTTGGTGTCAACCTTTCCCCTCGGACAAAGGGTGGCAGCAGATTGCCTTCCCATTTGTCGTAGGTGAAGACCTCGAGATAGTTGCGTTGCAGGATGACGAGGCCCGAAGCGTGAAACTTTTCCCCAGCAATATCGATGGCAACCGTGGTTTGAGATCCGATGGCGTCGCTCCAACAAGAGGCGAGGAAACGGCGTGTGACATAGTCGTAAACTCGCTTGTCGTCCCCTGACAAGCCTCCGGCGTGTGCAGTAGGGTGGATAGGAGGATGCGCTTTATCGTTGTTCTTGCCATTCCGTGGTCGTTCGAATGCGCCATCTAGCAGTCGCTGCGCTATCCCACTCCAAGCTCCGTCGGCAGTCTGCTTAGCGATGAGAGTATTGAAGTCGAAATCCTTGTCGTATTGATCCGTTTCCGTTCTTGGATACGACAAGAAACCCTTTTGGTAAAGCGACTCGGCAATGTCAAGGATCCGCTTGGGTGCAAGACGAAGCAAACGCGACCCCGACTTCTGAAGCTCTACCGTCGTGAGCGGGTAAGGCTTCCATTTCTTGGTCTGTTTGTTGGTCACATTCTCTACCGTGCCTTCTCGCTTAGCTCGGCAGAGATCACGAAAGACCTCGACAGCCTTTTTGTCGAAGAGATGGACACGATCCCAGTTGAACGTCACTTTGCAGATCTGATCTGGAGGATCATCAGGAGATGGATCGCCGCCGGACATGCTTCGTGTCTTGTCGACTTGCAAGTACCAAAACGCCTCGGCGACAAAATGAACGACCTTGTTGTATCTATCAACGACAAATCCGAGGGTTGGGAACTGGCATGGCCCATAGCTAATCACTTGGCTCGCATCTCTGAGAGCAGGCATTCGATTCTGCAATGCCATGGTCTGCATTCTGGTGAAGGCAGCACCAATGCGGAGATCAAGTTGAATGCGAGACTCAACAGCATCGGCAGCTCTCCAGTCGAGCTCGACCGTGTTTTGACATGCGGCGTGGATCTGCGAATCGATAATAGCAGAGAAGCGGGCCCGCATGACTCGGATGTTGCGGCGCACCTTGCGAACCTCTTCGACAATCTCACTGCCAATGTGTTCACCTTCACGATCACAATCGGTCCAAATCATGACAGCGTCGGCGTTTCTTGCTTCCATCCGCAGGTTCTGGCCGATGGATTTGGCATCGTTGCTTAAGCCAGTGATGATGGGCGCTTCGAAGAGATGGCTAGGCTGACAAGAACGCCATCCTTTATGTTGCGGTCCAAAATCGGCTTCGGTGAGATGGCCGCGAACAGAGGTCATGGTCATATCGACCATGCCTTGTACGTCGGGCATACGGTATTGAAAGTCATAGTTGCGGCAATACTTGTCCTTTCCAGGGCGGTTGGAGGTATGGCCGTGGGCAAGGATGTTAGCGATGCTTTTAGCGATAGATGGCTTTTCAGCCACGCACAGAATCCTCATGCCTGGAAAATCGGAGGCAATGCCTAACTGAGCTGACGATGGTGATGTTGGGCTTTGCGTCGCCAGAGTCCTTGCCGATATCAACGAGGGTTTGTAGAGCGTTCGAATCTTGATTACGGTTGGGGTATTGAGAGCACCTTGTTGGTAATGGACGGCATAAGCGGTCTTGGCATCGTAGGAGTTTGACCAGAACATGCAAGGGGCGGAAACATATTGCTTCCACACCGATGTCAAGAGAAGGAGCATGCAGGCAACCGGTCGGTCTGTCTTCAGGTCCACCTCAGCCGTGAGCCGTCAATGCGCAGCTGGTCGAGGTCATGTGGAGGTAGTAGCTCTTAGCGCCCGTTTGCGCTCTCCATTGAAGTTTTTCACCGTGTTGTCGTATACGGAGGTGACGGCAGCTGCCGAGCTATATCTCCACGAGTTCGAGAATGCGGAAAGAGAGGATGGTGGAGGAGCGGAAACAAGTCGACATCAATCGACAAGATTTTGCGCCACTTGAAATTAACACGATTGCCACCAAAGAATCGCGTTCTCACGTGACACCTTTTTTTATCCGCAGCTCAGACGCGTCAGAGACCAACACTTTTCTGACGAGTCGCGCCGAAAACAAACAGAGCCACAACCACAACACACATGGTCATAGTGCGGCTGAGTGATACTCGAGGCGACAGTGTCGAGCAGCTTTCCTTCCTGCCTCCATCATCTGTAGCCTGGTTTCCACAGATTATAGCATCTCGACGAGGTATGTGATTGGTTAGATGCGATCCGCTACTGGGCCCTATAGCTCTTCCACTCTAGGCATCTCTATGAACATCCACCTGCGCATCCTCCCCTGCAGCCCGCACACGTCCATGCTTGCGCACTATTCTGCTTCAGCAACAATGTCACGATACTAGCTGCTCCTTCTCCCAACACGAAACCGCTTGCCACGATGATGATGCCGATCCCTGCCAAAGCGGCAGGTGTCTTGGACGAAGAAGCCGCTGAGCTGGCTGCAGATGCACTCCGCCTTGAGTAGTAGCAGTGCGCAGTCAAGCCACCCGCCAGCCTTGCCAACGAAAAGTTGGGCGTGTTGAGCATGCCAACAGCAAATGCAATACCGCTCGGTACCAACTTGGCCACCTTACCAGCAGTGCTTCTCCCGACCTGGCCACCCTCCTGTCGCAGCGCCTTGCTCCTCGCCAGAGTCTTGATCAATCCTGACACCGCAAAGATGGCGCCAAACACAATCATGAAGATGTCGACTTTGTCGGGCAGATGGCCGTTGTTGACCAGTCTCGCCAAGTTGAGCCACACGGCCGCCGTTGGTGCAGGGAATTGCGGTCCAGGGATCTCGTATGCATTCGTGTAGAGCTTATATGCAAAGCTGCTGATCCAAATGCCGAGTGTACTTCCAATCAGCTGGCCTTTGAATTGCGATCTTGGTGATGCACCCACCAGGTGACCTGTCTTGTAGTCTTGCATCAAGTCTCCTGCCTGCATGGCGCCTGCTTCCGAGATACCTCCTGCGATCAAGTTGGCTACCACATTGCCCGGTTGAACCAGAGCAAAGATTAGTTGCGAGATCTTGCCGATGCCCGAGACAGGGTTCAGATCGGTCTCTCCAAGAGCACGCACACCCAGGATGGCAAACAGCGATGCGAGTATGATGCCCAGCAACGTAGCCCAAGGCGAGATGCCTTCTGGTCCGAATGCGATGTAGATCAGCATTACAGCTATCAATGTCGATCCGACTAGACCGCTGACCACCCACGTCTTGGGAGTTTGTCGATGCGGCGGCTCGTGATCCTTGTCTGCCTCTTCACCCTCATTCCCTTGCTGTTCTCCGTCATCATGATCGTCATGCTCCTGCCGCCTCTTCTTCTTAGCTGCCATACTGTGCAGATCGCGAATCCCGTTGCTTGCAACCAAAGCGGCTAGGCCCACAATACTCTCCGAACACATGATGGCCAAGCTGATCCACAGAATCCATCCTTTGCTTCCGTTCTCCGAGTCCAGTGGATGTCCCTGTGCCCATCCCTTGTAGTACGCTAGAGGGCTAAGCACTGCCCATCCCACGATTGCACCGGCTGCCATGCTCACCGTGGTCGGCAAGCCCATGATGATGCCTTGACCGATGTAATTAAGCGAAGGTGTAAACCAGAATCCCCACATCGAAGCCAGGTTGTGCGGAGGGAGAAAGTCGAACAGCGGCATGGCGTACAACACTGGAATATAGTACGAGAGGATGGTGAAGCCTGCCGATCCTGAAAAGGACCATGCTAGCGCCTTCCAGCCTTTTGAGTTGTCGATGCCGTCCTTGCTGCCAGTCTCGTCGTTGCGGTTGTCGCCATCCTCGTAGCTTTGGGAATGATCTTGACTGCTGAGCAAGGCCGTTCTCTCGGTGTCTTGTTCGCCTTGGACGTCGCCTGATTGTGCATGACTGCATCTCCTAACCTGACCACGATTCACTCCATTTGCAGCCGTCGAGCTGGCTATCCCAATCAGCGGCTTATTATGCAGCACCCCAATCAACTGCGCAGTCGCTGTGCCACTCGGAAACGTCAGTTTCTCCTTCACGATCATCGGCTCTCGCAGTGGACTTGCAAAGAAGACTCCAAAGTAGGCCAGCGCAAAGCACCACCCCAACAGCTGCAAGAAGTCCAAATCAATCGGACCACTCCCATCCTTCTCCCACGTCAGCTTGTTCAGTGCTGGAATCACACCCACCAGTCCTGCAGACAAGGGCATCACTCCCACGGCTGCTGCTGTTGTTTGTACCAAAACGTTCTCTTGTCGCGTAAAAGGTGTTGACATGAGCACAAACCGTCGACCAGATAGGTCGATATGGCGTGGAATGATGCGAAATAGTGCAAACCCTAAAAGCGAGCTTTGGAGGGACATCATGCTGATCCATCCTGACTGTAGACCCAGATAGAGGTTGGTGAATGCGAGTAAGCAGCCAATCAGCAAGCCAGCTAGGACGGCGCGTATTGTGAAGTCATCATCGCCATCGGTGTGCTGGCTGCTGGAGTTCGGGTCGAGTAGCCGTTGCTGGTCTTGAGCGGTTGTTTGTGAGCTGGAGGCCGTGCCGGCTTCTATCGATGCTGACCGCATGACGCCGCAGGGTGTATAGGGTGAGGGTGCGGGTGCGGGTGTCTATCTACCTCGTCCACATCTATCTGAGTGGCAACGAACGGCCTGACGAGAGAGATGGTGGTAATATGGATTGCACCTCTTCGATGGACCCTTCGGCTGTATATTCTACATCGGGCCGTGCTTGAGCGGCAATCTAACCGTGTTTTCAAATGGCGTCAATCGAATTTGGCACGCTGGTGTGTTATAACCATAGCTCTAACATCTCGAATAATTTCGGCTCTTCGGGAACAGCTTCGAAAATCAATCCGAGAAGCCGGCCAAAGCGCAGGTTGGCTTCCCCCGCAAAGACCACCCTCTCACCTCCCTCACTTTCCTCACCTCCTCATCCATTCCCCCATCACAACCTCCCACCAACGCCAACCCTGATCACATGGCAACAATGTCTTCCAAAGGCAACCTCACCCCCGACCAAATCTTGCAGTTCCATCGCGACGGCTACCTCTTGCTACCATCATTCTTCGAGCCCGCCCCACTCCTCGCCCGCTCCAAACACCTCATCTCCACCTTCCCCCTTTCCAACCACCCTCTAACCGCATTTACCACCTCCGACAACGTTCGAGGCCAAGAAGCCCATGTCGGCGACCGCTATTTCCTCGACTCTGGTGATAAGATCCACTATTTCTTCGAACAAGGCGCGCTCGATCCCACTACCAAAACTCTTCTCGTCCCCAAAGAGAGAGCCATCAACAAGTGCGGACATGGTCTGCACATCCACGATGAAATGTTTAAGGAATTTAGCTTGAGTGAGGGAATGCAAAATGTAGCAAAGATTTTAGGGGTGCATAAGGATCCAAAGGTGCTACAGAGTATGATTATCTGTAAACAGCCTAGTATTGGTGGTGCTGTGCCTAGTCATAACGATTCGACGTTTCTTTACACGGACCCGCCCAGTGCGGTTGGCTTCTGGTTTGCTTTAGAAGACTGCACTCTATCCAACGGGTGTCTTTCTTTCATGCCCGGTTCGCATCGGTTTCCCAAGAAAACCATCCCTCCACCACCCGCCTCTGCCACTTCTCGACCCATCGATCCGCACAACGAACAACTCGGAATCGCTCGAGGAGTCAACAAGCGATTCGTTAGAAAAGAGCAGGGTAATCCAGACGCAGGAACAACCTTCCTCCAACTAAGCAACGAAGAAGAAACCAAATGGAACGAACAAGAAGCAGTCGTAGCAGAGTGTAAGGCGGGGACGTTGGTCTTAATTCATGGAAGTGTCTTGCATAAGAGTGAGAAGAATTTGAGCGATAAAAGTAGATTCATTTATACGTTTCATATGATCGAAGGCGACGAGGAGAGGGCAGTGTATGATGAGTTGAATTGGCTGCAGCCGACGGAGGATCACCCGTTCCCGAGTTTGTTCGGCGGAGGAAAACAGTAAGGGCTTTGTACTGTAGCATCATCACGAAAAAAAAGGGAATGCACAGTATCACACAAAGACACACGGTGATCGGATTCCAGAAGTGATATACAGCAAAAGATGCGAGTACGAGAACAAACGCACAGACAAAGCACACTGAGCAAAACACAGCGAAAGAGAACAGGCTAGGCTTTCACAACCTCGACTGCGCAACCAACCAGCGCCTCCCACCCACCAACAACGCTAAACGCCTTCACTCTGGCCTGCCTCAACACTGACACCGCCAATCTTGCCGTCTCTCCCGTGTGGTCTATAACCAACACTTCTCTCTCGCTTCTTCTCAAGCACTCCATCATTTCTCCCACTGCTAGCTTGTTTAGTTCTGCCACACCGTTTCCACCACATTGATGCTCCACCTTGGGAGTCTGTACGAATCGTTTGTCGAGTTCGGTGAACTGAGTGGCGAGCAGCACCGCATCTTTGTACGCGCTGGGATCGTCTGGGTTGAGGCTGGAGAGGGGGAATGTTGCGCGAGTGTGCGAGGTGGGAATGAGAGAAAGAGAAGCGTGAGCGGAGGTCGATGAGATCAAGTATCCAGCTGCAAGGCAGATTACTCCGCCGTTGTCCAAGAGAGATAAGGCTACACCGCGGTGCATGACAATGGCGAGGGGAAGCGAGGGAGATGGGTGAGCATCACTATGTCGACAAGATGTATTTTTGGTTCGAAAGATGTTACATCGTAGGGAAAAAAAAAGGAAATTGAGGCTGGAAAATTCGAAATATCCCACGGCTCGCGTCTGGAAATAGCGCCATCGCTCACTTTCGCCAATTAGCTCTGTTCGACCTTCTCCGTTTTAGCCGCGGCTTGTTGGTTGTCCTACGCAAAGTGTATACGGATTCAGGTTTTGCAAAGAACAAGAACGGCAAACAGGAACGACAAAAGTCTAGACGACCACTTCCTTCGTGGCGTAGAGATCCCACATTATGCATCAATGCTACATTTCTTCTTGACTCGGACTGTTGTGAAAAGACTGTCATGAAAAGACTGTTATGAAAAGACTGTTATGAAAAGACATGCACGGGTGAAAGAGGTCGAGCAGCAAAGCAAGCTTCACCCCCAAGGTGTCTGCGAGTCGAAACCGAATGCACGGTCAGGATAGTTACTCCTAACAATGTCGATGAAGTGGGCTTTTCTGATGTTGCCTTAAACTGCACGTTGAATCTCCTAGGGCAAAACACCCACATTGTGCTGGTGGATTGAAGCATTGTTTGCTGGCATACTCTCTTTGTCCATAGCTTTCGCACTTTGCACCACAGCACTTTTGTACCTTCATGTCTCGGTGTCTGAATGCACCGACTCAAGTTCCCACTTGCACCAGATCAATCGGTGCCACCGACCAGGAGGCAATATTGCTGAAGTTTGATTTCAGACAAAGAGGGAAAATGAAGGCTAGGTGGCTGACCGAGATGCGCAATACAACGCAAAGACGTGAGAGAGCTATCGCCACACATTGCCATGTTGCAGCAAAATGTTGTCCTTCTGGAAGGAGGGCTCAGAAGGTATAAGAAGACCCCCTGTATCCCTGTCTCATTCGGGTCTCTCCCTCATCGACCTCTCCTTGCCACTTCATCCTCTCGAGTAATGCTGGCAATGCGCCAAACCTTTCAGTAATGGATGGTGCTGCTCTCAGCACTCGTCCTATTGCTTCTCCCAGCCCTACTTTGCCATGCAATGCCGATGGAGCATGGTGATTCTTCTAGCTCTGTAGCTCCTCCTCTAGAACCTTCTGGTATCAAGGAGTTTGAATATTACGCAACACCCGACTTCAAGCTCGAACCAAACAGGCAACCCCTAACAAGCGAAGCTTTGGATGAGCAATTCGGCACTCATATTCATTATATGCGCGTGCCGGTGCTTCATACAGAAGCTGTTCCTGAAACCACAGTGAAGGATGCTCTGAAAAGCTACAGGAAGGTCTGGCTTCAAGGCCCCCCGTCTGACAACGCACCCGATGAGCCCCGGTACGCGGGCATGAAACTTGGCGTTGGTGACTCTATCCAATACATAACTCCCGAGGTGGAAGACATTCATACGTATCTCAGGAACTCGAGGAGGTTCGGGGAGACCTATGGTCAGAACGCTCAGTTCCTTATGAAGGGGCGTCCGTTCGACAAACCAAAAAGCCGACGATTCTTAGGTTATAGAACGCCTACATGGCAACAGGTAAAAGGGAGCAACGCGATGTTTGATGTGAGAGCGGCAGAGCTCTCCGATCTGCGCACTCATCTCAACAGGGAAAAGCACCTCAAAGCTTATGATCCACTTACTCATGAGTTGCTCGGCTTCGTATTAGATAAAGATGGCAAGGTGCTTCACAGTGAATTGCATTATATTCGACCGTAGGGTCCTTGCGTCCGCTACTTGTGCTTCGAATATTCCTCACCCCCATTTGGTATCCCTTCATTCCAATTTTGTTCGTTTGCCGTGCGTCTCAACAGCTGATGAGAACTACCGCCCATCCCCATTCACCGCTGACTGTAGTCGACTGTCTTCAATGCAATGCATCACATTCCTCATCCATGCAATTTCAACTGGCCGGTCTCATGTGAATATTCATACAGAGCGATGCACAGTCGACGCATTAGACTGTGTTGAGTGGTACAAGCTCGACATAAAGATTCTTTCAAGATGAGAAGGCAGCAAGGGCAATTGAGAGTCAGTATGCTGATCTCAATACTACTCGACGAAAGGAAAAATGGGCGTGATTGCTCAAGGTAACGATCCAGCAAGACACTGAAGATCAGGTAGAGCCGATACAAGTGAGAGATCGGGTACTACTGGGGGCCCTGCTCGTTGTCGTACTTCATCATTGAGGATGATGCTCCCACATGTGGGATGTGCCAGTACTTTGTATATGTATCAAGCGGAGAGCTCGAGTCTCTCACCACAATCTCTCCCTGATGTCAATATAGTATAGTGTTTTGCTCAATAGCTTGAACACTGTACTTAGACTGATATCTCCCGATAAGCGTCGCTAAGTGTCACTTCTTTATTCAGTGATAAACTTACATGTGCTTCAAGGAACCAGCAGCTTCTTCCCTGGAACGACGGCTGTTTTGCGCTCTTTCCAAGGCCAGCGGTCGCACCATGCCTCTGCACTGTGGGTGCGACAATCGGCTCCTTGATGTCATACCTGAGCAAGATCTCAGGAATGATCTTTGAGACCTCCATCAAGCTGATGTTTTTGCCGATGCCCTGAAGCGTGTGCCAGAAACACCAGAAGGGAATGCCGAGTCGGGCGGAGAGAGGGCCAAAATAACGGGAGAGTGGTGAGATCGTGAGGTTGTACAGCATCCATCCTGATAGCAGGGCGAGGGTGCCGATCAAGAGTTGAGTAAGGAATGGAAGACCAGAGAGTGGTGTTAAGACGGTCTTCGCGAGTTGCGCTACAACGGAGCTATCCATGACGGGTCGTTCGCCGAGACGGGCGGGAATCGAAGCTGCTGTCATTCTAAAGGACTGAGTTGGCGGCCGTGATGAACAGTACGAGGAGGAGAGGGATGCTGGAAATGTAAGCCCGACATTCCCTTCCCCCTTCCCCCTTCCCCCTTTCTCTCTCAGACAAGATGTGTGCACGGCGCGCATCTCCAAACAACACACCAATTCAGCAAGGTTCGGATGCATGTGTGGTCACCACCAGCCTTTCACACTTTCACAGAGCCTGTATAAGAGAAGGAGGAGTGTTCGAAAGTTCCCTGTCCGCCATTCCCTGCAAACGTTTCTGTATCAAGAGTTTCGTGTGAAGGGTTTTTCTTGAGAGCAAGACTGTCGATCTAAGCGCACATACAGTATCTTTCAATCCCACATGCACGAGGGTAGTAAGATCGGGAAGCCAAGTAGCTGAACTTCCCCCGATACTGTATTTCAAATTCGCGGTCTCCTCCTCATACGAGCAAATGGCGATGATATGAGAACTTGATAAGGGCATTAGCAACGAAACACAAGTGAATAACAGATCCATGAATGAAAAGGTGTATAGCGAAATGAAAGCAAGAACAAGGGACAGTTGCCCTCCTGCTGTCCACGAACCGACCCTAAACCGCCAAGGGGGCTTTAGGGGTTACATCGACATACTCCTAATCCGACTTCCCATCTCAGTCGGCTCCCTACTCCTACGCCTCTCTCCTCCCACCTTATAGCCAGCAGCTCTCTCCGCAGCAGCTACCCTATCCTCATCCAGCTGTTCTCTCGGATCGAACGCCTTTGGACTCTTAAACGTGTACCCAACAAAGGCGAGTTGTTTCCTCATCTCCAACAGCTTCGGTCCTTGTTCTCTGTCCCTTAGCATCGGATCTCTTGGCTGGTCCGCATTTGGATTATCAACAGCACCGGGAGCGGGGAGGGGAGCATCTTCGATATCGTCTTCGAAATGTTTTGTGTCGCCAGGATGCGAAAGGGCTGGTCGGAAGGGTGGTCGGCTTTTGTGGAGGTTGTCCCAGTCGATCCCGCGGAACCAAGGATGAGACATGAGTTCTTCCACTCCGTCTTGCAAGCCGCTGCCTTGGGGAGTGCAGGTGTTTTGGTTGGTGAAACCGGATCGTCGGGCTGACTGGAGGTAGGAGTTGGGGCGGGAGACCGAAGCGGATGCTGTGCTGCCTAGACGATCCTCGCGTTCGCAGACTAAACGGGCGATGAAATCCTGCCCTTCCCTCGAGATGCGAGGCTTGGGTGGGAACCTAAGTGTTTGCTTCCAGTTTAAGATCTTCTGCCTCGTAAGATGCCTCGACTTTGAAACGAAAGGAGGGTAGCCGTACAACATCTCGAAAACGATGACACCCAAACTCCACCAATCGCAAGCCTGATCATAACCCAATCCCCTCAACACTTCTGGTGCCATATAGTTGTTCGTTCCTACCACCGAGTAAGCGATTTTCTTCTTGTTCTTCTCTCTCCAAGTGAGGACATGCGTCATTGGTGTTCCGTCCGGGTTACGATCCGACATGATCTCTAACAACTCCTTATCGCTCAACCCGGCACCAGCTTGAGCCGGCCTAGCACCGCCACGACCGGTATTCTGCCTCGCCCTCAGCATCCCCGCAGCCGCATGAGAATCGTCCAAATCAATGCCGTGCTTTTTTAGAAGATTCTTCCGTTGCTGATCGTAGTATGCGCCGTCGTGAGCCCAGTGGAAAGATTGACAGAGACCAAAGTCGGCGAGTTTGATATGACCATCCGAAGTATAAAGGAAATTATCCGGCTTGATATCCCTGTGGATATATCCGAACGAATGAGCTTCATGAATGGCCAGAATCATCTCTGCCACATAAAACCTCGCAAAGTCCTCCTGAAAGATGTCTTTCTCAATGAGAAGGTTGAGCAGATCTCCACCACCCATAAACTCCATAATCAAATAAAGATGGTCTACATCCTGGAACGAATAGACCAATTTTACAATCCACTTTGCACTCGCACTAGCAGAGGCACTCGTCATAAGATCTCTTTCGGCGCGGACGTGTCCTTCTTGACCTTTACGTAGCATATCAGCCTTCCTCAGCTGTTTCATCGCATAAAGTTGACCCGATTGGCGTTCCTTGCACAAGGCAACAACACCGAATGCACCATGACCGATGGTTTTGAGCTTGAGGAACGAGTTGACGTTGACTCTTGCACGTAGGTCTCGGAGGTAGCGCGTTTCGTTGGCCATCCACGCTTCGCGGATTTGCTCCTTGTTACTTTCGGGAATGCGGAGCGAGGCGAGCTCGGCTTCGAGACCGGCACGACGTGTGTCACGCGCTTTGGGCTTTTTAAGGATTCCATAGTAGAGGTTCTCGAAGTAGATTTTTGCCGCGACACTCTTCTCGACGGTCTCGAGGGATGGTCGAACAGCTGCACCGATAGGCTGAGAGAAGTCGGCGAGGCAAGTCATACCTGCAGTGTCGATTGAGCGTAGAGAGTCCAAGATGACCATCGAGTTGGGTCGCTCTGGTGCAGGAGCGGGGGCTTCAAACATGGCATTGATGGCATGAGGGGCGCCAGAAGGGAGACCGTCAATGTTGCGACTGTTGCGGTTGAATGCAGCAGTTGGTGTACCATCGGTGTTGGGTGAGGGCGGACGGTGCATCATGTAGTCTGGAGTTCGAGCATTTCCATCGCGTGCAACGGGTGGAGAGGGGTTGACGAGCAAAGTTCCAGCTGTGTTGGTGCGGAGAGTAGGAGGTTTGGCAAATGCGGGCTGAGGAGGAGGTGGAGTCGAGGAGGAAATACCAAGTGCAAGCTGGGCATGGATAGCAGCTTCGAGCTCCGAATCGATGCCAGAATGAGGCTCTTCTGCGATACGAGCGAAAGCATTGCACTCGCGTGCAGGTGATAAGGGAGCACCTTGACCAACATTGGCACGGATTGTAGTGTTGGAAAGAGTGCTGTGACCGGCAGTAGCAGTGGTGGTGGTGGTGGTGGTGGTGGTGGTGGTGGTGAGCATCGAGATCTGGCTCGGAGCACCATTGACGATTTGCAACTGCCGAGGGTTCTCGTGAATCAAACTGTCTTGATGCATAGCGGCTTGTACCTGAGCAATGGCTTCAGCCTGGTTTCTGGCAGCTTGAAGACGCAGAGCCTCCTTGATGGGCTCAACCCAAGTAGGATCAGCGACTTTTCCAACACCATCACGACTCCATCTGTTGAGGATGATTTCGGCTTGTTCGGCATCGCTAGCATGAGCAGCGTGGACAAAGGTCTGAGTCTGAGGCGAACCGACCATGTCGATGCTGATACGCTTCTTCTGTGCTCTAGGACCCATAACGGCGGGAGCAAAGAAGTTGAGAGCGGTGCTCACAGCGGAAGCATTAGCTGCGTGAGTGGAAGGAGAAGCAAAAGCGGGGCGAGGCCAAGCACCTGGAAGAGCCGATGCAGAAGGCTCTTTGGTAGGAGAGGCGGGAGCGCGAGGCGATGGGTTGCCGTTGGGAGCATAGCCGTACTCGGGACCGGCTTGGAAGTTGTCCTGGGTATTCTTGCGCAGAGCACCGGAAGCTTTGCTGAGCGTGGAGCGGAATTTGCCCGGAGACGAAGGACGTCCGGCATTTGATGAAGAAGGAGGGGCGAGACGGTTGTTCGAAGGACCCTGATTGTTGACGAGCGACATGATATCCCAGAAGCCCTTGTGCATGAATGCGCTGCCCTTGACAGCGGAGCGAGGCATGTCGTCCGAGTCGCGATAAGAGGGGTTCTGAGCGAAACGGGAGGGCGCACTGTTAAGGTGAGGGTTTGCATACTTGGCCGAGGGAGAGGGAGGTGGCCTTGAGGACTGAGGAGGAGCAGCTTGAGCATATCGTTGCGGAGGGGGAGGCAGCTTCGGGGTATACTGCGCCTCGGCAGGCTGGTAAGGAGATTGTTGTTGTAGCGTCATGTGGGGCGGATAGGGGGGAGAGCTGCGTTGAGGCGGTGCTTGTTGATATGCCTGTGACTGGGAGTGGTGAGGATTGGGGTATGCTGGCTGTTGTGGTTGTTGAGGAGCGAAGTGTGCGTTGGAGTTGGCATAGGCAGATGGGCTGACGGGAGGTTGACCTCTGGAAGTGTAGGGCCGGTTGTAGTGCATAGGCTGAGCGAGAGGTTGAGGAGGAGGAGGAGGAGGAGGAGGCTGTTGAATGTAGGAAGGACGCATACGCTCTTCATGCTCGTACCAAGCCGCTTCCTTGGTGGGACCAGCAAAAGCACCAGCACCTCCATAGTAAGGCATAGCACCACCGCCGCCGCCGCTGCCGCCGCCACTGCCACCAGAGCCAGAAGATGAAGGCATGGGCCTTGCGCCTTGCGGTCGTGCTGTTGCAGCAGCCATGGTTCGATCCTGGAGTGAGGCGTGTTCCTTTTTCCGTAGGGCGTGTCCTACGAGCAATGACAGCTACGTTTGCTCGGCGAGCCGTGTTGCTTGTGAAGGAGTGTAGAAGCTTGAATGAAGATGATGTGTGTGTGAGAGAGAGAGAATGCAAAGATGGTGTATTGTATAGCGAAGCAAGAGAGCGAAGAGGAGTGTTGATGAGGAGAAGTGGAATAGCAGAGTGGAATAGAAGAGTGGAATAGGAGGCCTTGGGCAGTTACAAATGCATGCTGGAATACAACTCGGCTGCTTCACGGCCCAACTATCAATACAACGGCAACCATCTCGTTCTATTGAGAGATACAAAGTTGGACCCTGATTGGAATTGCCCCTTTTTTATTTCCAAAAGGGGCAGCAAATAGGCTGCAAATAGGCTGCAAATAGGCGGCAAATAGGCTGCCAATTCAAAAAGTGCAGCTGAAACCAACACTGCCAAAAGCTCTCTCGGGCGGAAAGAAAAGAAAAACTGAGGTCAATGTTACATCGCATTTATTCTGACATCTGTCGACAGCCATCATCGATACGATAGTCTCCTTTTGACGAGTTCCACCGAAACTTGACCTCTTCCCTCTTGCTCTCTCACAACAAACATCTCATAGAGAGACAGCTCTTGTGAGCAAGGCTTCCGAACTCGGTCTCGGTCTCGCTTGCTTCATAGAGAGCAAGGCTCGGTTAGGAGATGTTTCGATTCGAGCTCGTCTTGTTCGTAGACACACGATACTCTCTCTCCCACACGACCTAAACGAGGGGTTTGCATTCTCGCGATCGTTCAATCAAGTCAATGCAATCAATGCAAGCAATGCAAGCAATGCAAGCAATCGAGAACGCCAAGACTCTCACACCAGAAACATGCAGTGTTGTCGAAGCGAACAATGCGGAAGCCTTTTCATGCTGCCAAAGGGGTCCCCATACTGTTTCACCTTCGAATGGACACATGCTGCAACTTCCAAAGCAGTCAACAATCTCTCCGAGATCTTTCCGAAACAGCATTTCGCCGAAGCATTGCAAGTTGCACACTTCTTCTCTTGTGCACCTGCCCACCCTCGAGAGCAGGTTCTGACTCGCTTAGAAGGAGGGGCATAAGTGCAAACTTCTTGGCTATCATCTTTCCATTTTTGGTCATCGCTGCTTCCGCCGTTCTCAACCGTGGGAGATCTGCATTCCTAACATAACTCTGCATCATCTCGCTTTCGCTTTCGTTTCGGTGCAACTCTGCTTTCTCCACACACAGAGTGCCGTCGGCTCTTTTCGCCCCCCCCCCCCCCCCCCCCCCCCCGCCTTTGTGTTTTGCTCTGGAGCCCCGCTGCCGGTTTGATCTTCTCTTCACCACGCAAAGCAGAGTTCAGCGTTCGATGCAATTCTTTGTTCAGCGTCATCCGACTGAGCCCTTCCCTGCCCTGCCATATAAGGACGCGGACCCAACCATTCCTTCCTACCTTCTTTCCTCACTATCGATCATCCTAAGGTCCTCCTCAAGAGAGTAGACCTCCCCCTTCCCGCAAAGATGCGCTCCATCAAAGCGGCTTCCCTTGCCGCAGCCCTCTTCACAACCCTCTCATCCACCTTCGCACTCCCCTCATCATCCATTATCGACCAACACCAGCTTGAAACTTCTATACTCCAGACCCGTGCCGACAACAACAACCGCACCATCACCCCTTCCTTTGACATCACCAAATGTCCTGGCTACCAATTAGTCGGAGAACCCCAAAAGTCTCAGCATGGATTCACAGCTCAACTCTCGCTCGCTGGTGATGCCTGTCATGCTTACGGCGTCGATATCTCGAACTTGACGCTCAGTGTGGTGTATGAGAAGAAACATCAACTCCACGTTCATATATACGATACTGCTAAGCAGCAGTATCAGCTTCCCAATCGCCTCATCTACGACAGGCCTTCGGATAATCCTGACGAGATTCAGCAAGGTTCCACTGCAGAGGAAAGCGATCTAGTTTTCCATCATACCGCAGAGAACGCTACCCAATCCAGCAATGGCAGTTGGGCCTTTTGGATCCAACGCAAATCCTCCGGCGAAGTGATCTTTGATACTCGCTCGCAAAACATTCCCACCTACGAACAAGGCATCAACAATGTCTCGAGTGATACAAAGAGGAATTCGACTGCGATGCCCAAACACGAGATGGTGTTTGAGAACCAGTACCTCCAGCTCTCCTCCGCCCTGCCTGAAGGCGCCAATGTTTATGGGCTAGGAGAGTATGTTACGGGTAGTTTCAGGAGGAATCCGGACGAAACTCTGCAACCCTTCTTTACCTTGGATGCGGGTACGCCGGTTGATTCTAATCAGTATGGCTACCACCCAGTCTACACCGAGGCTAGGAAAGGAAAGGATGCCAAGTTGAGCACTCATACTGTTTATCTCCAGAACACCGCCGGAATGGATGTGTTGTTGCGAAGGGGAGTGATTCAGTATCGTGCCATCGGCGGAACTCTTGATTTCCGATTCTTCTCCGGCGACTCCTCCAGCGACGAGGGAAAGAACAGTCCCAACACCGCCATTCAACAATACGTAAACTTTATCGGCAACCCGGTCATCCATCCCTATTGGTCTTATGGCTTCCACCTCTGTCGATGGGGCTACACTAACGTTTCTTCCACCCAAGCCATCATTGACTCGATGCGAGCCGCAAACATTCCGCTCGAAGTGCAGTGGAACGATATCGACTATATGCAAGAGTTCCGCGATTTCACCACCGATCCTTACCGTTTCCCGCCCACCGAATTTGCTGCTATGATTTCCAAGCTGAGGCAGAATCATCAGCATTATATTCCGATTATCGATATGGCTATTCCCAAAGCTCCCACTAATTCTTCGGATGTGTACTATCCGGGTACGAGGGGGGACGAGCTGAACGTGTTCATGAGGAACAGGAATGGAAGCGAGTATATTGGAGAGGTTTGGCCAGGATATACGAGTTTTGTAGATCAACAGGCCGAGAATGCGCAAAAGTGGTGGACTGAGGCGATTGGGAATTTCAGTAAGGTGGTTGACTTTTCGGGCATCTGGTTGGATATGAATGAGCCCAGTAGTTTTGTTATTGGCAATGCTGCGGGTCCGGAGACGAACTTGAGTGATACTCCTGCTTATACGCCTGCGACTAGCGTTGCTGGGTGGCCTCAGGGGTACAACAACCAGACTTGGGGCAACTCTGGTAACCTTATTATCAATGGTACTTACACTTACCGTGATGGACCGGTGCAGAACAACGATGATTCGCAGCAACAACGTCGTTCTCTCCTCCCCACCTTCTCGCCAGAAAAGGATGTAGTCCCGGCTAAGCGACAGCAGGACGATGGAGCCGACAAGTATGGACCCAACGACCCCAACTACCAATACTCGAACAGCTCGCAACGCTACCTTACCAACCCACCCTACGCAATGCACAATGGAATCCACATCTCCGAAACCCCGCTCAACATCAACCTTGACAAGAAAACCGTTTCCATGTCTGCCGTCTCCTCCAACTCCTCCAACTCTTTCTATGACGTACACAATCTCGATGGAACACTTTCCGAACAGCATTTCTACAACGCACTTCGTTCGATCCGACCTGATGAACGACCGTTCCTCATCTCTCGTTCAACTTACCCTGGTGCTGGTAAGTTCACCGGTCATTGGCTCGGGGACAACTATGCGCTATACAACATCCTCCCTGCAAAAGAAGCGTACAAAGCAGGAGCGGGCATGGCACAGAGCATTGACGGAGTACTACAGTTCCAAATCTTCGGAATCCACATGATCGGTGCCGACATCTGCGGGTTTAACAGGAATACGGATGAAGAGTTGTGCAATAGATGGATGATGTTGGGTGCTTTCTTGCCGTTCATGCGCAACCACAACACTATCGGTGCTATCGCTCAGGAGCCGTTTAGGTGGGATAGTGTGGCGAATGCTAGTAGGATTGCGATTGGGAAAAGGTACGAGATTCTTCCCACGCTGTACAGCCATATGGCGAAGAGCGCTGAGAGTGGTGAACCGGCGGTTAGGGCTATTTGGTACGAATTCGAAGAGGTGTTTGAGGAGACCAAGGATTATGCTCATCAGTTTATGTTTGGTGATAACCTCCTAGTGTCCCCCGTACTGGAGCCTAATGTGACCGAGGTCAAGGCTTTGTTCCCTGACGCAGGGGGTAAATGGAGGAACATCTTCAGCTACGAGTCCCTGGAGGTGGAGTACAACAAGAATGTTTCGGTGCCAGCTCCTCTCAGCACGATCAACGTACATCTTCGACCGGGACGCGCGCTTCTTACTCACTCTCAACCCGCATACACCGTTTACGAGACCGCTCAGAGCCCCTACGGATTAGTCGTAAACCTGAATAACGACGGAAAAGCGAAGCAATGCTTCTATCTGGACGACGGAGCAACCCCAGCTCCTGCCCCCAACTCTACCTTGACGGTGACGGCAGAGAGTGGAAAACTGGACGTTAAGCTGCAGGGAGACTTCAACCCAAGCCAGAAGCTCGGTTACGTTGTTGTGCTGGATGTCAAACAGAAGCCCAACGCTGTGACTTTCGCAGGAAACAACAACACCCAGTTCAGCTGGGACCAAGGAAAGCAGTTGCTCAACGTTACCGGATTGCATAGCCATCTGAGCTCCCAGTGGAGTTTGCAGTGGTCGTCGTAGACATCACCTTCACCCTTCTTTCGTTAACGAATCGCCTTTTTTTTTTTTTTTTTTTTTTTTTTTTTTTTTTTTTTTTTTTTTTTTGGATGCTGTGTCTTGCAATCAAACCCTTGATCTACCATCCCCTGCATTGTGCTTCTTGTGAGAATTCGGCTCGAACGAGATCAAGAGTGACCCCACAATCAAGTCTTTGCACATGCCGGACTGCGGTGGATCTGATAATGTATAAAGATTGCGTTGCTTTAAGATATACGGGGACCGAAACACTAACACGGCTCTGGGGGAGCAATTATGGAAACTAAGTATAGTGGCATAGATGAGAATACAAAACCCCCCTTCGCCTGCCTCGCGAAGTGATCGAGTGAGAAGGGCTAAGATGCGCCTCTTCCGGCGAGCTTAGGCTCTCTTATCGCTACTCTTCTTCTGACTCAACAGCGAATGCAACGTACTTATCAACTCGACCCTCCTAATCGGTTTGCTGACATATGCCGACATTCCAGCCTGCAAACACTTCTCCTTATCACCCAACATCGCATGTGCTGTCAATGCCACGATCGGCACCTGTTCATCTCCGAGAGTCTTTTCAAACTCTCGAATGGCCATTGTAGCTTCAATTCCTCCCATAACTGGCATGCTGACATCCATCAAGATCACGTCGTACTGTCGTTTCTTCACCGCCATGACAGCAAGATGGCCGTTGTCGACAATGTCAACTTTGTGACCTTGGTTGGTGAGAATCTTGCATGCCAGTTTCTGGTTGACGACGTTATCTTCTGCGAGGAGAATGTCGTAGGTGACTTCGTTGGAGCCTTCGGTTGGGGTGGCGGCGGAAGATTCGAGGGAGGGGAGGAGGGCGTAGTAGAGATCAGCGACGGAGGTGGGAGTGTTGATGTAGGAGCTTATGCCGTGGTCTAAGCAGTAGGTCAGGTTGAGGGTCAACTGAGCAGGAGAGACGAGATTGATAGGGATGTATCGCAAGTGTTCGACGTTTCTCAGATCCTCCACAACAGCAAGGGAATCAGCAATGATAGCGTCGATACGTGGCATACCGCGCTTGCGATGCGATGCTTCTTCCACACTGTGCACTGTGAATGGCTTGAGACTGAGGTCTTCGATCATAGCCTGAACACCCGTCTCGTCGTGCAGCGTGTCGAGGTAGAAGATGTTGCGTCCGGCATAAGGTCGGATCTTCTCCTTGACTTGATCAGGTGAGATCTGATCCAACTTGACCACCATAGTGAAGAAGAAATCGGACCCTTTGCCGTAGTTGCTGCGCACCCAGAGATCACCACCCATAAGGTTGACAAGTCGTCGCGAGATCGAAAGACCCAGACCAGTACCACCGTACTTGCGCGTTGTTGAGCCATCAGCTTGGCAGAAAGTATCGAAGATGACATCGAGCTTGTCCTGCTTGATACCGATACCCGAGTCTGATGCACAGAACTCGAGCATAGCTTGGTTGCTATTGACCATCTTAGAGAGTTTGCATTTGAGCGCGACACGTCCGCCCGCATCGGTGAATTTGACGGCATTGCCGATCAGGTTGGTAATGATCTGCTTGAGTCGGAGTGCGTCTCCGATAAGCGGGTCAGGGCAGTCAGGTGCCACCTCATACATGAGATTCAGCTTCTTCTGCGTCGCTCGCACCGAGAGTGTTTTGAGGACGCTGAAGACGATACCACGCAGCGAGAAGGGAATCTCTTCAACGTTCATGCGACCAGCTTCGATTTTGGAGATATCGAGAATATCATCGATGATAGCAAGCAAGTTGCCAGCCAGCGTGGAAACAGTGACAAGGTTTTCACGCTGCGAGCGCGACAATTCGGTCTCCAATGTGAGCGCCGTCATACCAATGATACCGTTCATAGGTGTTCGAATCTCGTGCGACATATTCGCCAAGAACTCGGACTTGGATCTGTTGGCCAGCTCGGCGGCTTCCCTTGCTGCGGTGTTCTTCTGGATACTGTCGCGAAGACTGTACACCATCTGGTTGATCTTGGTCTTGAGCGAGTCCATCTCACCTGATGCCTCAACGGTGACGAATCGTGTAAAGTCGCCGTCGGTGGCAGCAGCTGTAATTTGGGCAAAGGCACGCACTTGCGAGGTCAAGTTGTTGGCCATGATGTTGACATTGTCCGTGATCTCGCCCCATGTGCCCTCGATATCCTTCTTTTGCGCCTGGACACCAAGCTTGCCCTCAGTACCCACCTCACGAGCAACACGTGTGACTTCGGAAGCGAAGAAGCTGAGCTGGTCAATCATGTTGTTGATGGTGTTGACAAGGTCGAGCATCTCTCCGGACACGGGGATGGTCACCTTTTGCGTCAAGTCACCGCGGGCTACTGC
The DNA here is from genome assembly GCF_900519145.1 of Ustilago hordei. Taxonomy (NCBI): domain Eukaryota; kingdom Fungi; phylum Basidiomycota; class Ustilaginomycetes; order Ustilaginales; family Ustilaginaceae; genus Ustilago; species Ustilago hordei. Next base: position 1,530,590 of record NW_024545279.1, on the reverse strand, counting down.
TGTGGTGGCGTGAGCAATGGCACGCACTTGGAGCGTCAAGTTGGCAGCCATGGTGTTGACCGAGTCGGTGAGATCCTTCCATGTACCGCCGACACCAAGCACAGTAGCACGACCACCAAGCTTGCCTTCGGTACCGACCTCCTTGGCGACTCGTGTTACCTCGAAGGAGAAGGTTCGCAAGGATTCCACCATGTTGTTCACCGTCAACTTGAGGTCAAGGAACTCGCCGCGAACTTCGACGTTGATGGTCTTGCTGAGGTCACCGCGTGCGACAGCGGTTGTGACAGTGGCAATTGATCGCACCTGTGTTGTCAAGTTGCTGGCCATCATGTTGACTCGCTCGGTCAGCACCTGCCACTGACCCTTGACGTCGTTGACCTTGGCTTGACCTCCGAGTCGACCTTCGGTGCCTACCTCGACCGAGACACGAATGATCTCATCGGAGAGTGTCTTGAGTTGACGAACCATGTTGTTGACGGTGAGCTTGAGATCGAGGATCTCACCCTTGACATCGACGTTGATGAACTCGGTGAGCACACCTTCGGCGACACACTTGGTGACACGTGCAATCTCTCGTACTTGCGATGTGAGGTTGTCGGCCATCTTGTTGACATTCTCTGTCAAGTCCTTCCAAGTACCTTCGACGTTGGGCACATGCGCTTGACCACCAAGCTTTCCGTAGGTACCGACCTCCATGGACATGCGGATGACTTCACTGGCAAAGATACGGAGCTGACCGACCATCGAGTTGACGGTATCTTTAAGCTGTGCCATCTCTCCTTCTGCGTCAATGTCGATAGTCTTGGCGAGATCACCCTTTGCGACGGCAGTAGTGACCATACCGATGGATCGTACCTGACCGGTGAGGTTGGAGCACATGCGGTTGACATTATCGGTAAGCTCCTTCCAAACACCTTGAACGCCCGGTACGTTGGCTTGACCTCCGAGCTGACCTTTGCTGCCTACCTCACGCGAAACACGAGTGACTTCGGTGGAAAAGTGACGAAGTTGGTCCACCATGACATTGATCGTGACCTTGAGCTCGAGAATCTCTCCGTCGGCTTCGACTTCGATCTTTTGGGAGAGATCTCCACGAGCGACAGCCTTGGTGACGAGGGCGACACCTCGAACCTGGTTGGTGAGGTTGGCAGCAAGACGGTTGACGACATCCTTGAGTTCTTTCCATGTGCCTTCGACGCCGTGTACTTCGGCTTGACCACCGAGCTTGCCTTGAGTTCCTACTTCGAGCGAGACACGGGTAACTTCGGCGGCGAAATGCGAAAGACGATCGACCATCTGGTTGATGATATCCTTGAGTTCGACCATGACGTGACCTTGAACGGGGACGGTAATGTGCTGAGTGAGATCTCCGAAAGCGACGGCTTTACAGACGCGAGCAATATCCTGAACCTGAGCTTTGAGCAGACGCAGCTCTTCTTGAGCAGAGAGGCCGCTCTCGTCGTTGTACTTTTCGAAGGAAGCGATGGGGTCGTCGTTGCGTGATGGTTGACCGCCGAGTAGTACAGGACCGTTGAGACTCATGCCGAGTGGGTAGCTGAGAGGATATGAGGAGCTTTGAGGCTGTGCATGGGAGAGCGGGTAAGGGAAAGGCTTGCCAAAGAAGAGGTTATCGTTGTGTTGTAATGGGTCGGAAGGATCCTCCTGTGCGCCTGGAGTGCGAACGAGCTCTTGACTACGAGCTACGACTTCGAGGTGGTCTTCGGCACGCCATAGCCTCTCTGCGAGCTTTGAGAGATTGGCCTCGATGGTCTTGGTCCGCTCGTCGCACTGGGGAGAGTTGAACTGGGGCAAAGGCAAGCAGACAAGGCCGTCGGTGTGTTTTTTGGGATGGTTCAAGTCAATGGAAGCGACATCATCTGCGAGCTCGTGGCCGTGTTTCTCGAAAGGTGCACCATTTGCGCTTCGTGTTGGATCGCTGGACATGGCACGCATCACGGCAGGCGGTGGTCTAGAGTTGACCAGAGTCTGTGTGATGAGGAGAAGGTGATCTAAGAAGTCGCTTGGAAGCGAGGAGAGATCCGGGAGAGGGGAGGAAGTCTGGCGGGTCATGAAGGTGCCCTGATTCGGCAAAGCCGACTGGGCATTCAATGTTGTGGCCATGATGGCTATGTGACGTGGAGGAGATGTCGATAGCTGAAATCGAAAATGTCTAGGGGTGGCTCGACTGCAGCTGCGTGTGTTGCGAGCAATCAAGAATATACGGATGCGGGCGGCAAGGGGTGTATTCGACGTGGAGAGATCGAGCAAGAGGACTCCGGAAACTGTTCGCTTGTGGATGTAGAAGCGAGAGCGGATAGATGCAGATGTTGATACAAGTAAGAGGAGGCTAGGACGAGGTGGGGATCAAGAGCGGACAATAGATGCCATGCTTTGAAAGACGGAGCTGTGATTGGATGTTGATGACGTCGACGCTGGGAAGAATGCAGCAAGCAAGAGAGCACAATGCGGTTGATGATCCGTGGGTGGCAACAAAGAGGTTGGCAATAAGCGCAAGAGTTGCTAGCCGGAGCAGCTCGTGTCTGGTGTGCGAGATAGGATGTGAAGTCGCTGACAAGCTTTTGGTGGGAGCGTGGTATCGACTGAAATGAAGAGTGACGGTTGCTTGTACGAGCTCGCTATGAGTCTATAGGCTAACGAACAGCGAGAACGATGGTCAACCGGCAGTGGAAGGGATCCTCGACCAAATGCAAAGATGCACAGCGCAGCCGGATCCTTGCGATGATAAGGGGATTCGAACGGGCTTGATGATGCGTTCGGCTTGCTTGATGCGATGGGTAACGTTGATGATGCCGCCGAAGATTCAGATGTGAAAGCCGTATATTCGTACGGAGGTCGGGGGGGGGGGGGGGGGGGGGGGGGTGTGAAGACGATGACGAGGAGGGGATGCGAAATGAAGTAAAGATGATGGAAGCGGAGAGGGATGAGGAGGGAGACGAGAACAAAAGAAAGGGTGTTGTTGAGTAAAGGCAGAGACAGCGAAAAGGGTCTGTCCAAGTCAGTCAAATGAGCGTGAGCATTGAAGCTGCGGTTGCCAAGCACTATCTCGCACGCACGCACGCAGAGCGGCGGAAGCTCTAAACTCGAAATGAATGTGTGACGACAGGGACTATGAAAAGGGCACACACACAGGCGAAGTGAGGCGAACCGAGGCGAAGCTTGAAGCTGAGCAAGGGCCAGAGTGGCACACTTGCCGTCTTATGGCGCCCCTCTCAAAAAAAAAAAAAAAAAAAAAAAAAAAAACCAAAAAAAAACCACACACACTGCTCTCACGCCTCGACAACCATCAAGAATCAACTTGACTGGCTTTCTTGCCGTTCACTTTCGGCTCTTCCGACAAACAACGGAGGGGCCGGCAGTTGTTGTGTCAGGCAAGTAAGGAAGCCTTTGATCGCTCTCTCAGAGTAAGTGAACAGCTAGCAAGGCTCTGAAGCAACGCTCTGAAGCAAGGAGACAGCAGCATCCGGACAGCAAGCACCGAGGGTGAGCATTCGATTGTTGCAGGCGGGATGGCCACTTTCTTCACAGTATTCAGATCTGAGGAAAATCGATGTCCGGCAAGAGAACTCGGCTTCGGAAAGCTACACGGCCAGAGCAAGCCGAACTCAGCTTCACTTTGACACTCTCTGCTCATACCAGCAAGCTTCGCTGAACAGCCATTGCGCCACTTCTGGCAGCAGGCTTCTATGAAGGGTGCGCCTCTCTGGCCAACAAGCGTTCTTTCCCAACTTGGATTTCGATTTGCAAAGTGTCGGAATCCCGGGTCGAACGCTTTTCATTTATTTTTTCATATTCATCAATACAAACTTATCCTGCAGGACTTGTTCCCTCTCATCTCTGTCACCACCGCACAGATGAGGAACAGTCGGACAATACAAAAACCGATACAAAAGCCATGATAGATTGCAGGTCAGCGAGGTGGCTCGCTGGCTCAAAGGCTCCCAGCACGACCACCTTTCTCTTCCCACAAACCTGAAGCAGCCTCTCGCTCTCCCTAGGCAGGGGTTGTTTTTTTTTGCACCAGGCTGTGTGCCCTATTGCATTGCTTGGCAATTTGGCCTGTATGAGTGTCTTAGGACATGTTTTGGTAACAATTCCTCTTTGATCCCCCAATCAAATTGGACCACAAAGCAGAAGTTATATAGCACAAAGCCCTCACCGCATTCCCTGAAAGCTCCACCACCTTCCCTTCACACTATCATCTCAACAATACAACAACAGCCCTCAACTAACATACTCAGCCAGTTAAGTTAATCTTTATTTTATGCAACCTTCAACAGCTGTCTGTCAGCAATCGGAAATCGGATAACCAAATCGAAACATAGTGAGCAGTAAATCATAGGACCAGATGTGCAGAAGAACTGGACCTACATGAGAGAGGCCATGCGCAAGAATTGCGGGATTAGGCAAGCAGTGGGTTCTGACAGAGTTTGTCAGGATTGGTGGATTCAAGACCTTACAACAGATCTTGACAAAACCAAATAGAGGGTGCTGCTCCCACCAATCTCACAAGACACACCACAAAAGGGAGATGGTCAAGGCCACATTGGACAACTGGTGGTGACTCACAAGGAGGAGTATGCGAGGGGAGGGCTCACCACTCAGATGAGGTGGGAGGGACCCCTATACAACAATGAACTCAGTGTAGGAAGGTTGGTGTTGTCATCAGAGGAGAGCAAGGAATTACAAGGGGCAGGACATAGGAGGATGTGCCTTGCCACTCAGATGAAGTGGGAGTGACCCCTGTCAGCAATAAACTCACACTGGTTGCCCTCAACCACAAGGAGCAGGAGGAGCAGGAGTGAGGACAAGGCAGAACACATACAGAGTAGGGCAGTAGCTAGAGGGTTGGACACCTCTAGGAGGAGCAAGAGCAGTGCTGCAGGTGACGCTGTACCAACCTATATATACACTCACTTCACCATAGTAGATGAGTGGATCCCCATCCACTCTACACTCTTAACTAACTATATCCTTACTGTAATGTATACTTAGTTGTCTTATCAATAGTTGCAATTGCAGGCCATTGCTTCTAATCAGAGAGTGTGTTGTCAGGGGTCTCGGGCCTGAAACCCAGGTCGGTCTGTCGAGATGCTCGGTGACTATCAAACTGTGCAACAGCTATTGTCTCGGTATCGGTCTTGACGAGCTAGTTGTTCAGTGACTATCAAGTTGTGTGATGACAGCAGGTGGCATTTGTTGTATATACTGTCATAGGTTTTGGCTGACCTCTGTGGACACTCCATTCAGGGGTAGCTCGGCGTGATCAATATCAATATGTAGGTTATGATGACACCAAGGTCTGGTGTGAGTGTTGATGATGATGAGGTTGATGGTGTCAGTGATAAGGTTGGTGAGTGTTGATGGTAATGAGGTTGATGGTGTTGGTGATAAGGTTGGTGGCATCAACACGAGTGTCCAGTGTGTTGACTTGATGCTTGAAGTGATCCCCAGACCACAGTGGACTACTGCCTTCGGTTCTATCTATACTCGGACCGCTGACCTGCTATGGGCCGCCTTCAGACATCAGGTAGTGGTGATACAACACATGCACTATGATGAGGAGCAACCTTGATCAATTGCTGCTATGCTGACTGAAACTAATATATACTTATGCTGAAGTGATAACTAGTTATGATGTGTGTAGAGTGGATGAGGCTCCACTTGACCTTTGATGATGAGAAAGCATGGTTATATACCTCTTCACAGCATCACCAGCGACGCTGCTCCTGCTCTCTCTCCAGAGAGTACCTTCTTCATCAAGTACTGTTCAGGAGGCCTCTCCTGCTTGCTTGGCACCCCTGTGCCTCCTGAGTGGTGTCGACTCCTTCGACACTGCTCCTCCTCCTCAGGACCTGCTTGCCGGTTCCCTATACACTGTGTCATGGGCCTGAATGCTCAAGAAGCAGGAGGGTCACTGGTTCATATGGAAGGAGCACAGGTATCGAAGATCTAGTCGATACCATTAGAGAGCATGGTCGTAATGCAGTCTCCATGGAGACCATGGACTCCTATGGACTCACATGCAAAGGAGGACCGAGCCATATGTGAGGAGGGCCAGGCACAGCCACAAAGAGGACCAAGCTCAAGGAGCATGCAGATAGTTACCACTCAGGGGCTCGAGAGACAAGAGTCAAAGGAGACGACACCAGGTCCTAAAGAGGAGGAGCAGTGTTGAAGGAGTTGACACCACTCAGGAGGCACAAGGGTGCCAAACAAGCAGGATAGCAAGGAGGAGGAGCAGTGTCAAAGGAGTCGACACAGCTCAAGAGGCACAGGGGTGCCAAGCAAGCAGGAGAGGCCTCCTGAACAGTACTTGATGAAGAAGGTACTCTCTGGAGAGAGAGCAGGAGCAGCATTGCTGGCAATGCTGTGAAGAGGTATATAACCATGCTTTCTCATCATCATAGGTCGAGTGGATCCTCATCCACTCTACTCACCATAACTAGTTATCACTTCAGCATAAGTATATATTAGTTTCAGTCAGCATAGCAGCAATTGATCAAGGTTGCTCCTCATCATAGTGCATGTGTTGTATCACCACTACCTGATGTCTGAAGGCGGCCCATAGCAGGTCAGTGGTCCGAGTATAGATAGAACCAAAGGCAGTAGTCCACTGCAGTCCGGGGATCACTTCAAGCATCAAGTCAACACACTGGACACTCGTGTTGATGCCACCAACCTTATCACCAACACCATCAACCTCATTATCATCGATATCACCAATCTCATCACCAACACCATCAACCTCATCATCATCAACACTTGCACCAGACCTTGGTGTCATCACAACCTACACCTTGCTATTGATCGTGCCGAGCTACCCCTGAACAGAGTGTCCACAGAGGTCAGCTGAAACCTATGATAGTATATACAATGAATGCCACCTGCTGTCACTGCACAACTTGATAGTCACTGATACCGAGACAATAGCTGTTGCACAGTTTGATAGTCACTGAGTATCTCGACAGACCGACCTGGGTTTCAGGCGCGAGACCCCTGACAGCTCGGTCCTCCTTTGCATGTGAGTCCGTAGGAGTCCATGGTCTCCATGGAGACTGCACTACAACCATGCTCTCTAATGGTATCGACTAGATCTTCGATACCTGTGCTCCTTCTATATGAACCAGTGACCCTCCTGCTTCTTGAGCATTCAGGCCCATGACAGATAGCTTCACCAAGTCGCAAAGAAGTGGATCGCACCAAGAAGGAGATCATGAATAAGTGGGGAACAGAAGATAATGGGAAGATCAAAGAGTTTATTGGAATCAAAATCATGAGAAACAGGACCCAGAAGAGCATATCTCTTGACCTAACAGTGTATATTAAATCAATGGTAAGCAGATGGTTACAGAAGGAGACTGAGAAATCCTGGATCCCAATGCAAAGCATAACTGCAAGTGCTGGAGGAGAGAGATGTTCACCATCATGAAGCAAAGAATACCAGGAGTTGGTAGGACAGGTCTTATGGGTATCCAACACAGTGCGACCAGATATCTCATTCACAGTAGGAGTTTTAGTGCAACACATGACAACTCTGGTTGAAGGAGTGTGGCATGCAGTGACCCACACTCTAAAGTACCTAAATCAAACAAGTGAATATCATCTCCAACTAGGAAAGAGAGCAAATATGGAGAAGGAGACAGTAACAACATATACCAATGCAAATTGGGTGTCAGACCCCACAAACAGTTGGAGGAGTACATCAGGAGCGATCACATATCTATATGGGAGCCCAGTGAGTTGGCAATCTCATGTGCAAAAATGCATGGCCCTGTCAGCTGTAGAAGCAGAGTTTGTTGCTGCATTGGAAGCAGCATGGGAGGCACTGTTCTTTTCATATCTGCTGCGAGACCTGGGTATCAATAATGCCAGACCAATACTCTGCACCGACAGCCAAGGATGTATACAGGTGAGTAAGGACCCAGCCAAACACTGGAAGCTTAAACACATTGACATGTGTTATTACTTTGTCAGGGAACATGTGCAGGAGGGAGACATTCTGATCAAATATGTCAGAATGGCAAACAACTTGGCAGACATTCTCACAAAGCCATTGAAAGGAGGAGAGATCACATGCCTAGCTCGAGCAATGGGTTTGGTCATGCCAGCAAGGGGGGGAGTTGAAGAGTCACTGGGATAACCAATATGTGAGAAAAGCGAGTAACCAACAGACCGATCCTCTTCATGCATACTAAATTGAGTGGCAACCAATCAGGAGAAGCATATGAAAGGAAAATGCTGAGATACTACAAAGTGGGCATGACTCGAAAGAGAACAACAAGCCATCTCATAAACAGGACAAAGGTATATATATACACAACCCTGTAGCAATAGTGCACAATGAATCTTAAGCATTACATCTATGACACACTAGTACGAAAGAGCTAGAACGTGGCTCAGACGAGGAGGTGCATGGTATAGCTTCAACTGCTTGGCACAGACTCTGCAAACATAATTACAATTGTCCAGATATCAACCAAGCAGGCATTTGCACTAGGTTGTCCCAAAATCAGCCAAAACCTCAACAAGATTGGCAAGATCTGATTGCAGATATTGGCCTGTTCAACATGACTTCTGTAGTTGCCAGCCTCAAGCGCAAGATGCAATTCAGATGTATACCCTCAAGCGTTTGGCCAACAAACTTTGCAAACCAATGCACCTGAGATGTTTTCCGCTTTGCTGCGTAGCTGCGGTATGGACCAGGACGACTCGGTTCAGAGGTAGCGTGGCATGTTCGGAGTCCTTGGATACCGGATGTATGGTATAACTATGCCTGTCTTAGCACGAGTGTTCGTGATGCGTCGACAGTCGTATGATGGTACTGGTTCAGGTACCGTAGCGTCGATTGAGGTGTCGACAACATCTAGAAGCGGCGATACAACACACACATGTCAAATAGTTGCAATGCCTGAGATTGCAACTGGTGATGATACTGAAGAAAGACGGTGGAACTGATACTGAGCGTATACTTGAAGGAGGGGTGCGTCTGTATCGACTCGCATCAGGGTACTTGTCGGCATGGCCGACGTCTTTGTATTGGGCTGAACATTTTCGGTCCATCCGACGATCGTATCAAGCCGCACACCTCGGCCCTCCGACGACCGTATCAGCGAACGATAAGGTCGGCAGGAGGTGAGGGTCAGGAGGAGATAAAAGACTGTACTCTATCACTGTATAGACCCTTTTTGCACTGCCTCTTCGTGATTCAGACTGCTCCTCTGCTCCAACATGTCACTGTATCAGGCCCAAGCTAGGATATATAAAAAGCACCCGAGTTAGTTAGTTCGTCTCCGTCTTATCATCCATCTATTTGTATACACAGTTCACCGTCGATATGTAATACTACCGCGTCCTACCACTCGAGTCCATCACTTGCTCCAACAATAGTAAGGTAAGTAGATAGAAGATAACGTGTAGAGTGGATCATCTTGCGCTCTTCGCAGGTGCTTTTTCTTCTGCTCTTGCCGAAAGTTGGGCGCAGAAGCAAGGCTTAAGTGACAGCAAATCGCGGCAGCCAAGACAAGGGCCACAAGCCCTTGTCATCCAGCTGTGCACGTACACTCGTGTGCCTTTTGTTGTGATGTACGATGCTATATCATTGTGGCCGGCCTCGCGATCAAAGCTGCCATTGTGAGGATCAAGGACAGAGAGTGACTTTGTCATTGTTTGTCCTTGCTTGACGCCAGCAGAAAAGGTCGACTGGAAATGCATCGAAAAAAGGCCAACAAAAAGGTTTGGGAAAATGAGAGCTGTGTAGCTAGCAGAGCTCTTTCTCTGTCAAGTTTCTCACGAGTCTTTCATAGCAGCTCAAGGTGCCTATCCGATCATTCAATCATCCGATCATTCAATCATCCGATCATCCAATCATCCAATCCGTCCTCTGTGGTCTACAGTATGAGCCTTCAAGGCCATCGGGCATCGCTTCAAGTCATCAGACATTGGCGATGCCTATTCCAAATTGAGTCAACTATCCCTCTTCAGCCAACATCGATGACTGCAGCTCCGTATCTACTCTACTCTGCTTGATACAATCATCGAGCTCGCTCGTTTCTTTCACTCTCTGTTCAGCCGAAGCACGGTCCGCCGTAGACGATCACCTTTCCTTCGAAGCTGCAAGCACGCGTGCGTTCCAGACCTCTTCGATACATATGCAGTCCTTGCCTCCAACCCACCCTCCTCAAAATTCGAGAGGCGTGGTGACGGTCACTTCTGGCCCTTCCCACACCAACACGCTAGCCACACTTCATCTCTTTGCTTGCACTTCCCGCTTCTCGCCAACGCCAAGTACAGGTCCGAGCGCCAAACAAAAAGGGTACGTGCTTCATCCAATCATCTTGCCCAAGGCGATCAGAGCTGGTGATTTGCTTGTCTCCGTTGTGGGCCCATGTGTCCGGCCCTCGCATGGAGTCAACGCTGGACTCCCGCTTCCGCGCAGGTCTGTGGCTCTGCCAGCCTATCTTGCTGTGCAACAGGGAAAGCTTCCCACGCTCTGGTGGGAACCAAACGGCGGCTGTCAAATGATATAAGAGCAGGTCACATGTCTCCTCGGTCTAAGTTCTGCCTCCCTCCCTCCCGCCCCCTCTCACCTTCCCGTTCTCAGGATCGCGATTACCGCAATCCTCGATGCTAGCATGGTCAAGTTCAGATCATGGACAGGGCATGGATGTGTGCCGACGCAGCTCCTCCTCTGCCTCTTGATCGGTCTACGACTCGTTTCGTCGTCAGTACAAGGAGCCACCAGCAACCTGCGCTTGCGGTTCACTCCTTCATCACAGCAGCAGCAAGAGACACATGAGCAGCATCACATAGCACCACGAACACCCAAATGGACCGAAGCGGTGTTTTGCGACCCTGAAGCACAGCCAAGGCTACAGAGACGCAACGGCACCCTATCCACGTATTCAACCTCGGACAAGACAGATCAACAAGAGGCTCCAGGCCTGAGACGATCACTTTCGGACAAGGATGACGATTGTCAGCCGGGAACTCACAGAGAGCATAAGGGCGGCGCTTGCGTTGGCCAGCCAGCGAAAGACTATATCGAAGACCATGTCACCGACACTGCCACTCCCTCCGGAAACACTATCAAGGAGCAAGCGTACGGTGCCTATGAAGGATCCTCTTTAACCTCTTCCGCACCAGATTCAGGCTCCTCCAGCGACAATGACTCCAACTCGAACTCGCCCGACTTTGGGCCTTCGAGCTCCATTAGCAACAATTCCAATAACACTTCCCTCGCTACCTCGGCTTCCTCCAATCAAGATTCTACAGAATCTTCGAACCTACCTTCGTCCACTTCTCAAAGTCCGCCTCCTCCACCACCAAATCGGACACCATCCAATTTCAATTTTGGTGGCAACCTCAACAATGGGTCTCGGACTGAAAGTCGGAATGATAACAGCGCGGTTAACAACAGCAACTCAACCCTATCGGATGGCAACGTCAACTCTCAAACCAATCATCCTTCCTCTTCGAACAACAAGACAAAAGCAATCGCCGTTGGCGTCACTGTCCCAGTCGGCGTACTTGCTTTGGGTCTCATCGCCCTTGTCATCCTACACAAACAGCGACAGAGGCAAAGGAGGGCAGAGCAAGGACAAACCTTGAGTGGCGGGAAAGACGAAGAGATGACAGATACGCCCGCTACTGGAATCAACACACCTAGAATCTCTGTCCGCGAGGTTGTCCCCATAGCGGCGCTCGGTGAAGCCTCGAATGATGGTCACACCGACCCAACAGCAGAGCATGGTGCAGCGGCAGGAGAGCATGGTGCAGCGGCAGGAGAGCAAGACGAAGCGGCTGAAGCAGGAACAGAAGTGTCTTCGGCGCCATCCCATATCACCGAATTGACTCATCCCGCAACGCCTATGTTGGCGGGCACAGAAATCGTCACACCGGCAACAGAATCAAAGCCAACTCCGGGAAGCGAAGCCAGCCCACAAACCGGAACATCAACACCATCTTCACAAGCAGGAGGTAGTCCAGGAATGCGAGGCAGGTCTCTCAAACGCAAACCTGTCCCAGCACTACTAGAGACCTTCGACCCGACCAAACTCGACCCATCCTCCTCCTCAAGAGCTGAAGCTTGCTCAGCGCCACATTCTCCCCTAGCAGCTGTGGTCGATGAAGCTGCTTGTATAGCTGGTCAGTCGCCTGTAAACCAAAGCTTGACCTCTTTGCAATCATAAAAAAAGTGCTGTAGAAAGTTCTCGATTGTGCGATGATAGAAAGTGAGTGTGAGTGTGAGTGTGAGTGTGAGTGTGAGTGTGAGTGTGAGTGTGAGTGTGTCTGACTTTAGTGCGGAGATTGCGGTGCGGAGGACGAGCGGAAAAGGGTTAGCGAACATGCAGGGTACAACTGCACTTTCTCTCTGCGCACGATCCAGCCAAGATTTCAAGGTACAGTTTCAGTCTCCAAACCAATGCTTCAAACTCAGCTCTCTCCCACAACAAGGACCTTATCCATCATCCTGCCCTCCTCCTACGTCGAAGTCGCTTGTCTGATTCTCACAACCAATCTCTGTCGTTGAACATGGGTCACCATTGATGGAAGCGACGACCGTCAGCGATTACTACAAAGTCAAACTCACCATCGAGCATTGGTTGTCTCTTGCGCCTTCCGAGCAGCTTCTGCAGATCCACTTTCAACAATCAACCGCCGTATTCACACCTCTACCTACAGAGCCTCTCGAGGGGAAGATCAAGTGGCATAGCTCGAAAAGGAGAGCATTCAGTAGGCTATACCACGACACAACTTGGTCGGGGAGGATTGTATGGGAATCGGTTGAAGGTAGCTTTCTTGCTACTACAACACATCCTTACTCCGCCGCCGAAGGAAAAGAAGAAGTGCAAGAGACGAAGACGCAAGAAGAAGGTTCGGAAGAAAGCGATTGAAACCGAGAAGAAGCAGACGTTAAAGGAGTGAGAAGGTCAGCAGCAATTATGGCTTCCTCTTCCTCCTCCTCCTCAGAAGGCTCGACTTGTTCCTCCGACTCCAATGCACCATCAACTCCACCACCGATACTGCAATACCTCCCTTCTTCGACCCCGCGTTATGTATGCGCTGATTGCGGTGCGCATCTCGCTTTACAAGTAAGTTCCGTACTACCAGGCCCTTCCCTTCTCTGAGTCCTCGTGCGCTCTCATGCTCATCTTCCTCCCTCCCTCTTCTGCCCTTTCACACTCCCAACTCCGCTCGATGCGATGATAGGATGAACTGATCAGCAAATCCTTCTCAGGTCGCGACGGAAAAGCATACCTCTTTTCCTCTTCAATCAACACCGCCCTCGGCAATAAAGAAAATCGTCACCTCCTCACAGGTATGCATACCGTTTGCGATCTCAGTTGTAAAGGTTGTACACAAACTTTGGGTTGGTACTATTGGAAGGCCTTTGAAATTAGCCAGAAGTATAAAGAGGGCAAGTGTATTATGGAAAAGGGCAGGTTGAGTAAGGTGAATGCTTGGTAGGCCTCACGCTTAGGTCCAAGAGGTTGGTTTTGGCTTTGTATCGCATCCTTGCAGCATTCTTGTTAGTTTTTTTTCTCTTCTTCAGTCTCGGTCTCATCATTATTCTTGTTCTCGTGTCAATGTTATCTCTGGTGTCAATGTCAACTCAGTCGATTTGTAGAACCGTTTCAATCGTACCAAGTGCGATTGCAAAAGCGACAAAGAGAACGAACAACATTGTGGTAAAGCCTACTTCTCGGCAGAACCCCCGATATTCGACCCTCTGTAAACGGTAATCCGCTTATCCTTACCTCCCGCAACCAGCTCCTGTCCATCATTAGACCAGTCAAGCCCCAACACACCCTTCTCTCCTTTCTTTCCTCCCTGCTCACCAACTGCTAGACTGAATAGAGCCTTCTTAGAACTTCTCGAGTCCCAAACCTTCACAGTACCCTCCATCCCGCTCCCACTAGCAAAGAGATGCGAGTCTGTTGGGTGGGCAGAAACCACGTCTACGGGCCCTTTATGGGCGTTGTTGATGGCAATACCTAGGGTTTGTACGCCCGAGGTGGAAGGTCGGGAGTCGAAAATGTGGATTCCTCTATCCATGCTTCCTGCGACCAAGGTGGAAGGCGCTAGATGGGTGAGTGAGATGATAGGACGAATTTCGGAAGAGGTAGAAGTGGGAAGGGAGAGGGAGGTGTGGACGAAACCACCGGATGAAAGGTCCCAGCCTTTTAGTTGACCGTTGAAGCCGCAAGTCCATGCTCGGTTGGCGTCTTTGGAGGAACGGGAGCAAGAAGAGAAGGAGCGTTCAAACAAGACAGAAGTAATGCGAGAGGAGGGGGTGAAGACGTTTTTAGCGCCGGTTATGGAGTGGGACGTTGGTTGGGCGTGCCATAGGATTGTAGTTGGTGATTGGGTGCCAGCTTTGCTCGGCGTGGTCTTCGAGCTTTTCGAGCTTTTACCATTGGTGGTTTTCCGGCGCTTAGAAGCACCTTCGTCCTCTGAATTGTCTTCGGATTCAGACTCGACGACGGTATCGGAAGTGGAAGAAGAAGGAATGTCGTCCCACAGCGCAACCATTCCATCCCAGCCGACACTCAATACACTTGCTCCAGATGGGCCTTGTGCAGTGTCCACCGCGCTGATCGGAGCATTGTGTGCTTCTCCGACCCACTTTCTTGAGCTCGTCCATTCTCCATCCTCCCCCTGAGCTACATTCCAAAGCTGAACCCTACCGTCCATGCCACCCGTCACAATCGCATCTGCTTTTGCAGTCCATTTCGCACTAGTCAAACTTCCATTCTTGCCCGCCTGAACTGTAGACTTGTTCAGCGTCGAAAAGGTATGCTCTGCCTCCGCAGCATTACTCGGTGAGAACAACCTCACACTTCCATCGTATGCTGAAGTCATGTACACCGACCCCACCCCACCAGCATGGCCGCAATCGACAGAAGCTACCCAATCATCGTGCTCAAACGCAGCGAGGCGGGTGGGAGGAAGTGTCGAGCGGACATATTCGATTGATAGCGTTGATTCGGAAGTGAGGCCTTGAGTATCAAGGTATTCTCCCAAACTTGTGCG
The DNA here is from genome assembly GCF_900519145.1 of Ustilago hordei. Lineage (NCBI taxonomy): Eukaryota > Fungi > Basidiomycota > Ustilaginomycetes > Ustilaginales > Ustilaginaceae > Ustilago > Ustilago hordei. The sequence continues at coordinate 1,515,536 of NW_024545279.1, read as the reverse complement.
GAGGAGTGAAGAGTCGATGATGAAGTCAAATGGTACTGTGGTTGCAGCAGAGTCTGTGGAGGAGGAGGCAACAAGCTTGTTGACGAGTGTAGATAGGTGTGTACGACGCCATGAGACAGGGACCATGTACGGGCCTGATGGGATGGCGTATTGGTCGAGGGAGGTGGTGAGGGTGATGGGTACTGTTTGTTCCACCGCGCCGCCGGAGGCGGTGGTTTCGGAGGTGAGGGGAGCGTCGTAGTCTGTTATTGAGTTCATGGTTGCAGGTGATGACAGGTATAGAGTAGATGATGGTGGTGAAGAGATGATGGAGAGCAATCAAGCAAACCTCCACGACAGCGAGTTGCAATTCCCCTGCTTTTCCTCTCTCTCTCAAAATTTCTTCTAGAGAACAGGAAAAAAAGTCACAGCGTTGTGAAAATGCTTGTTCCGTGTTCCGTGTTCCGTGTTCCCTGTTCCCAGTTCCGCGTTCCGAGTCCCGAGCTTTTTGATCATTGCTCTTCCCCCCTCAACGTCCTTAACGTTTCGACAGGCCCCCAGGTCATCCTCCTTACCTCCTCCTCCTTACCTCGTCCATCCATTCATCCGATCCGATCCGTCGTCGTTCGGATCGTTTCATCAAGGACCACATCCGGACAAGCTTTGCGATTACGCATCATTTCCCTGGAACCACCCTGGCAACCCACTCGGCACAACATCGTCGGAACTGTAGTGACTCTTCACCATGGAGATCAACGCGGATAACGCAAAGCAGCTCATTGCTCAGCACGAGAACGAGTTCAGCGCTCAGTCACATGCACTCAAAGAGGAACCCATCACTGCGACCACCTCAACTGCCAATGGTGCTGCTTCCAATGTCACCCCCTCCAATGTCACCCCCTCCACTGCCGCTGCCAGTCCATCAGCGCCTTCAGCAGCCTCAGCCCCAGCCCATGCAGCCAGCGCCCTCACAAGCTCTTCTGCTTCCAAAGCTGCCGACACTGGCGGCCGAATGCAACTCATCGACCAAGAGCAAAAGTTCAACTCCTCCCAATTCGCTCCCAGTCTTCAAAACTGGGGTCTCGCAGATGCAGGTTTTGGTTACGATCTCTGTGCCGTCCTCGGTTCGCAATCCACCGGTAAATCCACCCTGCTCAACAAACTCTTCGGAACCAACTTTGACGTCATGTCTCAATCCGCCCGCCAGCAGACCACAAAGGGAATTTGGATGTGCAAAGCTCATAAAATCAACCTCCTCGTCATGGACGTCGAAGGTACAGATGGTCGTGAACGTGGCGAAGATCAAGATTTCGAACGCAAATCTGCTCTCTTCTCCATGGCCTCTGCTGAGGTGCTTATTGTGAACCTGTGGGAGCATCAAGTCGGTCTCTATCAAGGTGCCAACATGGCTTTGCTCAAGACTGTTTTCGAGGTCAACCTTGCCCTCTTCCAAGCGAGTAAAGCCAAAACCCCAGGAGCCAAAGATAAGGCTTTGTTACTCTTTGTCATTCGTGATCATATCGGCGTTACACCCTTGCAGAATCTTTCGGCGACCGTCATGGCCGATTTGACCAAGATCTGGCTCTCGCTTTCCAAACCTGACGGCCTTGGCAACTCGCAAATCTCCGACTTTTTCGACTTTATGTTCACCACCCTACCGCACAAGATCTTGCAACCTGCCGAATTCGACAAAGCCGTCGGTCTGCTGCGCCACCGCTTCGTCGACCCAAACGACCCCAACTTTGTCTTTAAGACGGAATACCACAAGCGAATCCCCGCCGACGGTTTGCCCCACTATCTCGAGTCCATCTGGGAACAAGTCATGACCAACAAGGACCTCGATTTGCCCACACAGCAAGAGTTGCTCGCCCAGTTCCGATGCGACGAGATTGCAAACGCCGCCTTTGGCACCTTTGCAGCCAGCATCAAGCATTTCCGAAAACGCATCGAACGAGGCTCGATCTTGGAGACCTTGGGTCCTGATATGGCACTCCATCGTTCCACTGCGCTCAGAGAGTTCGATCGCGACGCAGGCAGGTATCACCAAGATGTGTACAAGAGGAAGCGTCTTGATTTGCTCGACAAGCTCAATAGTTGCCTTTCGCCCTTCTTCCTCGGTCAGCTCAAGAACCTTCATCGCCACATGCTGCAATCCTTCAAAAAGAACGTCTTGGAACGAATGCGGAACGAGACCGACTACGATTTCGGCAAGGTGGTTTCCAGCGAGAAATCCTCCGCTTTTAGCCAGTTCTCCGCTGCTGCACAAGCCCTTCTCCTCGCGGATACCGATTGGACTATTGATGACGAGCTTGCGCAGCTGGACAGCGAAATCCAATCGATCAGCGATACGATGCGCGTCGAGGAGACCAAGAAGATGGTCGCTCAAATCGAGCGGACATTCAAGAAAAACATGGCTGAACCTGTCCAAATGGCTCTCAACAAGCCGGAGCCGGATATGTGGGATAGAGTTCTCACCGCCTTCCGCACCACGCTCGAGCAGGCGGAGGCGACGTATTTGAGGAAAGCAAAGAGTTTCAACTGCACCGAAGAGGAGAACCAACATGCCTTGGCGGCCTTAAGAAGGAAGACTTGGCTTAGTCTCAAAGCCAAGGTGGACGAAGAAACGGCGGATTCAGTGATTGCAGCCAAGTTGAGGAACAACTTCGAAGATCGATTCCGCTATGATCAAGCTGGTGTGCCCAGAGTTTGGAAGCCAGAAGACGACATCGATTCCGCCTTCCGCAAAGCTCGAGATGAAACCCTATCGCTTATCCCACTCTACTCCAAGATCAGCCCTCAAGACGCCTCACTCTCCATCGACTTTGCCTCCATCGACCTTGCCTGCACCTCGGACTGCCACCCAGCGTCTGTCTCTCTGGGCGAGAAAGAAGACTTTGATTTCCCTTCAACGCTCACTGTCCTTTCCGAGGCTCGCAAAGCCGAAATCAGCGCCCGCTTCCGCAAAGAAGCAGACGCACTCTACGTCGAAGCCAAGCGATCCACCGTTCTTAGCGTCGCCCAGATTCCTGTTTGGATGTTCGGTCTCATGGCCCTTTTGGGTTGGAACGAGTTTATCGCCGTCATCAGCAGTCCCGTTTACTTTACCTTCTTGTTGGTCCTCATTGCAGGTGTCTATGTCGTTTGGAAACTCAACCTCGGCGGTCCGTTGGCGAGTGTCGCAAAGGCGGTAGGGAGAGAAGTGCACAGGCTGGCACATGATCAGTTGAGAACCCATTTCACTCAGCCCATTCCACAGCCAGCCCTGTTGAGCGAGTCCAAACCCCAGGCGAACACAGAAGAGATTGCCTTACAGGACAAGTCATAAACCCCTCTCACGTTTCTACTTGGACGACTAACGAGGAAGATATTGACATATTCTGGTGTGGTAGATGAAATACGATACACGATCCAACCTTGCAAAGGCGTGAATGCATTGTATGTGCTCTTACTATGATGTGAAGGGGTGTGATACTGTGCAAGAGTAGCGAGAGCAGGCTAGTGGCAACCAGACCGATACTCGTCAACGAGACTTGTCAATCCAGATCCATACGCTGTCTTTTGCATTGAGCCGCGCCATCATCGTCATCCGTTGCTGTTGCTGGTGCTGGTGCTGCTGTGGCTGCGGCTGGTGGATTGGACACTCCAGCCGCCGAGATCGAGGGCAGCGCAGGGTGCATGTGATCGTTCCAAATCGAATTGGGCACCTCCTTGAGCAGCTCGTACAGTACTGTACTGCCAGCTTCGCCGAAATTGGACCGATAGTCTGTGCTCTAAACCTCCGCATCCCTGGAGCTTATCAGAGGCCAGTCCTTCACAATACACAGCGACGGTGGAGCAGGAACGCACAAGTCCACAATCACAGGTCTATTTCAACGCAATGAGGGTTCCGTTCGAGAGCGGAGTCCAGCATATTCAGGTCCGTTAGAGAGCGAAGGTCAGCACAATCGGTTCCGTGAAACAGGGTAGGTCAGCATCTCTTCTTTGTCTTCTGTTGTCCTTTAAGCGCTAAAGTACTTACTTGCAAACGACATCGTATGTGACTGTTCCATCAAGGCAAAGCGTTGTCAGCACGTAGTCTTCCTTCCTTTCACTAGTTCCACCTAGACTTACATATGCGGTGCTTGTTCCATTTGTCCTGATCGTATTCCACCAACGCAGCGTTGACCAGCACCGTCTCTTTCGCTCCCTCATCCTCTCCATGCTTCAAGAGATGCACACCACGAGCTTCGTGTATATGGCCAAAAACATGTAGCAGTGGTTGCAGAGCATCGGGTGAGGAGGCGGGTGCGGTGAGTCTTCGAGTAAGCTCTTCGCAGCCAACGGGCGTGCCATCGTGGATAGCATCAAGTCTGCCGAGTTTGTGAGGTGGTGTATGGGTTATGAGTAGGTCGACGTCGCTTGGAATCGCCGAATGGACCTCTGTACAGCTCGATCGATGGCAAAGATGTTCAAGAGGGGTCAGCTGAGCAGGGTCACCCGGGAGGGTAGGAATGGCTTTGTGGATACTCACGCTTGGCTTCTTCCCCACGAGCATAGTTCCAAGCCCAATCTTCGAACTCTGGTGACCACTGTTATCACGAAGCAACACAATCAAGTTATTAGTACTTGAGCAATCTCTCTTCTGTGTCTCATCATGGACTCACCGGACTCCCCCAAACCTTCCACAAATGGTGCCTAGTCTCCTCTCTATCCACACTAAACTCGAATGCATCATCCTCCAAATACTTCAACCGCTCTCCCAGGCTCTCCTGGCTCAGAACCCTCTTCACCTGCTCAACATCATCTTTAGCATCTTTCACCTTGTACTTTGCGTTGAGCTCTCTGCCCCTTGTTTCGTAGAAGTTCTTCGATGTGCATGCGGAGAAATCGTGGTTTCCGCAGACGAAGATCTTCTGTTTATGCGGTAGAGACTTCAGCCATTCGACTTGAGAGGAGAGGTCGCAGGGTTGCCCGAGAGTTGTTAGGTCTCCAGCATGGAGCAGGACGTCTCCGTCAGGGATGAGTGTTGTTTGGGAATGAGAGTCGGAGATCAGGATGAAGCGCACAAAGTCTGGACCTGGGAGATGTGGTGGTGAGGAGACATCGTAGTCTGTGTACACTCGTGTGCCGTGCTTGGAGGTTTCGTTGGTCGTTGTGGCCATCTTGAAGTGATCCTCAGCCTCGTAGCGGAGGATAAGGTCAGGAGTGAAGCAAGAAGGATAGGACAAGGAGGGCGGATTCTTGACCCTGCATAACGCGTTGTCTCGCAATTGAAGATAACAATTAGTATATGCTGTTATTGGGGCCACAATCAGGCTCCCTTACCACAGTCGTATGCTTCTTGTAATGCTTATGTTTTCATAGTGCAAACCTAAATGACAAGTGCATATATATATCCTATTGCCACTCTGGTCATATCTGAGACAGAATGTGTCACTCCTTTCATACCCATATGTTGCTACATTACGAGGTGCCCCTGAGCCATTGCTATGACAACCCTTCATTGTGTTTTTTGCTTATGCAGGCATTCAGTGTTTCAGTGCCTCACTTGTAACCCATGCATCCTTTTTAAAATACTGATGTATCTTCAACACCCCCTCTCAATGGGATCTCCAATCCTATCATCCTAGCTAACCATGAGATATTGAGGCCTTGTAAAGGTTTTGTTAAGATATCTGCAACATTGTCTGCCATTCTGATGAATTTGATCTCCACATCACCTTCTTGCATGTGGTCATGAACAAAATGGTACCAAGTGTCAATGTGCTTCAACTTCCAATGCTTGGCTGGGTCTTTACTTACCTGAATGCACCCCTGACTGTCCATGTATAACACTGGCCAGACATCCATGATTTCCAAATCCTGGAGCAGATATGAGAAGAACAGTGCTTCTCATACTGCTTTGGAAGCAGCAACAAACTCTGCTTCTACTGCTGATAATGCTACACATTTCTGGATGTGAGACTTCCAACTAACTGGGCATCCATATATGTAGGTTATGGATCCAGATGTGCTCCTCCATCCATTTGTTGGGTCCAATGCCCAGTTCACATTGGTATATGTCATTATGGGTTTGTCCATGTGTTTGCTTGATCCTCCTCCTAAATGCAGCTGGTACCTGCTCATCTGATTTAAGTACTTTACCATATGAGTGGCAGCCTTCCATGCACTGTTGATTGGGCTTGACATATATTGTGCCAATGTACCTACAGCAAAGGTGATGTCTGGTTGAGTGGTGTTTGAAACCCATAGTAATTGACCAACTAACTCTTGATACTTCTTCACCTGTTTGGGGTTGCATTTCTTTCCTCCAGCAATGTTTGCCACACTTGGCATGGGTACCCACAATTTGTTGTTTGCTCCTTCTAACCACTTGTTCACCATTGCTTTGACATATGCTGTTAAATCTAAGGATATCCTCCTCTGTCTTCTGTCATGTGTGATCTTTATTCCTAGGAACTCCTTGATTTCACCATTGTCCTGTGTTTCCCACTTGCTCATGATTTCCTGCTTAGTGCAATCCACCTCATTGCAACTGGGCAATGCTATCAGCATATTGTCTACATACACTGTGATGATTGTAATCCTATCACCCATTCCTCTTGAGTACAGACATGGCGCACTTGGCATGCAGTGAAAACCAATCATTCAGAGATGTGAATCTAGCTCAATGTTCCACTCACAGCCTGATTGCTTTAAACTGTACAGCCCCTTCACTACTTTCAGTGCCTTTCCAGGTGGTACTTTGATTCTGATCAGTGGTTTTAAGTATACATCATGATGTATCATCAAGTTTAGGTATGCTTGTTTCACATCAATTGAGTCCATCTCCCAGTTTCGAATTGCCACAATAGCAAGCACCCCTCAAATGGATTGGATGGGTGCTACCAGTGCAAAGACCTCTGTATAGTCAATACCTTTGCATTGCATGAAGCCCTGTGCTATGAGTCTGGCCTTGAACTTTGTTGGTACAAGGTTTGCATCAGTCTTGATCTTGAGTACCCAACATGTGTCAATGGTGTTTGCTCCTTTTGGTAGATCAGTGATCTCCCATGTGCCCATAGCCTCCAAACCATCCAGTTCCTTTCACATGGCCTCTTCCCAATGTTTCCTATCCTCTCCACCTAATGCTTCACTGACTGTTGGGTCCAGATTTTTACTCTGTTCCAGACATGTTGCCATGAGTCCAAAAAGTTCATCATCAATCTGGGTCTTGGTGACTAGTTTATGCTCAGCCTCTTTCACTATGCCTTCACTTTGTTTGTCTTCTGAGCTTGAATCCATGTTGATGTACTCCATTAATGGTTCCCTGTCCACTTCATCAAATAAGTTCTCATCCATATATCCAAGGTTCTCAATGTCTTCTTTGGCTGCTATCATTGGTGGTGTCTGTGTACTGACTGGTCACCACTCTGTTCTGTCTGACCAACACTTCGATTCCATGAACTTTGCTGAGTTACTCCAAAAGATTGTTGGGCTGTATTCTGGGCTGTAAAATAACCAACCCTTTTGCTCCAAGCTATACCCTAAGAAAATGGATGCAATGGCTTGCTGATCCAGCTTCTTGTTGTCTCACTTGACCTTGGGTACATTCACCCATGCCAAGCATCCAAACACTCATAGGAGGCTTATGAGTCACTCCAGTGACTTCCCAAACATTGCTTCATAAGGAAACTCATTGTTGATGCTTGGAGTGAGGTTTATTTTGAATGCCACTGCTTGGATCACATATGGCCAAAATCTCTTCAGCAGTCTCCTTTGAGTTAGGAGCATCTGCATCCTTTCACCTAGACTCCTGTTCATTCACTCCACTCACCCATTTTGTTTGCTATTGTACCCCATGGTGGTTTGCCACTCAATACCTTTCTCTAGCAACCATTCTAATGCATCATTGCTCTTCCATTTGGTCCCTTGATCAGATCAGATCACTTTTAACTTCTGGTCCATCTGTGTCTCCAGGAAGGAAACAATCCTTCTGAGTTGCACAAACACATGGCTCTTCTGTAACAAAGGCTGTGCATGCATGTACTTGCTATGATTGTTGACCAGCACCAGTGTGCATGTATACTCTGTCACGTGGGATGAGTCTATTATCAGGTTGATGTGTATAAGGTCTAGGGGCCCTGTGGCTCTTTTGCCACTACCCTGCCCCATCCAAGCAACTGTACTTTTGGATTGTATGCACTGCTCACATTTCAGAGCAGTATCCAGGTCCAAATCCACAATGTGTTTATCCTTCAGTTTGCTTATGATTGCCTTTGACTTGTCTCAGCCTGGGTGTCCTAGTCATTCATGCCATAATTGTTGTTTTGAAATTTTTGGCTCATTCTCAATATGCTCGAACTCCTCATTGACACCTTCAAACAATGGTGTTGATGTGGTCATCACACTCTCTTGCCATGTATTGCCTCAGAACTCTAAAAGTCCTCACTCATGATTCTTTGCAACCTTGAGTGTCATGCTGTTTGTCAAATAGATTAATCTGCTGGTATTATCCAATATCACTTGTGCTCCATCATCTGTCAATGAATTTGTTGACAAGAGGTTGACATTGAGATGCTTGACATACAATACATTTTGTAAGGGAATATCCCCATAATCTGTTAATAAGCTAGCATCTCCTATGACTGTTGCCTCCAGAACCTCATTTCTGGTGGTGATCACATGCTTTCAGCAGGTTCTTGGGTGGATGAGCATATCATAAGAGTTTACCATATGATAGCTTGCACCTGAGTCCAGTATCCAATGTGCTGCTTCTTTTGCATTCAGAGGTTCTTGCCACTTCAACATATGAATGGTGGAGCACCACACCTCCTATTTAGGTTTGGCAAGTGGGGAATCTTTGGGGATGGTGACCAAGGCATCACACTGACTGATACCATGTCCTGGTCATTTACAGATCCAGCATTGGAGTCGTCATGGTCTGCTTGTGCTCTTCAGGTTTGCATCACTGTTGCCAGTCTCAGATTCCTTGGCCTGGTCATCTTGATCATCATTACCAACAGTCCAGGTGCTGGCCTGTTGCGGGTCAATCTTTTGCATGGGGATGCTTTCAATGGCTGTCTGGTGAATGCTCAATGCAGTTGCAAGGGTGTTGAAGTCGATCTGGTGAATGGTGGTGACCATCTCTTTGTACACCAGATGCTGGATTGTGCATTTCTGCAATGCCAAGAACAATGTATCATTGGCAAACAGCTTCCCGAGAAGACTGCTTTCAGTTTGGATGGTCCAGATCTCTTGAATTAGCTTCCTTGCATCAGAGTGGAACATCTTTATGTCACCAAGCTGCAAGATAAGTGCAAGTCTATGAGATATCTTGGTGGCTTTGTTCATTAGACCATTTTCAATCTTTCTCCACACTTGATGGAAAGTGAGATACTCTTTGATTACATCTAGAACAAGGTAATTGACATTGTGTTCTCCAGTAGTGTCAATTGTCCCACAGAGAGCATTGGTCAAAGCATCATCAAGAGAGTGGCTCCATTTTGGATGCTTCTTGTCATATGTTCCCTCAAGGTGTTTCATTGCATGGGGCATGGATCAGAGGAAAGACTTCACATGGGTGCTCCAGCTGTAGTAGCTTCATGACATAAGCTTCAGCACAGGTTCAAGAAGCTTTGCTAGGGTGTGAAAGTTATATCACTTGTTGCCATTGTTGAAATCAGAGTTGGAATTGGTGTCTTTGTTGGCTTCATTGTCGATGACCTCTGGCTCATTCTTGTTTGTGGCATCATTGTCAGCCCATACCTGGGTGGCCTTGCCTTTTCTGCTTCCTTTGGTCTTTGTGCTGGCACTGACCTGGGTTTTGGTGTCTTCTACCATGGTTGTTGATGAGTTTTGGTTAGCTCAGTGATAGCTTCCTCAGACTCTTAATCAATTGAAGATAAAAATTAGTATATGCCATTATTGGGGCCATGATCAGGCTCCCTTACCACAGTCATATGCTTCTTGTAATGCTTATGTTTTCATAGTGCAAACCTAAATGACAAGTGCATATATATATCCTATTGCCACTCTGGTCATATCTGAGACAGAATGTGTCACTCCTTTCATAGCCATATGTTGCTACATTATGAGGTACCCCTGAGCCATTGCTATGACAACCCTTCATTGTGTTTTTTTGCTTATGCAGGCATTCAGTGTTTCGGTGCCTTGCTTGTAACCCATGCATCCTTTTTAAAATACCGACATATCTTCAACTCTCGCTCGTACGCCCCCCAGGGTCCAACTCGATTGACTCAAACCTCTTGATACACACTTGAACCAGAGTTCTTGAGTCATAATGCATCGAGTTTGATATGCTTGTATCTGCGGCCATAGAACCTTGAAAGCACCGCATCCCGTCCGATCTGCGAAGTTAAGCAAGGTATCGCCTAGTCAGTACTGCGGTGGGGGACCACGCGGGAATCCTAGGTGCTGCAGTTCTCTTTTTCTTCCCCTTCTTTTTGGACCTTTCTCAAGCGGGTTCCGCCCTTCAACGGAGCTTGCAAGCTGAGCAGTCAGACGGAAGTGAGGTAAGGGTTGGATTGAACGAAACTGTATGCGAAGTGCGACCGAGAAAGATAGGAAGAGCAAGGACAGATAGTTACAAATACACGAGACAAAGTAGAGGAGATTCGACAAGAGGGAAGTTGCGTGATGACGAAGTTGTAGCAAATGAGGTCGGGAATGAGGGCTGGCGTTGTTCTTTGTCTTCAGAAGTAGACTCTGATCGCCTGATTGAGGTAGCTTTCGGTGGGACAGTAAGGACACTTAAATCGCCTGTTTAAGCAAAAGCAAAGTTAAGTGAGTCAGTGTTGGTCGTCTTCAGCATCATGCGCGGTTGCATCAGAGCTTCGAATCGCTTGATACATACCCTTTCCCTTTGGCAAGACGATTGAGCGTCTCCAGACACAGCACGTGTCCACAGGCCAACATCATCGGCGGATTCTCTTCCGTTCCCTGCTCCTTGGATACAGGACAAGCAAATATCGAGTGGAAACGGAGCTTGGTCGGGAGTGGGATCTCGATCTGTTGTTCAATACAATACAAGGCTTGTCAGGTCAGTACCATGTCTCTTCTCTGACTGTAAGCTCCGACGTTCTGTACTTACTGGCAGCTCATCGGCCTGGCTCCACTCGTTGCCCCTCTCTTTCATTACCGCTTTGACCTTGATGATCTTGTTGAGCGCTCCACCAGCTCCAACTTCCACACCGATGGCAAGAGGTGCGTCCTTCGCGATGCGGTTGCGCGCGCAGAACTCGAGCTTGAACAGTGGCTCCAGCAGCGGTGCATGGACCAGATTTGCATCTAGTAGTGGACGATAGACGAGCGGGACTGTTGGAATGAGGTGTTCGACAGGAACCGAGTCGAGGCCTTCCGGACCGTAGGCAGGAGCAGGGAGAAAGGCGGGCAAGAAGGCAAGCAGCGTAAAAAGACGTTGGATCTCGCCAAGATATGTGCTGCGGAAAGGCTTGAAGTGTTCTCGACCGTAAGCGAGAGCTCGTTCGACATTGGTTCGTGGCAGAGGCATGCCAGCGGGATCGGTACTTGTTGCAGCTGCTGTGACGGTAGAAACGGGTGCAAGCTGATCGATGGATGCGCTCATTATCTCGACATTCTCGCCATCTGGATCTCGATTAGCAGTAGCAGCATCCTCCGGGCCACCCGGTAAGATCGCACCAGCAGCAATGCGTATGAATTGACTCCTGTGCAGCGCGAACTCGAGTGGGCTCTTTCTTGCCTCCAACCATGACCTTTGCACTTGTGCCCATGCAATAGCTGGTCGTAGATCTCCTCGACCCATCGCAGCTACTACATTGTGCAGCTCTGCATACAGGGCCTCGCTTTCTGGTGATAGATCGAGCCCTGCTTCAGCTGCAAACTTGTAGCTTGTCGACCAGTCTCCATGCCTCTGCAGGTGATTCAGAATAACTCGCTCCAGTGCAGTCTGTGCTTCCGGTGAAGAGAACAGTGATGGATCAGCGATGCCATCGATGGGGATCGGAAACTTCTTGTCGAGTGCCTTTGTGGATTTGGAAAGAGCAGCGTGGAATTCCTTTTGTCGATCAAGGATGGTCTTTTGGGTGCTCTCGACTGAAGCTTTGAGCTCGGCAAGGACGACCCCTGGACTGAGCTGAGATGATGATGAGGCGGCATCGGAAGTCGAAGAGATGGCGGCTTTGGCCGCTTCAATGCGTGTGATCAGCTGGTCGATCGAGTCGTGGACGGTGGGTGTGACAGCAGCTGCTTTGGCGGAGGTCGAGCTGGGGTGCAGACCGGGTGCGCGCTTTGCTAGCTGCTCGAGCGTTTTTTGTACGGCCTCCATCGTGGATTGCGACTATGTTGTGGTGCTACAGATGTCCAGTCGGAAGTTCTTCGTGCAGAGGTGTAGATAAGAATGTTGACGAACAGAACCGGTCGTGGAGATAGTGTCACAATAGCCAAGGTTGCACTTCGCAGCTTGGCCGTGTATGCAAGTACGGAGCGTGGATATCAGCGGGCGTCCGCCAGAATAATGCGCTGCTTGATGCGGTGATGATGATGGTGGTGATGGTCACAAGGCTTCGACAACCTATCTGTCCTTTATCGCACTGTGCTGTGTCGGATCGGCAACACACAGCACAATCCGATTTTTGGTGACTGCAGGCGTGCATACAGTTCATTCCCCAGACTGCGATCCTGCCTGCTCTTTTTTCGGCCGTGTTGCTCCGCTCTGGACAGTGCCGTGTGGAGAAATATAGGACCCCGATTTTGGCTGCTAACATCTGACCGATCTAGTCGTATCACCCGATCCACACCTTCGCTTTAGAGCTGTCAAATTGTCTTGACCTCAATCGCAGACGATCTCCTATCACAAAGGCATTGGAATTCCTATCGAGCTATCATATAATGTGCACAGTGTTGAACACTGCTGGTGTCGCTTTAGTCGACCACAACGTATCGACTCTTGATGGGCCTCTTCTTGACTGTACCCGTCCTAGAGCCTCCAGGAGGGGGCGGCGATCCCACACCTGCAGGCGTCGATGTACCCGATGCTCTGCCACTCATTGGAGGCTGAGCAGCAGGCGGCATAGAGTGATCTGCCAGGTTGCTCCTTGCCCTCGTCAAACCCCTCAGACCGGGAGGTCCTCGGTTAGGTGCCAGTCCAGAGCTTCCCTCACTGATAGGAAGTGTGGCTCGACCCATTGTGAAGCCGGCCATGGGCGGGCCTCGCATCGGCGGCGCACTCGATGCTCCAGCGCTACGGTCAACCGATGCTGGGCTGGCAGACTGGGCTCTTGCGGGAGGTGGTGGGGGCGGAGGCGTACTAGCCACACTACCGCTGTCGCCGGCTTTCTTGTTGACCCATCGCTTGAGCTCCTTGTCATAGACAAAGCTCGTTTCTTCACCAAGATGCGCCTTCTTAGCTTTAGCCTTGGCTTGCTGCCCAGCACTGTCGGTCGAAGAGCTGCGACCCCACAGACGGCCAAACCAAGATGCAGATGGCTTGAGCTCCGGCTTCTTGTCATCATCGTTGCCCCCGCCGCTGCTTCCCGCATCGTCCTTCTTGCTGCCTGCATCGCTCTGTCTGCTCGGACCAGCAGCAGAGCTGGTCGTGCTGTCACGGCGTGATGCATCACCCGCTTCCGAGCTCCCTGCACCCGGGCCACCGGCGTTGCTCGCCTTGCGACGGCTGCTCGCATTTCCCAATCCAAGATCGTCGTCTTCCTCATCCATGTCATCCTCTGCGTCGTTCCGCCCGTACGAAGACGCGTATTGGTTGCCTTGAGATGAGGGCTGAGGCGTGCGGCTGTTCGACGAGAGCGCATCGAATGGCGACACGAAGCCGCCTTCCTCTCCAATCTCAAGAGCACCTTCAGGAGCGACATTGCTGACGAACTGCGGCTTCTGGGCTCCGTGAGGATCGTAGCCGTAGAACGGAGCTTGACCAGTAGCCGAATAGCCGCTCGTGTCGCCTTGCTCCTCGCCGCCAGCCTCGTCTCCCTGTCCGTGCTCACCATATGAGCCGTATCCGCCATAGCCGCCATAGCCGCCATAGCCTCCGTAGTCTCCATATCCGCCATAGCCAGCTTCGGAGCCAGCACGGGGTCCGTTGGCATCCGTGCTTGGACGACCAGAGCTCTCAGCATCACGTCCACTTTGACCGCTAGCATTGCCGTGCCATGGTGCAGTGTCAGAGGTAAAACTCGTCTCAGCCTGTCCACCGTAGGTCGAGGATGCCGTCGAGAACTCGGACGTCTGCGTGTCGTGTCCAACACCGTAGCCTTGACCTGGACCGCCCTGCAGGCTGGCACCGTAGCCGTAAGCGTTCGCTGGCGCCTCCGAGCTAGAGCGCACACTATCGCGCTCGTAGTTGCTGACTGCTTCGTGGCCGTTGCCGTTGGTCGACCCTCTTTGCGGCAGCCAATTTTCATATGGGCCCGAGGCGAGCGGTCGCATCGACAGTGCTGAGGACGCGCGATGCTTCGGCGATGCAGCCGGCTTTGTAACATTGCGGAAGTCCATAGCAGAGCCAGAGCGGGAGGTTGGAACGCTCGGTGATCCCGTACGCAGCTCGCTGTACGACTGTTGCCTTGTCATGCCTCCCGAAGCTGCATCTGGTGTGATGGCGCTATAGTGCGAGAAGGGACCAACACTCGAAGAGACCGAGCCCTTGCTGTTCTTGTTGGGCAAGTCTGCCTCGATGCCTCCTTCCTCACCAGCGATGAACTTGGTAAAGCGGCCTTCGAGAGCGCCCCAAACACCATCGAGCGTGGGACGCTGCATCTTGCGCGTCACCCAGTTGCCGCCAGGTCCTGCGTGTGGTGCGCCCACAAGTCGGTCCGAGAGTTGCTTTGACTGGGACAGCAGCGTCGAGTGCAAGTATGGCGAGTGCTTGATCTGCTTGAGACACTGTGCAATGGCTTCGCAATATCGCTGCGCTTTGGCTGTCTCGCCGAGGTCGGCCAGCTGCTGTGCGTGGACGAGCTTGTAGGCTTGCAAATGCGGGATGCCTGCAAAAGCTTCTTGACCCTTGGCGGCTGGCACGAGCCCTTGGGCGAACTCAAGCACCTCGGTCATGAGAATGCCGTCCAGGTCCTGCAGGAACGTGGTCGAGCCCTTAGGATTGGCGAGACCAAGCAAGGTGAAGCGAACGCCGGTCGTGTCTGCACCACCGATAGGCGAGGTCGAAGGCGAAAGCAGGTAGCAGAAGTGTGCAGCTTCAAGCAAGCCACGTGTACACAGGCCATCACCGATGGCTGTCAGAGCTGCAGAGTCGCTTGGGCTACGGTTACTTGCAACGATTGCCGCAGACTCCTTCCAGCTAGGCAGCGCTGTCGAAACAGTCGTTGCCTCAGTAGGAGCCGGCTGCAAGCCGCCAACCTGTCCGAGCTGTGTCTTGGTCCGGAAGAGATCAAAGATCGACACGGGGTCTTGACCCGAGAAGACGTTGTAAGCAACCTTGAGGCCTTGGAGATCGCCCTGACCTTGACTGCTCAGGGAAGCCTCAGCGGCAACGACTTCCTGCTCGATAAACTCACTGACGACCTCCTTCCAGCATTCCTTATCGACACAGCTGGCAATCGTCATGGCATGAGCCCACATCTTTTGGGCCACAGCGTATTCGACAGCCTGGCGGCGCTCACCTCGCAGCAGCATGGTTTGCACCTTTTGCAAGAAGTCGCTACGCAGCTCGTGCGAGGTGATGACGGTACCCTCTGCTTGGTCGCTTTGTGCAGTCGAGCTGACGGACATAGCAAATCCACCGGCCGCAGTAGATTCTTGAGCATCAGGACCAACGATCAACGATCGGACACCCTGCTCAAACGCGGTCGAGCTTGTCTGGCCGTCGTTCTCGACAAGAAACTTGAGCAGACGCAGCAGCAATACTTTGTCTTCGGTTCGACGTGCGTCAAGCTCACTGCCCTGTTCCGGAGCGCCTTGCTGGGAGCCTGCAGCTAGGGCGGAGAAGGATGGGCGTCGTCGGAGATAGCCTAGACCAGCAGAAAGCTCCTGTACGCGCTCGTCAAGATGCTTGATGAGCGCTGCCTTCTTGCTCTTGTTCGCCGAGGCTGCACCTGTAGCTCGGGAGAGTGCGTTGGTGCCAGCGGCACCTTCAAAGACAGGACCAGGGAAGGTGAACGGATCGAAAGCAGATGCGTAGGCGGACGATGGGACGTGCGACGAGAGCGCCTGGATGTTGACTCTGGTCGGGTAGCTAGAAGCATTGTACGAGTACGATCCGTAGACATTTCCTGAGCTGCCCGCTGCGTCTGTGCCGTCAGCACCAGAAGAGCCGCGGGAGATAGGGAAGTAGCTGACGAGCTTGCCACCAATGCCGAAGCTGGCAACTGGGATAGTGGCATTGCGCATTGTCTGAAGCATGTCGGCCGACGCCTCCGAAGCCGCCTGCGACGGTGAGTCGTTGGCGGCGCTGTGAGGGCCTTCGCCAGCACCAGCAGTGCGAGAAGCGTACTGATCGGGTGGCGCATAAGGCGACGGTGGCATACCGTATGGGCTGTTGAGGCCGTACTGCTGAGGCGAACCAACACGGTTGCCATGATCGAAAACATCAGCCTCATCGCGTTGTTCTGAAGCCTGTCCGTATCTTGCATTTGTGTCGTCCGTGCTGGGAGCAAGGCTTTGGGACGCCCGGCCATGGGTGTCGTCGGCAGCATACGGATCAGAAGCTTGGTCGTTGGCAGAAGCGGGACCATACGGATTGTAGCTTGAGTAAGGATCAGCAGTGGCGTTTGAGGGTGGCGCGTAGACATTGTTGCCGACAGCTGCTGGGCTGTACGGGTCGGGTGCTGCGTCGTTTCCGTAGGCTGACGAACTGGAACCGAGCCAGCTGCCTTGCTCGCCATGAGAGGCCAAGGGCGTCCTAGCCTCAGCGTCTTCCTCGCCCTTCGCGCTCGGCGTATAAGCGTGTTGACCATCGTCGGCAGCTCCGTTTAGATCAGAGCGAGGAGCATAGCCATAGCCATTCGCATCCTGCTCTGAGCCATACGCATGAGCACTGTAAGAGTCTTCGGTCTGTTTTGGCTCGTCTGAGCCGGTTTGCGGCTGCTGCAAGCTGTAAGAAGCATAAGGGTCGTAGGTTGTGGCAGTCGAAGTCGTCTGTTCGCCCTCCTCGCTGTATTCGTTCCAGCCAGAGCCGTTCTGTGCAGGAGTGTTTGAATGAGGCTGAGTTTTGGGAGTAGCATCGTCTGCATCGCGTGTGAAGCCATCCTCATCAGCGTAGCCGCCTTCGTAGTCGTAGCCAGTACCCGCGCCCGCGTTGACATGCTGGTTGGAATCGAGATTGAGACGATCGAAAGCGTTGGCAGCATCATTAACAGCACCGTGACGAGCCTCTTGGCCGTATGCATCCTCACCAACTTTGCCATCGTAGCCATTGTTGTCAAACTCGTCAGTGACAGTGAGGGTGGGAAGCGGACCGTCATCACCATTGGAAGCAGGAGGCGTAGCAGCGGCTTGCTCGAGCGAGTCGACCCACGAAGAAGCAGGACGCTTGTACGTGGTAGGCGGCGTGTCAGTGGCGCCGGTCTGGTATTCTGACCGCTTTTGAGGAGTCTCGGCTTGATTCGGCCAGGCAGGCGAAGGCACATCCTGACTTTCCTGCTCTAGTGAGACGGCAGCGGAGTGACACCTTGGCGGTGTCGAAGAGTCAAAAGCCGGAGACGAAGACGAGCCGGTAGCACTGTGAGCGTTGCGAGAGGCAGTGCGCGAAGTGCCGCGAGAGGGCCCCCTGGGAGGTCCCTTGGGCGGACCTTTGGGAGGTGGCGGCAAGGCAGCGCTCTGTGATGAGTTCGTTGGAGAAAGAGCGTATACGTTGTTGGAGGAAGCGCTCGTAGACGAGGGAGGAGCGGCTCCAGGTGGATCGCATGGGCTAGCAGCACGTGCGGATGCCTGACCGCTAGGATCGCTGGCTGCACCGTAGCTATCGTATCCGGACGTTTGTGATTGTGATGGCTGAGAGCCGTATACGTAGCTCTCATCGGTCCACTGCTGCTGCTGCTGCTGTTGCTGCTGTTGCTGTTGTTGCTGAGGAGCATTAGGATCGTATGCAGGATCTTGCTGCTGCGCGGAAGGATCAGTGTTCTGCGATTGCGGTTGATGTTGGTGCTCGGCCGTGAGGTCGGGTGCGTGGTCTTGACTGCCGTATGCTGAGTAGGATGCATAGGGATCTTGCGAGCCCTGAGTTTGATCTAACTGAGCATCAAACGCAGGAAGAGCAGGCGGCGGGGCATCGTAACTGTAGCCTGAGTTTTGAGCATAACGTGCGTAGCTGGACGAAGGGTCCTCGGTGGTGCCGTACTGTGCGCCGGCTGAACCGTATTGTGCGTCTGCTTGGTAGTTGGGATCAGAAGCATATGCACTCGGGTCGTAGCTCTGTGTAGCAGCATCGTTGACGTAGGCAGACGAGGCAGGAGCATAGGGGTCGGCAGGAGCGTAGTTGGAATACGACTGCCGATCGTAGCTGGAAGGATCGTACGCTTGTTGAGCTGAATCGGGCTGAGCGTAGTCTTGTTGATTGTCGTAGCCCTGATGAGTGTAGTCCTGCTGAGCAGAAGTTTGCAGACCATATGCTCCTTGGTCGTAGCCTTGCTGCGCGTAACGGTTCTGATCATAGCCCTGTTGCTGGTAGTCGTATGTTTGCTGCGATGAGTCATAGCCCTGCTGCTGATAATCGTATCCTTGGTGCTGTTGATCGTAGCCATAACCTTGCTGTTGTTGATCGTAGCCGTACTCCTGCTGCTGATGGTATTGCTCCTGTTGATATGCCACGATCTCGCTGGCAATGGGACGACCGTAAGCGTCGTATTGTGGCTCTGGAGCGATAGAAGGCTTTGTATCCTCCTGATAGAGCCAAGACAAGGAGCGTTGACCGCCATCGGAAGCTCGAAAAGGGACAGCTTCCTGCGTCGCTGGCCCATCTCCATTCGTAGGCGCAGCTGTAGTCGACTGGCTCTGATCATCTGCTGATGCAAGCCAATCATCTTGATAGCCCGTGTCGGCAAAGAGACCACCGGGAGAGGCTGGGCCTGAGGAGGGACCGCTCGCCTTTCCGTCGCCATATGGCACTGTCAGGCTCTCGCCAGTAGTGGCGGTAGGCTGAATGGCTGCTTTGACTGCTTTGGCGTTTGTCGAGGCAGGTTGCGATGAGACTGGTTCCAGGCCGAAGATCGAAGTGAGAGGGTCAGCAGAAGCTGTTTCGGTGGATGTGCCATTGTTGCTATGTGTATCAGCTGCTGCAGAGGAGCGGAAGAGGTCTGGCTCTTCTGCCGCCGTCTCATCTAGCTGCGAAAGTGAAGGCGTGGTGCTGGAAGCGGTAATGCTCGAGAAGGGGTCATCGTCACCTCCAGACCCGAACAGCGAAGCAGCGATGCCGATACTAGGCTTAGGCGCATGGCCCTTCTTGTGCGGTGTTGTCGAAGGCGACTGCAATGAAGATGCTGAAGCATTAGTATCCTGGTCTGCCGTAGAAGGAGAAGCAACGATCGTGGACGACGCTTCGACAGAAGAGGCAGGCTTGTCGTCCGAGATTGGTGGTGAGCTGCTCATGCTGTGTGTCGAAGGCTGGCTAGCTCTCGTCCTTCCAAGAGAACAAGTGTGTTGTGTTGGGCTCCTTGAATGTAGTGAGAGTCGTTTGCTGCGATCCTCGTCGAATGCAGGACGGTCAAGATGAAGCTTTCCAGAAAGCGTTACCACCGTCAAGCAGCCACGAACGTGAACCAAAGGCAATAGTGTCGGGGGGTTATATCGATGAATGTACCAAGCGATAGAAGATGGTCGTGAAGCTGGAAAGGTTGCTCTTTCCGAGAGAGGCTGACGCTGATCCAGTTGAAGTAGATAAAAGCTACACAAAGCGTAGAGACGGTGAAGGTAGTGCTTACGGCCGAGTAAAAGGCTTGAGCATCTGAGCACGGACCACATGTGTCACAACCTACTCAAGACAAATGCTTTGTTATGCTCCGCAGTCGATGCGGCTCTCTGCCGCTCTTCTTTTATATATATAGACTCCTTCTCTCTCCTCGCTCTCTCTCTCCCCCTCTCACCATTATCATCATCAATCACACGAAAACTTTAACTGATCCTTTTCTGCTTGGAGCTTGGTGCTTGGTGCTTGGAGCTTGGTGCTTTCTATCGCCTATCGCCTTTCTGCCAATCAGGTCTCGTTGTAAAACGGCACTCGGGCCACGTCAAAGCGCGATTGCAAACGGTCAGCAGCAGCTGCGCTTATGAATGCATTCGACAGATGAGCCTTGACGTGGCGACTCTGAAGCCCTACAATCAGTCTTTCTACCACACGTTGTCATAGACATGTCAAAGCTCTCACTTTATCCTCCTTAGCTTTGACAGTCTTGACTCTCCAACCTTTCTCGCTTTGCGTTGGCGCTCTCCGATCGCCACGAAGGGAGTCGAGTGGGAGTGGGAGTGGGAGTGCGTGCGCGAACGAACCTACGAAACCAGAGAGAGAGAGAGAGATTTCCTCCCTAGCTGTTCGTTTCAAAAATCTAACATTGTTCTTGTCGGGGATCGCTCTCATGAGCGGCGACTCAGCCTCCACTTGCAAGGAAGAACACCGCGAATTCTGATCGAGCTTCTTCACAACCATCCTCCTCGTCATTCACTGCATCATTCGTCTTCCTGCCACAATTGTCCTCATGATCTGAGGACGGAAGGGTATGGCAGCCATAGCTTCAAGCTCGTCAGCTGCCATGATGGCCGATAACATGGACCCAGCCGACCGGGCGTGGGCCATACAGGAGAACCGTTTCCGGGCCAGAGCAAGGCTTCGACTTGAAGCAAGAGCACGAAAGCCTCGCACCATCGTCAACAATAGCACTGGTGCCTCTGCTACAGCATCCTCTTCAGCCTCGCAGCAATCCCGGCAGCCTATGCTCGACTCGAATGTACCATCCATTGGCCCTAATGCCAACCTTGGCTCAGTCCCCGCGACCAGTCGAAACGCACAGCTCGACCCGGCACAGCTCAAAGTCGTTGGCAGCAAAAGCAATGTGGCTCGCACACGCAAAGTCGACGAGGCAGAGATCCCACTCCAGCGAGACAAGTCATTGGGAGACTATATCGAGTTTGACCTTTCCAAACTTCACAACAGTAAAGGTGGTTTCTTGATCGATGACCAAGATCCCGCCGCTTCACGGAAGACGTTGGACGATCTTCGAAAGGAAAAAGAGAGAGAAAAGCAGCGTATGCGGGACTATGCTCAACCAGGTATCTCTCTCGATCTTCAAACTCGACCGACATGCGAGAGCTGCGGTAGTCCCGAGATCATCGACCACCCCTTCAAGCGGGTCTTTGGTATCTGCGTCTGTCGCAAATGCGAACGCGAGAAGCCCGAAATTTATTCGCTGTTGACCAAGACGGAAGTCAAGGAAGACTACTTGCTGACGGATGCAGAGCTGAAGGATGAAGAGCTTCTGCCGCATCTACTGAAGGCGAACCCGCACAAGGCGACATATAGTAACATGATGCTCTTTTGTAGAAAACAGGTGGAAGAGTTTGCTTTCGGTCCAGGCAAGTGGGGCTCAGAAGCTGGCTTGGATGCCGAGTTTGAGAGAAGAGAAGAAGAGAAAGCCAGGAAGAGAGGTAAAAAGTTCCAGCAGGGCTTGGTGGATCTCAGAAAGCGAACGAGAGACAACGTTTGGCAGAGAAGGAAGGATGAAGAGCACCTTCATCAGTGGCAGGAAGCGGAAGAGAGAGGTAAAGCAGTTCAGAGGTGTACACAGTGCGGATATGCTGTCGAGGTCGAAGTCTTTTGACCTCTCTCCATCATCCCTCTCTCCATCATCCGCCTCTCCATCATCCGCCTCTCCATCATCTGCCTCTCCATCATCCGCCTCTCCATCATCCGCCTCTCCATCATCTGCCTCTCCATCATCCGCCTCTCCATCATCCGCCTCTCCATCATCCGCGCTTCCCGTCTCTCATATACCAAAATCTTTACTTGTACTTGTATCATTGTGCCAATCACACTATCTAACTAGCCTCGCACATGTCGACTGAACCAGGAAAATGCTTCTGATTCGAACATGCTTGCTGGCGATTCAATGTGAATCAAGGGAAGATCTCAGCCATCATGAGAGCTACCGTACTTGACCAGCCAGTGAACGGATAGCCTCGCTGTCCATGACCATCTGTTGGGTTGTATTGCTCGAACACATAGCCTGTCTTGTTGTACTCTTTGAATGTGTTGTCCACGACGTTTTTCCTCAAATTGTCATAGATCTCCTGTGCTTGTTTCTGGTGTGGGCCTGATGTGGTTGCGTACTTGTTTCTGAGCGCTCTCAAGCTGAGATAGCTCATATGAACCCAAACAGGACCACGCCAGTAGTTTTCGCCTTGACCAAAGAACTCATTTTTGCGACTGAGACTTCGAATGCCATATGGAGACCAGAGCTGCTCTGGATCCGAGAGCAGATTCAACACGTGGCCAAGGTGCGCCGAGTCGGGAGGAAGCAGCTCCAACATGAAGGGGAAAAGGGAAACGTAACCCGCGTGGCAAACGTGGTAAGACTGATCCTGTTCGTCGACGCTGGCATCGCAGTACATCTTCTTTTCTTCGCTCCAGTGAAGATCCTCCAAGTTGGCGACAATGTCTGCGTAGTGCCTCTCGTACTCTTCGACGTCCTCCTCCTTGCCGAGCACGCGTGCAATCTTGCACATGGTATCGGCGAACGAGCCCATCCACGAATGGAGATCCACATGCAGCTCGCCCGTATGCGGGATTGGTGCGCGTGGGTAGTCGTCCAGTCCACTTGCTAGCACATGGTCCTTGGTCCTGCCTCGCCATCTGTAGCCCTCTGTCTTTGATGTAGCATCACGATCCCACTCGCGAATCTCGCCTCGCTGAGTACGACGGAACCACCTGTAGTGGCGACGCAACTTGGGGTAGATCTCGTGCAAGAAAGACTGTCCAAGCGCGGCAGAGGCCAACATCTTCTCGTAAATGGGTGCCTCATCGAGACCATCCAAGTCGGTCAAGACTTGCTGTTGAGCGAAAGGTGCAGCAGTGAGACCGAGCTTCTCGTTGCGTGCTACAAGACGATCGACGTATGCGCTGACCGCCAGGATCAATGTCGGAGGGTTGCCGTACTGTGGATACTGCGTCTGGAAGCCGTCTGGCACACGAGATCTTGCCTCGTCACCGAGAATCTGCTCGCGAGCTACCCAGCCATCGTCGTCAATGAGCCTGATCCAGCTGCCAAGTATGTCAAGACTGAGATCATTGTCCCAAGCTCCAATGTGAGCAAGGTGGAAGCCCTCATCCCAGTAGAAGCCGCGAGGGAAGATGTTTCGACATGGTGTAGCTGTGAACAATTGCTCTGGCTCAGTAAGCTGTGGATCCGCCTGCCCGTGTACTTCGGGATCGTAGACGCCCGAACCGGACTCGGCGTCATACTCGTGCCGGAAAGACCGGTCGACGATAGCTGAGCCGTAATAGAAGCCGATACCACCAGTGATGGACGAGGTAAGATCGCGAGCAAACTCGACTTGCTCTAAAGTGAAGTTTTTAGACGCAAGACGAAGGGCTCGGTCGAAGCGCTGATCGTAGGCTTGCTTGGACGCTTTCAGTGCTTGAGTGAGAGCAGCTGAGGAGAGAAGCTCACCCTTGGGTGTCGTAGCACTGTCGTAGAAGACGTCGAATGTAAAGTTGCCAGTGAAGGACTTCTGAACTGCAAAGAGTGTGGATTCGGCTGCCACCTGGTCCGAGAGACGCGTGGTGAGGGCAGGAACAGGCATGCTACCTTGACCGTATGTCTGTGCTGCTTGCTGCAGTTGAAGCATGAGATCCTTCTGGATGACATCCTTAGCTTTCCACACTGACTCGACAGGAATGTGTTTGCCAAAGACATGAGTTTTTCCTACAGTATCGGCGTAGGCTTTCGCATCAGCGCCAGCAGTTGGGTTGGTGACGAATTGATTGCCGTTGGTGTTGGAGTTGCCATGTTGAGCATCGGGCTCTACGATTCGCAGAACAAAGTTACCGAGACCAGTAACAGAACCTGCTAAGTGGACGGGCTCGTCCCTTGGAATGCCGCTACCTTCTTCGAAGTTGGTCTGCAGTCCAAGCGCACTACCTAGGCTCTCGATGGCGGTGTACCAGAAGGTGGTCAGCGAAGCCGGCTTTGATGGATCCATGACAGTGCCGGAGATGCGTGCGCCCCAGCTGCCTCCATTTTTGTTCGAGGTGTCGACCTTGAGAAAGCTAGTCTCGAGACGGTAGTTGTTGACATTGTCGTTGATCTCTTGAATACCGAACTCACGACCGTCGTGGTACTTCCATGTGAAACCTTTCATGCCATCTTGATCGCTGCATTGATGGCGAATGTGCTGAAAGCCGGAGTAATCTTGCAGGCCGAACCACGCCAAGCCGGTGAGGAGCGAGTCAGCAAGGCGTGGCCGCAACCCAAAGTAGATCTGTGGGCGATAGCTTCCCCACAGTAGCGATGCATCGGCCTGAGCTTGTGCCTGTACAGCCTCCGGTGGCTTTATCAAGGTTGCCTCGGCGGCATCGTCGTCATCAAAGTCATCGTCCGCATAGTAGGCGTTGGTCTGACCAACGAGCACGAGCAAGAGGAGGACCGAGGCGAGGACAAGGGCAAACGCCCTCCGTATCGCTGATCCGTGCCTCATTGTGGACAGAGGAGGGCAGAAAAGCCAGTTGCTGAGTTGACTATACGCTGTCAGAGTGATCGTTGAGGAAGGCTCTTATGCGAGCAACGTGGAGGACGTGCTTCGGAAGGATGGTTCGTGCGAAGAGGAGGTCGGTTCGGGACTCGGACACGAAATCGAGCTTAAAAAAGCAAATTTTGTTGAAAGTAGACAATCCAACATGGTGATGTAAGCAGACATAAGACGATGCGAGAGAGATCGGGCACAGCAGATCTGATCGGAGATTAGGGAGAGACGATCACGACAGGGATCGGAGGCAACCTCAAAAGGTCCCGCTCGTTGTCAGGTATCATCATTAAGTAGATAGCATCCACACTCGGTATCAGCCTCAGAGATGTATATATATTTAACTCGAGAACACTAGGTTCTCACCATGTTCACTTAGTCAATTGAGTATATATGTTTCTGTCTAAACCAGCCGTGACATCGTACTTCGACTCTCCCCGATCGCCAGTTATCGGGACTCAAACGTCTTCACTTTTCAACGATTTTTAGGTTCAGCCGGTGTTGTAACTCGCTTTTGACACATTTCTCACAGCTGCAAACCAAGCAAGCAAGCGAGCACAGATCAAGATTGTCACACTGTATGTACTGAACAGGGGAGTCGATGGGAGTAACGTGGCGGAGGAAGAAGAGTGACAGACTATGTTGCCAAGCGAGCGGATGTTGACCTTCCGTGTGGAAGCGGGAGCAGGGATTCGTCGGCCGCGTTGGCTGGCCCGGCGGAATTGGACAGCTCAGTTGCTGGTAGAACCTCTGTGAGGTGAAAAGGTGGTATATACAAGACTGAGAAGCTGGTGAAACGCCGATCCCAGCAGCTTGTCGACCTTCAGAATGGCTTGTTCCATACTTACGTCTACGGTCCCCACGCCGTTCCTCGTCCACTGTCCACTGCCAGAATGGGACCTGCCTGGGCAAGGATAGCTCATAATGAGAAAGTCTTGCATTTCAATGGTGTGAGCGTGGCTGTTGATTGCTCAATGGTCTAAGCGAGATGCACGTTGCAAGTAGTCCACCTCGAAGAGTCGCAGCTGCAAGCTGTCACAAACGCCAATGGTCAGATCGGACTTGACTTTGGTATGCACGATCACGTTGTGCCACATCGATGTCGATTCTGCCTCAAACCTCCTCGCATTGCAGTCTGAACGTGGACATAGTATTGTGCAAATCTTGTTAGAACAGGCTTAGCTCTCGATTGTATCTCGTGTTGACGACCTCTCCATTTTTCAGGCTACCGAAAGCAGAACAACAGAAAGGAGCTTGCTTTTGGTTGAGTGATGGTCGGATAGCGACGAGCTTGCTCCTCGGCTGCCCGGTGTTCCTTCTAAGCGAATTCCCTCTCCCGA
The DNA here is from genome assembly GCF_900519145.1 of Ustilago hordei. Classification (NCBI taxonomy): domain Eukaryota; kingdom Fungi; phylum Basidiomycota; class Ustilaginomycetes; order Ustilaginales; family Ustilaginaceae; genus Ustilago; species Ustilago hordei. The sequence continues at coordinate 1,489,566 of NW_024545279.1, read as the reverse complement.
CCTTCTGAGACTCGAAGAAGTATCAAGACAGCGATACCAAGCCTTTTGGAACAATGCTGCAGTAGGGAAGCTCTCATGAGAAGAGACTTTTCGTGTGCCTGACTCTTTCTACAGCGTGAACAGTGTCTTTAACCGACAGTTGATTGAACCAGTACCCTTGCCCAATCTCGAGCAGTACAACTACACACAATCATGCTCCCTAACCACTGCTGGCACAAACCAGATCAAGTTGGCAACTACTACCATCCTTGCCGCCGTGGCTAGCCTTGCTACCTTGATTGATGCCTCTCCCATCGACAAACGAGTGTCCGGCGTTAGAGGTCAAGACGTGAGCGCGTACCAGCCTAACGTCAACTTCAACACCGAGGCCTCAAAGGGATGCAAGTTTGTCTACATTAAAGCAACCGAGCGTACCACTTTCAAGTCTTGCACATTCTCGTCTCAGTACAACGGTGCTACCAGCGCCGGTTTGATCCGCGGGGCCTACCACTTTGCGCGTCCCAACTCCTCCTCTGGTTCCGCTCAAGCTAAGTTCTTCCTTGCCAATGGAGGAGGCTGGTCTAATGATGGTAGAACGTTGCCAGGCGTAGTGGACTTGGAGTCCGTCAGCGGCCAGCCCACTTGCTATGGCCTTTCAAAGAGCCAGTTGATCTCTTGGCTGCAAGATTTTGGTTCTACATACTACTCTGCAACTGGTAGATGGCCCACAATTTACACTAGTTCGGGCTGGTGGAATGAGTGTGTTGCTTCTAGTGCTTTTGCCGCCGACTATTTGCTGTGGATAGCTAACTATGTCCTGTCTTGCCCAAAGATGCCGACTGGTTTCAGCTACTATAGCTTCTGGCAATACGCGGATAGCGTTGATTTGAGTGGGGACCAGGACGTTTGGAATGGTTCTCTGGAATCACTCAAGGCCTACGCTCGAGGTTAAGCTGGCATCCGAAGTTTGATCACATGATTAATTCCAACCTTGGAGTGAGAGAGTGCACATCAGTGGAGCTTGGAAGATGGAGGCCATGTTGGTCTTGAAGCAAATCCTTTGGTGATGTCATTGTAACGTTGTAACTCAGACCATCTGTTACATGCGCAGGCTATATGCGCGTTGTAACGGTGAAAGTAGATGGATTGCAGGAAGAGGAGATCTAGATGGAAGCCAGTTTAAGTACTTGCTTCCGTACCGACAAGGAAGTATGAACAAGATTTGCAGATAGTTTCGAACTTTCCTGTGCGACGTGTATTTGCGCGAGAAGATATTGGTCGAGCATTCTTGTGCGACTAGTATTCGCACGAGAGAGTCACTATTCGTACGAGAGTGTTATCCAGGTGTAACACCATCACACAAAAGCAGCGGCTGTTTAGGATTTCATCTTGACTGGCATTCGTAGACTGCATTTGAGAGTTAGTGGCGAGTGCAGTGGAGGCATACAAGTATGTGTCGCTCGAACAAGCCAGAGTGAAGAGGAGAAGGGCGCAATCAGAGAGTTTCGAATGAGAGGCAAGTGATGAAACAATCGATTTGCAGTTGAGACTGGACAACTGCAGAAGGTGCTGAACCTCAATCTACCAAAGAACCTTGTAGTCCAACAGCGTCACATCCCTTGCAAAAGGGGCTCAGCAGGCCTAAGCTGGACTGGTTTGGCTACAAGTATGATACCATGTTGCAATTGCATTGATCGAACAAAGTTCAAACATCGTGTCGAGTGCCTTTTATATATATATATATATTTGGCTATTTTCTGGTCTATTTTTCGCCTGTTTTTCCTTTTTTTTTTTTTTTCTTTTTCTTTTTTCCAGTTGGCGCACGTCCTCAAGTCACACTGACACACTCACATGCTGAAAATGACAATCCAACGAGGCGGTGAAGAATGACGCGGGGCCGATCTGATCGAAGATCAGATAGGGCCGATTCGCTTGAATTACCGATCCAATGGAAGATTAAGCCAAAGGGGGTATCAAAGTTTTTGCGATTTTAAAAACGCGGGTTTTTTCGAGAGCGCGTTTTTGGAGGGAATTTGAACCCCCCCCAAGGAAAAGCGGGTTTCCAAAAACACAATGAAATCATACAGCCGATAAAATGTGTAACCTAACAGTGGTCATGTTACTTGTCACTCTCGTCACTATTACCCATTGCTTGCTTATATCTTGCTTTCCTCTTCACACAATGCACTCAATGTAATGTTTCATATGGTGGTGAGAAGAATTGTATTGAACAGAAGAAGAGAGAGTGCCTGTCATATCGAGAATGGTTGTGTCAAGACTTGCTCCTGTCTCTGAGCTGATGCACTTTGAGTCATGGCAATGTAGTCCACAGTAGTCCTCTCATGACATCAAGACAATGCAGTAGTGTCTTCCTCATTGTGCCCAGTGGATCTGAACAGTGCCTGGAACAAACCCTCTCGAAGATCATGTGCAGCAGAACTTCGAAGTCTTGACACTGCATACTGTGACATTCCTTGTGTTGCAGTGGCAAGATCCAGTTCATATTCCTGCTGATTTGTGCATCTTGTCCTCCTGAGCTCTTGTGTATCACTGGCATCAAGTTGGAGGCTTTGAACAACCTCACTCACCTCATCCTCAGAGAAAGAGGGCAACAGCAGGTCAGCAATATCAGCAGGACAGTCATATTGACTTGCAAAGGTGTGGGCAACAATGCAGGCTTGGATTGTCTTGGCAGCAGTGATGTGGTCCTTGAAATGGTAGATGTTACCATGATAGCCTGTAAGGCACTGGAAGCAGTTCTTCAGGTATGCAATGGCATGTTCAACTCATACTCGGACTTGAGAGAGCATGTAGTTGAAGTGTCGAAGGTCTTGACTCTTGTCAGCAGCAATGTGAGAGAATGGTCCAACTGTGAAGGCAGAATGGCCATATCCACCATCAACCCAGATGAACTCACCTTCATCAAGGTACAGGCAAGGCTTCTTCAGGATGTTGCTGCCTGAGGCCCAAACCTTCGAATCCTGAACACTGCCAGGCTGTCCAACAACTGATTTGACAATCTGCAGTGAGTGTGGCAGGATCACCAGCACTACATTGATGCTGTGGAAGCCTTTGTAGCAGAAGTGCTCTCGACTGAGCACTCCTGGCTTCCAGGCAAGAGGGATGTGTGTGCCATCCACCACAAGCCAGCCCTTACCCCACTCTTCAACCCCAGTTGTATTGCACACCCAGGCAGAAGCATGTTGTCTCTCTCCCTCTGAAGCAAACTGCATGACCTTGTTGTTTAGCTCGAGGAGGCCAGCAACTGTGCAATTGGTGTATCCAACAATGCTCCCAACACCGCAACCACATTGCAAAGCAGCATCACATTCACCACCTCCATTTCCAGAATGGCCAAGTCTGTACAGAGCCACTGAAAGAATCTCTTGCACTTTGTTGAGAGACATCACACCTGAGCTGCTGTAGTTCCACCGGAAAGCCTCTGTTTGCTGGAGTTGGATGGCAAGATTGTTGAATGCTTCAGGCAACATACGAACAAGTCCACAATACATCCTATGATTGCTTGATTTGTACCTGTTGAGAAGGTGGATAAGCTTATCAGTGTGGCCAAGAGGAGTGCAACATGTGATTGTGTACCTTTGCTTGCATATGAAAGTGTACAAGCAGACAAGGTGTTGTGAGAGTGGAATTGGGTCGCCATCATCGTCCAAGTTGTCAATGTCAGTGCTGCAGGAGTGTGTCATGGGCCTGGATGCTCAAGAAGCAGGAGGGTCATGGGTTCATATGGAAGGAGCACAGGTATCGAAGACCTAGTCGACACCAGTAGAGAGCATGGTCATAGTGCAGTCTCCATGGAGACCATGGACTCCTATGGACTCACATGCAAAGGAGGGCCAAGCACAGCCACGAGGAGGACCAAGCTCAAGGAGCATGCAGATGGTTATCACTCAGGGGCTCGAGAGACAAGAGCCAAAGGAACTGTCACTGATCAAAGGAGGAGGAGCAGTGTCAAAGGAGTCGACACCAGGTCATGAGGAGGAGGAGCAGTGTCGAAGGAATCGACACAGCTCAAGAGGCACAGGGGTACCAAGCAGGAGAGGCCCCTGAGCAGTACTCGATGAAGAAGGTACTCTCTGGAGAGAGAGCAGGAGCAGCATCGCTGGCGATGCTGAGAAGAGGTATATAACCATGCTTTCTCATCAATAGGTCGAGTGGATCCCCATCCACTCTACTCACCATACAACTAGTCAATACTTTAGAAACACAAGTACTCATTAGTTACAGTCAGCATAGCAGCAATCTATCAAGGTTGCTCCTCATCGTAGTGTGTGTGTTGTATCACCACTACCTGACGTCTGAAGGCGCCCATAGCAGGTTAGCGGTCCGGATATAGATAGAACCGAAGGCAGTAGTCCACTGCGGTCCGGGGATCACTTCAAGCATCAAGTCAACACACTGGACACTCGTGTTGACGCCACCAACCTTATCACCAACACCATCAACCTCATTATCATCGACATCACCAATCCCATCACCAACACCATCAACCTCATCATCATCAACACTCACACCAGACCTTGGTGTCATCATAACATTGATATCGATCGTGCCGAGCTACCCCTGAACGGAGTGTCCACAGAGGTCAGCCGAAACCTACGATAGTATATACAACGAACGCCACCTGCTGTCACTGCACAACTTGATAGTCACCGATACCGAGACAATAGCTGTCACACAGTTTGATAGTCACCGAGTATCTCGACGGACCGACCTGGGTTTCAGGCGCGAGACCCCTGACAGAGTGCTGCACTCTGTCAGTGTTTTGGATGACCTCCGCAGGTATAGAGAGCTCAAGAGTGTGGACAATGTCATTGAGAATTACTTGCTTGTCACTGTAGTGCACCATGGCTGGAAAGAGGAAGGGAGTTGGAGAGGGAGCATGGAGAGGGGGGATGGCAGCAAGAGCAATGCCAAAAGGTTGCAGAGTGGAGTGGTGGTAGTAATGGAAGAGGTGTGAGAGTGAAATTTTTTGTTTAAATGCTTTTGAGCTCATTATGTGACTGTGCTGCACATCATTTTTATTCACCTCATACTTGCACTCTACAGAAAAACACTCAGAAATGACTTTGCATTGAGACTGGATGATAGTACATGTAATGCTACAAGACAGGAAGATTGAATGAAGAGTCCATGTTGTTGTTGTTGCTGGTGTTCTGATGAGCATCCTGTTTGACGCTGGCCTGAGAAGCAAGGAGGCACACCATCTCCATCACCATTTCACGATCACACATGCAAACATGTTCATCACACTCTTTCTCCTCCCTCTCGTGATGCAGGCACATCTCCTCACACTTGGTACACTCAGCCTCCAGTATTTTCTCACATCTGGTGTGTTCCTGTTCAAGCTGCAGGTGGATCTGAAGGGTATCAATGGAAGAATGATAGAAAGCTTCAGCAAGTGTGTTGCGCTTGTGATCAAGGGCACCTCACTTGTGCTTGGTGCTGGGAGAGAGCTGGGCTGAAGATTGAGAAGAGGTGGAATCAGAGACATCCAAACCGCCAGCAGTGGAGGAAGGTGGTCGAGCCTGCAAAGGTGGAGATGAAGGTGTGTTAAAGATGTCATCATCACCAGTGCCAGCAAAGGATGCACCAGAAGTGGATGCAACAGCAGCTGGGGGGTTGGTGGGTTCGATCAAGTCAAGAATAGGAGGCAAACCACAGCCGTGAGTGCTGTGATCATACAGCTCGCTGCCACAAATATCCATGGGTATGTCAGCTGAGCCATTTGAAGGCATGTCAGGCTCATCATCGCTGGTGAAGTTGAGACTGGGAGTTGTGATAAGTGCTGCAGGATCAGCATTGAATCAGCCATTCATCATCTTGTGCATCCTTTCAAACCAAGCATACTTTGTTGACAGGGCAATGCGAGATACGTAGGACTGTTTAAAATTGAAAGTATGAATCAGCATCCAAGCATACTATTGCAAGCAATGAAGATCACCAAAACTTACCAGGTTGGATGCATCCATGTCCTCCAGCAGTGTACCAGCTCCAGTGGGTGAAAGCTTCTTCTTCTCCCTGTAGTATGTCTCTAGCAGCCACCTCAGCTTGGACTTGATGTGATTGGGATCGACAGATGCACCTGGGAAAATCATCTTGGAGATATCCCAAAAAATGGGATGTTTGCAAAGTTTGAGGGCTGGATTGCTCTCAGCCGATTCTCGAGATGGCAGCAGAGTGCACTGGTAGGAGTCATTGTTGTAGAGGATCGTGACAAGGTGAAGAACATTGGCACCCAACCATGTCAAGTTCTTCTTGCCTGTGGCAGATCTAGAGGCTCGAGTTGGACAGGAAGTGTGGATGTCAGGAGCACTTGTAGAACCAGATTGAGACAGCACAGGCACACTTTTGGTCTGAGTTGCAGAGCTTGTAGGTGTAGTGGACTGGCATAACAACTCTGCAGAGATGTCACCAGAATCATCAGTGGAGGAGGTCATGTTGAATGAGCACAAGGAAGAGGGAGTGAGCAAAAGTGTGACGAGATTGAGGAAAGGAGAGAAGATGTGGAGTGATAAAAAAACCGCATTTTCACAAATGTGCCTCCTGAGCTGCGTTTTTGAAAGTGCGGTTTTTTTTTTTTCCCTTTGCAGAGCTTATGTAAGCTTTTGCGTTTTTTTGAAAAATGTGCTCTTGAAAAAACCCGGGTTTTTAAAAACACAAAAACTTTGATACCCCCTCAAGTCAATCTAAGGAGAGATCGGGTGCAACACTGTCCCGCTCGTTGTCATGACAGATCATGAGATAGTAGTAATCCCACACTAGGCAAGTGCCAGTCACATGTATATATACTTCACGGAGAGCACTAGGTTCACTAGTCAATCGAGTATATGTTTCTGCTGCAATAAGGTAGTGACATCGTACTTAGACTATCCCCGATCCCCAGTATCGGGACCCAAACGACTTCAACTTTTATCATCACATACTCACCGTCGCAAGAGTGACGATGTGAAGGCTGGCCAGCTAGCGCGCAATTTTGACTGACTGTATGCCGTTGTGTGTCTGTGTGTGTGTCTGTGTGTGTCTGTGTGTGTCTGTGCGTGTTTGGTTGCTGCTCTTTTCTCTCTCTCTCTCGTGTCCTCGCTTCGCCTGCGTTTTGACCTTGTTCGAGCTGGATTTCTCTTGCTGTTTCCACGCTGCCATCGCTTGCTGTTCGTCATTAACACCCTCACTTGCTTCCTCACGCAGTCCTCAAACTCGCTCGAATCCAAAACTTCTTCAATACTCTGCATCCAGCGCCCTTTCTCTACACCGCCCTCTCGATCACTCGCCGACTGGCACAACGAGGATCTCATCGACTCTACCCAAGGCGCCGTTGTCCGGTCTCGCCCGCTTGTTCGCCCTTCCCCGATCTTGGAGTTGGCAACAGTGGCATAGTGGAACCAAGGAGACCAACCACTTTGGTCCTGACACTCGCTTCAACACGCTCACCACTGTGCATTGCCCCCACTCCTTTCACGTAGCGGTATAGCTTCCCCTTATGATTGCACAGGTAAGTAATGCTCTTCCACTCCTCCGCAACGCATCTAACATACCCTACTTACTCTCTCCAAACCATCCTCGTTCACACAAAAACATCACCAGCAACGACCCACTCCCGCCATGTCAGCAACTTCCTTCTTCTCCCAAATCTCTTCCTTCTTCGCAGGCAATGCCGATCAGAACACATTATCCCCAACACGTCCAGCCACCACTTTCGGCTCTCGTCTCTCCTCCTCATCCCGTCGTCGTCCTCCTCAGCCGCTCGATGCCAATGCCTGGGCAATGCCTTACAGCAGCCGTAACAACATCCCAGCCTCGCCCGCCTACACCAACAATGGTGTCACATCACCTGTCGACAACCAGTATCCACCTGCTGCCGGTATCGCCCGTGCTTCCTCTCCTTACGCACATGAGCATTCCAACCCTCTATCCACCAGCTCCGTAGCCGAGTTCAGCAACATGTATCCGACCGCATCCACCTCCACCCTCGTTCCTGGCACAGCAGCTCGTGCCGTTCATGTCTCTGCAGGAGGCTCCCTTCCCACCAGCGCCTATCCTCCCATCCGTCATACTTGGAACCGCATCCGCAAATGGTGCAGAAAGAATTATCCAGAGATATCCGACACGCTCAACTGGCCTTGCACCGAAGAGGCGCTCGACGAGCTCGAAATGACCATTGGCTATGCTCTTCCTACCTGCGTGCGCGAGTCCTATCTCACCTACGACGGACAGGAGCTCGAGTCCAATCAATCTTGCCAGGATGGTCTCTTCTTTGGTGCTGCTCTCCTCAGCCTCGACCAGATCGCCCAAGAGTGGAAGTTCTGGCGTTCCGTCGATGAGGATCCCGAGACCGCTGCCAACCCGCAGGTTCGAAATCTTATGGCAAGTTGCCCGCACAAGTGGATTCGAGCAGAGTACTCCTGTCGCGGCTGGATTCCCCTCATCACCGATCACGCAGGCAACTACATTGGAATCGATCTCAGCCCGCACCCAGCAGGCGGAGGATCGCCTGGACAGGTCATCATCTTTGGCAGAGACTTTGATACCAAGGTCGTATCTTGGAAGGCTGACGGTGCCGGCGGATGGGGTCGCTTCCTCCAGACCTTCGCCGACGAGCTTGAAGCTGGTCAATTCTGGACTCTCGAGGAGCCCACTGCTGGCAGCGATGATGAGGAGGACATGATTGGATACGAAAGCTACTTTAGTGGTGGAGGCGCTGGCGCCAGTCAGGGTAGTGCCAACCGCGCAGGCGAAGGAGCTGCTGCCTTCCGTCTCACGGGCGAGCACAAGGGTTGGCCTGTCTTGGAGGCTTGGGCCGATCGATCCGTGCGTCTCTGGGAGTCGGTTGGCTTGGCTCCAGGCAAACCTGTGGGCAATCCTAACCAGCCGCAGCCTCAGATGATGGTCGACAGACAAGCGCAACGCCTTTCTGTCTTTGGCGACGAAACAGGTATGCCCCCAACATTGCAGGCTCTCGATGGCAACGGCGAGGCTATCGATGCAGAAGGGAGCGGTTCGAGTCGCCCACTCAACGCAATGGTAGGCAAGGAGTTGACAGGCCAAGTCTCTGTGGACGGCCCTGCGCATCCCCTCGCCGATTCGTCGCTTGCTGCCGACGCCAGCTCCGAGGTGCTCATTGCTGCCACTGACGCCAGTGTCCCGAGCGAGAGCACTAGCATGACCATCGACTCGGCAGCTAACACAAGTGCAGATGGCAACGACAGTGTCGATGTTAACAGTAAGCCGACCAATAGCACACGTCGCGTGTCGGGCATGCTCTCACCCCCGCTACCAGAGACTAAAGCCTCGTTGCGCAAGCAGAAGCAGCGAGAAGAAGGCTGGGGGTTGCCGATCCTCAATCAGTCACCCATCTTGGCTCAGGAACCCATGTCGCCACGCCGTCGCACTGCACGACCCCCACCGGCTCCGGCGCAGGCATTGGATCTTCCCACGATCGAAGACGTTAAAGCAGTCCAGGCAGCCGTGCTTGCTGATGATGGCAAGTCGCACAGCGTTCAGTTTGACTCACAATCGCAGGGTCGCAGTGCGTTTGGAAACCTCGGCTTCCGCGACCTTGCCGGCAAGATTGGTGCACCAGGCATGGGTGGAGTTGGCAGCCCCAACGGGCTCGGGAGTCCCAACGGACACACCAGACGCGAGGAGTCGGTCGAGTTGGAAACAAGGAGCAGTGTCGAGAACAGATCCGCAAACAACTACATTGTCGGTCAGAGGGGTCGAGCGCGCGGACTGGGTCCAGAGAACGGAGACGTCGATGCGGAAGCAGATGGTGCGGTGAAAGCAATCGGCGCTATGTCGCTGGTTTCACCTCGAACCAGGGTAGTAGACTTGCTGCCTCTCATTGATGCCAACTCCACGCCTGGTTCTCCTGCTGTCAAGAGTGGTGGAGCCAAGTTGGGCGATACCGAAGTGCCCGCCGCTATCGCCTGAGGGTCATATTCTCATGTGTTGAGCTTGTAAAAACATCTTCTCCGTCAACAATGGACACTTTCTTTTCCATGTCAGAGTTGCTGAGCGTCTGAGTGTGTGGCCTTGGGTGATGCTGCTGCTCAACAAGTCGCGTTACAGAGTGTTAGGAAGAAGTGTGTTTGAAGAGTCCGGGCGAGAGCAAAGTCGTCAAAGTGGCAAAAGTAGGGGTATTATTGCCCCTAGGAGCGGAGCAAGCATGCAATGAAAAGTACAAGTATGCGGCCGAGGTTGGACTGATTTTCGCCCTTACTTGCCGAAAGTAGGGAAGCATTCCGCCAGAGTCTGTTCCGCATCATGGACCAGCAAAGTAACAACGTTAGCAATCGTCTTTCCTTCCAGGATCTCTAGCTTCCAGTCGAAGGAATGTAACGGATACACACCTTGTTGTGACGATCCGAGGCGTGCTGTTGCAAGGCGGGCTCGCGGACGGTGAGAAGGAAGGTTTGACGGCAAGTCATACACATGACGTTCTTGGCTGCTTCGTTGACCTTCTTCTGCGACTTGGCTTCGCCGCCTGCCGCCTTGGCGTTGCGCTCGCGCTTCTGCTGTGCCCTGTAGTACAATCAAATCGAAGAAGCCGAGAGGGTGGACCCAACGAGGGAGTCAGAATTGAATGTAGCGATGCAGATTGTTCAAGTGTCGATGTTGCAACTTACTTTGCTCCGTTGCCCATGATTGCGTCTGAGATCGAAAGATAGGATGGTGGAAGTGAGTAGGAGAGGAAGAGCGAGGGCCGAGTGTCGTGTGTGATATGAGAAGGTTCCATAGGACACGTTTCGGAGAAGAAGACCCTGAACCCGCACTTTTCCAACGAAACCGACTCAAAAAAGTTCGATGTTTTCTGACCTGTTAGACCCTAATTTTCCGAACAAAGTGAAGCTTTTCCCCCCAATATGTTAGATCTTAATTCTCCGAACAGAGTGAAGGCTTTTTCTGAAAAGTGTTGTTCTGCGGAACGCACAGTGCCATCTTTGTTTCAGCGTTCTTCTTCCTGCTCTTTGACCTCTACCATCACACTCTCGTATACCTCCGCTCATCGACAGCAAGAGTGCAGATCATTAGTGCTGGCGATGATGGTTGGACTATCAGCAACACAAGGCTCTGCAGCTGGTGCCACTCGCCCTCCGACGAGCGTCTCCCGGAACGGTCGCAACAAGAAGCGCGCTCTCCTCCGCACCCTCTCGCTCCTTTCGGTGTTGATCCTCGCCGCAGCACCTGCCGCCGTCGTCGCTGCTGCATCCTGTCGGGACGGCACTGTCATTTCCGATCCTTCATCGTCTTCTTCTCCCTTCAACCCAGCAGAATCGCTCACCGAGACGCTCCTACTCAAACCTTTGCCTGACGGCCGCATACTTTCATCTTTCACCTTCGCGCTCTGCTCAGCTTCTTCATCACCTTCCAACTTCCGACTACTTCCTCGCACATTGCTGCAGCCGATACAGAACTTTGGTGTTTCCGAAGTCCACCTCTCATTGAACTCGGGGAGGTGGAGATACAGCTCGTGGGGCTCACCCGTCACAACCCTCAAGAACAGGAACAGCTATGACCTTCAGTCTCAGCAGCCGGGATCGTCGAGGGGCGGAGAGAAGCGGGTCAAGGTGGGTGAGGAGAGTGTAGGGCCCGGTGCAGAGTTATGGGCGATTTTCGACGAGGGAGTCAAGGACGAAGAGGTGCGGAAAGGCTGGAAAGGTCTGACAAGCGCGCTTGCCGGCCTGTTCTGTGCCTCCTTAGACGCCATCGACGAGCGACAGACAGTTCAGCCTCACTACGCCTACTCCTCTCAGAATGCTGCAGCTAGCAACAAGACCTCCCAGACCATACATGCCCTGGTCCCGACCGAAAACGTGTGCACCGAGAACCTCACACCTTTCCTCAAACTACTTCCTTGCAAAGGTGCCGCTGGTCTCGCCACGCTACTCAATCCGCTATCACTCTTCAGTGCTGACTTTCATGGCCTCGCTGTGCATGTTGAGCGCCAACCTCCCGCACCTACGACCACAAATATTCAGAATGATAGCACACAGCAGGGCTGGAAAGTCGCTTTGACATTCACTGCGGTCTTCTCGCCTGCAGTGACGAGGGACATCAGCGTCCGCGACTGGTCTCTTTCCTCGTTGTTCGGTCGCAAGCTCGAGTCGACTTGCCCCTTATCTGATGAATCGGTGATCAGAGTCCTCAAGCCCTCCGGAACAGGGTATGTGGTGGAGCCCTTGCCGTCGTTTCCAGCTTGCTTTGTGCCGGGTGCCAAGGACTGTGGCGGAGCCAAGGGAAAGGCGGCATACCTCCCTGTCCTAGGAGAGGAGGATGAGGTCACCGACGAGCTTGCATCCGCCGGCCTACTTGCATACGAAACTGAGCAGGAGCAGCAGGAGTACGACGAAAGGCTCAAGCAGCGATGGGCACACTATTTGGAGAACGAAGATGGAGAGTATCTCTATGACCTCTCTTCCCGTCCAGGGAAAGCAGTGGACATCAGTATGCGATGGCCAAACGAAACGCGCTTTGCTTATCCCGCTTCTACGCCACTCAGTAGTGAGACAGGCCAAGTAGTGGGTGTCGAGCGCGCACTTGTCGGGGCTGGCCAGCAGAGGGCGACTCTCCAGGTCGTCTTGACCAACTCCAATCCACGCCTCGCTCAGCGAGTACTGTGGTACGAGACGCTCGGCTACTTTGTCAGACCATATCTCCACACCCTCAAGCATGAGACGCAGTTCCTTGAATCCACCTCCAACACGACAGAGGATGCCGAGCTTCTACGTTCAGTCGCTGATTTGGAGTCTCCCATCGAGGAGCTCACGTACCAGCCCGCCACAGGCAAGAGAGGAGAAAGGAAGCCATTCGTTCTGGAAGGCGTGATCCGCATGCCAGCTCAGAGTAAAGTGGTGCTGAGGATGGAGTTAAGGAAGCAATTCGTCCCTTATTCGCAGCATCCACCAGATGCACACAGAGGCTTCGATCTCAATTCTGCCATCGTCTTCCCTCTGGCGCCAGTGGATCCAAGAGAAGCGATCCTCCTTGCACAGCATAGGCAAGCTTCTGGTTCGTCCAAACGCATCGTTGTCAATCCACCAAGGACCAACTCATGGCTCGATGCGATCAAGAACTACATCGCTGGCGAAGCACAGATCAAACAACGAGAGACAGAGCAAGCACCACCACCACCACCACCACCACCACCACCACCAGCAGCAGCAGCGTTGCGAAATGCAAAAGCTAAAGCAAGAGCAATTTCCAAATCCCAATCGCGCATCTATACCTTGCCACGTCTTGTCGAGTTGGCTACCCCAGACTTCTCTTTCGTCTACACCAACATCATCTTCACCAGCACCATCATCGCGCTCTTCTTCGGTTCGACACTCAACACGCTTCTCCGCACTTTCACCGATTTTGTTATGTGAAACATTGACAAACACCAGCTTTCCATCAAAGATCGCCTCTCATTCCCTTGCAAATGGCTTGCTGTAAGCAGCCATGTGTATTGTCCAAAGATAAAGTGTCAACGTGTGTCCTAGGAATACAAAACCAAAGCGAGAAATCGAGTCTATCCACCCCATTCGAAACACTCGCTGACGACATTGACAACGCCTCTGGTATCACCACTGCGTACCTTCTTGGGATCGATCTGCTTGCTGACAATGCTCCTGAGCACGATGTCGAGCGATTTGGGACCACAGCCAGCCACAAGCGTTCGACCTTGGCTCGACTCGACTTCCTGTCGAATGATGCGGTCAAGCTTAGGGTGGCCCGGCTGGGCGAGTTCGGCTAGGACACGCAGATCGAGGTCCTCCTCTGCGTCCAGGTCGATGGGTGCATCCTCGAGCGGTGACTTTGGCGAAGAAGCGGATGGCACGGCCGTGTTCATAAGGTTGAGAGTGGATGAGCCAGCGCCACCACTTCGCGGTGTCATGGGGCGACGCATAGCTTCAGGATCGTCAGGGTGCAGCAAGTTGGAGCGAGAGGAGCTGTACCGAACGCTGCCACGGTCGTACTCGCCGCCGCCATACGGAGTCGCCAGAGGGGATGGTGTCAGGTGAGGCGTGGTAGCTCCAGACGCGGCGCCAAAGGGCGGAAGTGGAGCGAGTTCGTTGTGTGACGATCCAGGGCGCGACGGGCTGGGCGATACGTACGCAGCCAGAGGTCCGAGACTTGACTCGGTGTTGCCATAGGGCAACAGCTGGCTTGCTGAATGTGGTGGAGAGTACGGGTTTCGATCTCTGTCGCCTGCCATTGCCGGGCGATCGGGTCGAGCTCTGTGCTCTGCCGTCCAGGCCGCTTCCTCGAATCCATCGCCGCCGTGCAGTCTGCCCCTAGCATCGCCAAGATCATGCTCGGCAGCGTAGCGCGCACGCGAAGGACCGAGAGCTTCTGGACCGCGTGGGGTTGCGACTGTACTGGCAAATGGAGGTCCGTCGGAAGGACGACGCTCCGGGTCGTAGGGCTGCTGTGGTCTGAGGCCGTGACGCTCTTCATACATGGCTCGCTGGGCTTCGACCACCTGTTCATCGTGATCCAAGTCGGCGTTGACTGGCTTGCCTCCTCGCCCTCCCTTACGTTTGACCGTGTTGCGTCGCGTCTTTGCACGTCGCAGTTTGCCTTCAGAGCGGATGCGCTTGTTCATCTCCTCTTCCAAAGCTGTCGGCGCGCTTTGATCTTCGCCGTCGAAGTGGGTGAGATCGTATGCTGTGATGTCGTACTCTTCCTGCTCAGGCCCCTCAGTGAAACGGGCAGCGCGCGAGTAGGTGGCATCCGAGCTCGTGAATGTTCCCTGATCCCAACCCGGCCGGCTGTCGTAGCTGGCACCTTCGCTGAATCCTGACTTGTGAGGTCCATAGTCTTGACTTGGTCCTCCACTGAACCCATTCCTAGGGCCACCAGGAAGTGCCGACCGGTGGTTGAAATGCGTCACGTACAGATCTACCTGCAAATGCTCGGGCGGCACCATCTCGATGCATCTTCTGAGCGCAGCAGCGACCCACTGTAGATGTGAGAACTCGCGCATGATCCAGACGAAACGAACTCGCTTTGTCAAAAAGTTCTTGCCACCCTTGCCGTTTTTGCCAAACTTGATCGCGCCTACCATGCATGCGCAGAGGTGCTCGAGCACAGACATGCCGAAGCTGACGCCTGAGCCACCGCAGATGATGACCACCGTCGAGTGAATGTCCCAGTGCGTTCGATCCGCTGAGCCGTACGGGCCATCAACGATGGCACGGAGATGCACACCGGTAGTGTCTTTACCGAGAGCCGGCACCGCCATGGTGCCGGGCATTCCATACATACCTGAGCCATGCTGAGCGTCGGCAGCAGCTTGGATCTGCATCTGTCGCTTCTTGGCCACAAAGTTGCAGAGGTGGCGAGTGAAGCCGTGCCGGCATCTTACCAGCAAGACCATGGTGCGCTCTTCGCCCTTGGCCTTCTGTGCGTGGGTCAGTCCCTTCTCTGCATCGGTGTCGACAAATTCTGTCGCGACTGGGAAATCGGCGTCATGGGCAGATGCAATGGTGAAAGGATGCGACTCCCAGAAGCGTACGCTGGGAATGTTGAGATAGACCCACTGACCGGGTTTCCAAGACATTTTGTTGGGTGTTCGCAGTGTGAGACGCAGTGTCTTGCCAGGCAAAAGCTGAACGAAAGCAAAGCCAGGTCGGATCACAGCTGCGACATCGGCCGACATGGCAGGCCGTGGCTTGAGCTGACGTGGAAAAGCACTCGAAACGACGCTGAACATGGTGGAGGGCCTTGCTGACATAGCTGATGAATCGCTCTGTAGCCTGCCGGATCGATATGGCGGATGCAGCTGGCCGGTATGTGGTGGAGACCGTGTCGACTCGGAAGGGTCCTGCAGCGAATACTTGACATCACCATTGCTTTGGTTGGCAAACTGGATTGGAAGAGGCGGCAATGGCTCAAGCGGCGGTGGCGGATAGACATCAACATTGGTGTGTTGGGATGGGATGTAGTCCTGTATCAGGTCGTTGACGGGGTCATATCGAGCACTGACACGTGTAGCTCTCCTTTCAAGTGTACTCTCC
Source organism: Ustilago hordei (assembly GCF_900519145.1). Taxonomy (NCBI): domain Eukaryota; kingdom Fungi; phylum Basidiomycota; class Ustilaginomycetes; order Ustilaginales; family Ustilaginaceae; genus Ustilago; species Ustilago hordei. Next base: position 1,473,568 of record NW_024545279.1, on the reverse strand, counting down.
TTGGTATCCAAACTTTGTTCCTCAGGCACTTCCAACGGATGCGCTCCAGCCGTCATCAAGGGGTCATCTGGACCTGGGTTGAAAGGCGGGCTGTAAACTTTGCGACTGTCGCTGTCTGGCATCGAGCCGACTAAAGTGTGTTCGTACTCGGAGCTAAGACGTGATTGAAGCGCAGGTTTGTGAGATGAGGAGGAGCTGGTAACAGTCCTTGTACCGCGAGTTGAGCCATCGTTGGCGGTGGGAGGGCGTGTGGCGTAAGGATTCTGTGGGTAGTGATTGCTGTAGCCATGGCTGTGGTAGTTGTTACGCGGATGATGGTGAGATGGAGGTGGATGTCGCTGCTGGAAACGGTGAGGACCAGGGTGGTGGGACGAGGTTGCCGATTGTGAAAAATGAGGCATGGGAGGCTTTGGCGCCAATGCAAACTGCGGCTTACGGCCTGCAAATCCAAGACCGTTGATCCATGCTACCTTGAGTGCTCTCGTGAGACGCTCTGCGATCCACCAGGCCAAAGGAATGTACATCCACTGCGCTAGTGGAGGGTGGTGGAGCATGGCGGTGATGATGAAGCCTGCCACGGTGACGAGGTGTGCGATGTAGAAGGATTCATAGAAGCGATTGCGGATTGGAGCTATTGAGAGGACTATCATGGCAGTGAGGAAGGCATAGGAGACCCAACCCCAGCGGAACTTGGTCCACATAAAGACAAAGGACCAGACCGGCTCGCCGATACGGGTGTCCTTGTTGAGCTGGATGCACCAGGTCACGAGGTGAGCGGTAGCAAAGAGCCAGATGATCCTACCTCCCCATTTGTGAAGAAAAGAGAGGCGGTCGAAACCATATCCGCCAAAGAAGCGTGTTGAAAGAAGAGCAAATGGAACTTGTTTGAGGGCCATGATGAGGACGATGGGTACGAGGCCCATAGTGATGTCTCCGGTGCGATCGCCTGTTGTCCACCATGTGCGGTAAGGTAAAGTGCGAGTAGGAGGATAGGTGGTGACCGAGGGATATGAGCCTTGACCCCACAAAACTCGCCTGGGGAAAAGCTGCAAAGCACGACGAGACATGCCAACTGTGTTGGTGGTTTGCGATGGCCAGCTTTGAGAAAAGTCAAAGAGGCCGAGGTTGGGACCGATGAAATCAGCACCGACAAAGGTCAAGACGATAGGTACAGCGAGCATGAAGAAGAGCAACACGACTCGGCCAAAGCTGGGAAAGGTGACAATCTTGCGAGGCTTGAGTGGCGCATAGGCGCGAATGAAGCCTTTGCTGTCCTTGTCGATGGGGTTGCCGTGAATGTCGACACGCTTTCCGAGCTTGTAGACACGGTTCTTGGTAGCCCATCGCTTCCATTTGGCACCAATGTAGGATCTGTCGCCGACACCGAGCATGTGGAAGGAGCCAAGAACGAGGCAGACGGCGATGGTGAGGAACCATAGGAGGTAGACGTAGCGATAGGATGGAGGTGGGAGCATGTGGGCGTTGAAGTAGCCTTGTAGATATTGATACTTGAGCTGATTCGTGTCGAAGCATGAGCCTGAACAACCGCTGCCAGACGTACCCGAGCCAACGCCTGGAGAGTAAGCTCCACCGGCGGACGACATGACGGCTGCGTCGCAGCGGGAGGGCGATCAGGGAGCGATGGGAGTTCAGCCAAGTATCGAGGACGTATCCGCACTGCCCTCTAGGCAACCTGATGAGTCGTAAAAAGGTTCCAGGCGTCAGACTGTGGTGAGCCTTTAACGAGGGTCATCGCATATCCGGACGTGATACTTCTGAAGGACAAAGGTGGTCTCGAACGATTTCAGCTGATTCCGATGCCGCCTGGAAGTAGACTGAGGCGATATAAGGTGCTGGGGATGTTAGTGCTGGGGATGTATTGCGCTGTCGAGTCGTGCGGGCAAGATGCTACGATGCCAGGGCGATAGGAGATGAGCCAGTGTATGGTCAGGATGATGCGCTGGCCAAGCTAATGGTAGGGGAGACGGACGACAACAAGGAATCCTATCTGGCGTCGAGCGGGCCCACGGAAGGTCGGAGCGGATGGACGTAGGAGAACAAGGAAGAGCACAGCAAGTGTCGATACAAGCTGACCGGTTCTTGCCGTCCTTTGTTTCATTACTGTACTGTACCTGTATGTACATCGATACAACATCCAGAGTCACGTGCGAGTGACTAAGCATTCGCAAAGCCGAGGCAGAAAAGAAAAGAAAAGAAAAGAAAAGAAAATGCAAAAAAAGGAAAAGAATATAAAAAAAAAAAAAAAAAAAAAAAAAAAAGAAAAGGTGGCTGTGGCCAGTGAGAGTGTTGTAAAAAGGAGCAAAGGCGGTATGATGCAAATGAAGATAACAATTAATATACGGCGTTATCGGGGTCACGATCAGACTCCCTTTACCACAGCCGTATGTTCTATGTAATGCTTAGTTTTCATGATGTGAGACTGAATGACAAACACATATATATACTCCATTCACTGCTCTGGTCCTATTCGAGGCAGGATGTGTCTCTTCATTTGTACTCCTGTGTTGCTATGATACCGGGTGCCACTGTGCTGTCACCATGACAACAATTACGTACCTCATTGTACTTCTCGCTTACGTGAGCCTCCCGTGTCTCAATGTCTCGGCCGTAATATGTGCATCTTACTTGAGATGCCGACGCATCTTCAACTGATGCTAAGCCTCCTTTCCCTCGCTGCGCGCTCTGAATCATTTTACAGTCACAGCAACTCGGCCAGACAAGAGCAACTCCAATTGAACACGGAAATGCGTCGACAGGCGTTTAGGCAGTAACTCTCGATCTCAACGTCAGTCAGAACTGCTCACTCTCGCTCCCATCCTCCGTTTCACAGACCGTATGATGATCTTGGCATCTCTTGCAGAGAATATGGCGTATGCAAAGGTGCTGATCTATGTTGCAGGTATGATGTTGCAGGTATGATAAAGTGAGCCAAGTCGAGACAGGGATTGACAGCTCACTCCTTTTTGGTCGACTTGCGACGGTTGGACCGTCTAGTGGCAGATGTCTTCCAGTCCTTCTTCTCATCTTTCTTGTCTTGCTTCTTCTGCTCCTTCTTCTCTTGCGCCTCTTTCTCCTCCTGCTCCCCATCGGTCCAGTTCCATACCTGCTTGAACTCGCCACGGAGTGCAGCAGTCAACATGACAGCACCAGTGCAAGCCGGGCTGAGGTACAACAGCGCAGGCTGAGCAGCTTTGAAAAAGTGCATTACACCCATCGTCGTCGCAAGGCCGCCCACGTAGGCAGCGAGCGTAGCCTGGAAGTAAGGCTTGGTAAAGCGCCTGTACCCCTTGGTGAAGCTGATTGACGGCTTCTTCTCGCTGGCAACAAGCTGATCATATCGCAGAGCCAGTGCGACAAAGATCCCTGGGATCACAATGTCACCAAGGCCTAACATTGTGAACTGAAGCTTTGGCAAAGCTTGACCAGCCTTAAGTGCCCAAATGGCCTCGAGAATGTTCTTGGGCCACACAATCTTGATGGGGGCGTCAAAGTTGCGAGCCACGGAGACCATGACGGGCGTTGCGAATACCCAAAAGATGTCGTAGACAAACAATCCTCCAAGCATGATGGCACCTGTTCGAAACGAGTCGAGCGACATCAGGGCGATCGCGTTGAGCGAGAGCGAAAGAGCGAGGAGATTGCTGATCATCCAGTTCTTGGTGACCAGGTAGACGCCGACGAGCAAGGTCGAGAGAGCGACTAGGCCAACATCGACGGTTGTGAACGAGAGCTTGAAAAGACGTCCTTGTCCGCGCTGGTCGAGCTGCAGGCGGAAGTTGGGCAGCTTCTTCCAGAGCTCACGACCCACGATACCACGAGAAAGCGAGACGAGCACTTGACTGAGCGCTAGGCAGCCCACAAAGCCAAAGTAGAAGCTGAGCAAAAGGTTGACATACTTCTTGTTGAGATACTTGAAGATCACAAACAGGCCAAAGAGGACAGCTGAACCCATGATGGGAAACCACATGGCGTCCGACGAAGTCACTCTGTCCAGAACATCGTCATCATCAGACTCTGAATCTGAGTCCGAGTCGGTTTCTGAGTCGTCCGAGTCGCCGTTTGACTTGCGCTTCTTCTTGGCTGCTTTGACAAGGTCGCGAGTAGTCTTGGGTGTCCTGAGCGAGGAGAAGGAGCCAAAGTAGATGGGTGCTACAGCGCCGGCCATGAGCACGCCATAGGCGATGAACAGATCTCTATCCCCAGACATGCTTGTTGTCGATACCTTGAAACGTGAGAGCAAGTGTGAAAGGTCAAGCCAGAATGTCACCACTCGAAAACTCAAACCGTTTGGAGCCTTTGTAGATGCCGAGTTGTTGAAGGAGGTGCCAAGTTGTTGAAGGAGGTACCGCTTGCAGATGTTGTCTACGTGTCCCAAATGAAGGCAGGCGTGGGAGAGCCCCAGAGAATGAGCTTGTGCGTAGCTGGAACCGGTGCTTGCGCCAGGGTAAGGCTACTCTGTCGAGTCGTGTGAAGCAGATCGAGGCCGAATCAGCTGTGTGCTAGATGACAATCAGGATCGAGGTAAGTCGAACGGCGACTCTTAGCACCAAAGATCAACGCAACAGGCTCCGAGCGAAGCAAGACGTGGCAGCTCGGATCGGTGGAATTGTTAGCTCTCGTCTTTCGCACATCCCTTCTAGCTTGTAATCTGCAATCGGGAGATGAGCGGAAAGAATTTGCAAGATTTGAGATTGAACGAAACAGGCAGAAACGCGCCAGACAGGTTCTGAAGCCATGGAAGGCTTTGGAACAATTTTGGCGTTAAAAAAGAAAAATTCAATACCCGAGCTCAGCTCAGACAGAAGAACTACAGAAGAACTACAGAAGAACTCCACCAAGGCTTTCAGCTTTGCTTCGAGATGTCACTAGAATCTATCATCAGCCATCTTTCCGAATTTGGGCCGCAAGCAGAGGTTTGTGCTTACCGTATGTCCGTCTCTGCGTCGTCATTGCTCTTCGGAAGTTTTTGGATTTTTTTTTTGATTTTTTTTTTTTTTATTGGATTTTTATTGGATTTCTAAAATGTGTGAATTTCGTCAACTTTTCAAAAAGTGCGGCTGTCGGCTGCAATCTCGAATGTGCTTGAACAAGTGCTGCTCCCGCTGTGTGGATTTTTTTTGATTTTTTTTTTTTGATTTTTTTGATTTTTTTTTTTTTTTTTCCCCCCAAGAGCCGAAGCGTTTGAGTGTCGCCTTTTTGTTCAGAGTTGCCCAGCTAATTCTACACTCGCTCAACTACTTCCCATCATCTTCTGTCTCAACATCATCCATCAGACCTCGAACATCTGCTCCTTGTCGTACCACACCACCACTCTCACATCCCACCGCATAACCGCTCCGAATTAAGGCGCTACCACATCTGTCCAGCTAATTACGAATCGTCGTTGCAGGTCTCACAAGTTACACTCCCTTCTCCTCCTCAAGGTCGCATCAGAACGAGTATCGCAGGTCCTGTCGCAGCCACTCCATATATCTCGCCCGCTATCGCATAACAGCTCGATTATACCTACGATTGTCTTTAGGACAACCTCATTCATTCGGCATCAACAATGGTCAAGGAGACAAAGTTTTACGACCTCCTCGAGGTCCCACACACCGCTTCCGAGGCGGAGCTCAAGAAGTGAGTAGAATTCGATCGACCAATGCTGCCGCTTTCCGCACCTCTTGTTTCCGTACATGTCATTGCTGACGCCTCTTCATTTTCGCCATACTTCTCTTTTCGCATCTTCTAGGGCTTACCGCAAGAAGGCATTGAAGGAGCACCCAGACAAGGGTGGTGATCCCGAAAAGTTCAAGGCCATCACCGCGGCATACGAAGTTCTCTCCGACGCAGACAAGCGCGATCTCTATGACCGTTTCGGCGAGCAGGGTCTCGAAGGTGGAGGAATGGGCGGCGGCATGGACCCCCAGGATCTCTTCTCCCAGCTCTTCGGTGGCGGAGGTGGCGGCTTCTTCGGCGGTGGAGGCGGACGACCACGCGGCCCGCGCAAGGGCAAGGATCTCGTCCACCGTGTCAAGGTCTCGCTCGAGGAGCTCTACGTCGGCAAGCTCACCAAGCTTGCTCTTCAGAAGCAAGTTCTCTGCAAGAAGTGTGATGGCCGTGGAGGAAAGGAAGGTGCCGTCAAGACATGTGGCGGATGCAATGGTCAGGGTATCAAGGTCGTCCTTCGTCAACTCGGTCCCATGGTTCAGCAGATGCAGCAGACCTGTCCCGAATGTCAGGGTCAGGGTGAGATCATCAACGCCAAGGATCGCTGCAAGGAGTGCAACGGCAAGAAGATCAACCATGAGCGCAAGGTCCTCGAAGTCCGCATCGACAAAGGTATGGATGATGGCTCGCAGATCACATTCAAGGAAGAGGCCGACCAGGCACCCAACACCATTCCAGGCGACGTTGTCATTGTCATCGACGAGAAGCCTCATCCCCGCTTCAAGCGCAAAAAGAACGATCTCTTTATCGACGTCGAAGTCGACCTGCTCACCGCGCTTGGTGGTGGTAAGATCCTTATCGAGCACCTTGACGAACACGCTCTCTCTGTCGATATTCCTGCCGGTGAGGTGATCAAGCCCGGCGATGTCAAAGTCCTCCGCGGACAGGGTATGCCCAGCTACCGACACCACGAGATGGGTGACCTTTACGTCAACCTTTCCGTCGCCTTCCCCGAGACCATCGACATTGACTGCATCCCACTCCTCGAGAAGGCGCTCCCACCACGAAGAGGGCTTCCCAAGACCAAGAAGGAGATCGACGTCGAGGATGTGCAGATGGACGACCTTGATGAGCGGGAAGCCCGCAACGTCAGACCCAACGGCGCCGCTCAGCATCCCGGCATGGATGATGATGACGAGGAAGGAGGCCAGACTGGAGTTCAGTGCGCAAATCAGTAACTTGCGCGCGCAAGCATCAAACCAGTTCACACTGCATTCGATACAGATCAGATCACTTTCATCTTTGTGTCGTTGGTTTCAATATCACTACTTTGCTTTCGACTCCTTCCTGGGCCCCACTTTTGAGTAGCCTGAGTGAGAAGCTAGTAGCCTTCCTTTCGTTTCCCGCGACTTGTTTGGCATCCTTGAGCACACGCACAATGTTATATTTAGCGAGGGCGAGAAGTCGGCGTTGCAAGTAACAGCGTTAGTCAGAATTTTGGCCCTTCTCCGCATCTCCCTTGGACGCTGCCGCCTTCTTGGAAGCTGCAAGACCGTTGCGATCTAGAGGGCTGGTGTTGTCGAGACTGTTCTCAGGCAGCTTGCCCTCTTTTTCCAATTCTTGGCGAATTTTGAGATCAAACGCTGGCGCGAACTTGCTCAAACGGCGGATTTTGCTGCCATAAACGTAGAAGATGTATGGGAATGGTGTAAGAACTAAAGCAACGAAGCCTAGCAACGAAGCAGCCCAGTTGGTTCCCAAGCCATTGAAAGCCTGTCTTGTAAAAAGAGGAAATGCAGCTCCTACTGCCGATCGAAGGATGGTGTTGGCGGCCAAGGCCGATGCGGCATAGACGGTATAACAGTCTACGATGTAGCTGAGAAGGGAAATGAAAACGAGCGTGAAGCTCATGCCGATAGGGACGAGCGAAAGAGCAGGCACGTACCAGGGCACAGCTACGTACTCGCCAGTCCATCCCAGCCAGAAGGCACCCAGAACGAGGAAAGGGCCAGCAATCATGGATCCGATGAGTCTCTCCTCGGGAGGAGGCATGCCGCGCCAGAACGGCGTGAGTTGTCGGTATCGAAGCTGTACAAGCACGTTAATCATTCCACCAATTGTCGTTCCAAGACCGACTGCGATGAAAATGAGACCAGACTCTCCCAAGTTGAAGCCTCGCTTCATCTCAAAGATGACTGGCACCGCCTCGAAAAGTCCGTACAGGATTCCATAGACGATGGAAACATAGATGGTGATGAGGACCAAGATGGGCTCCTGTGCCAAGATCTGAAAGGGTCGTAATAGCGTGCGGTGAGCGATGCCACCCAGCGACCAGTCGCTCCTCTCGTGAGGTGCGTAGAGGTCCTTGTTGCCTTGGGGATCCAGCTTGCGGAGTCGCTTAGCTTTTCGAACTAAAAGGATGGGTGTGAAAGTCTCGGGAAGGAAGAGCACAGTGATGACCCAGCAAAGACCGGCAAAGATCATCATGATCCAAAAGACCCATCGCCATGCCAGGTAGGACTGGGTGATGAAGCCTCCGACGATGGGACCCATGACAGGACCGATGAAGACGGCGCAAGAGAAGAGACTCATGGCGTAGCCTCGCCCGACGGGGTCCCACATGTCGGCAATCACACCACCAGCGTTGGTGAGCGGTGCAGCTGCACAGACACCGCTGATGAATCGAGTAATAAATAAGGTCTCTGGGTTCTTTGCCAAGGCTTGTCCAAGGATGAAGAGGGTGTACATCAGCATCGAAATGCTGAAGATCACCTTTCGACCCACGAGTTCCGAAGTTGTCGACCAGATGATGGGGCCGAGGCAGTAACCTGCCAGAAACAAGGACGTAATCAGTGTGGCGGTAACCGTGCCGATCTGAAACTCCTGGGCGATTTGTTGGATGGCCGAAGATGGAGCGGAAGATGCGAAAGTGACGTTGACAGTAAGCAAGGAGCATAGCAAGGTGAATGCCCATTTCTTCTTCTGCGACCAGTTCTGCGGGTTCTCAGGATCGTCAGGACCATCCCAGCCGACCTGGTTCGGATCTTCAGCCTCATCGGGGTTGCCTCTTGGACGGCCTTGGTCCGAGTTGGCGTCATTGTCATTATTGTCATCACTGTCATCACTGTCAGCATTGTCATCATTGTCATCATTGCGACTAGAACTTTGTTGACCCTTTGACTTGGACTTGTATGCGCCAGGTTGAGTTGGTGAGGAAGGCACACGAGTCGAAGTTTGGCTCTCTGCTGTTTCGTCGGGTGGAGCGTTGGTCTCGTATGCCTGGTCTTGTGGATCTCTTGGGTCGTCACCGCCATATCGAGCTGTTCTGTGAAAGATGGCCTCCACCTCGCGATCTAGTCCGCCTGAGTTGGGTCTAGAACGATGCGACTCGGATTGTCTAGGCCTTGCTGGCGGTGCGCCTTTTGGGGTCTGTCCAACGAGACGCTTCTCCACCTCATGAAGCCAGCCGTGCTTGGGAGTGTGGAAACGCCTCGGTGCGTGACCGCCAGCATGCGGACTCTGTGCTGTATTTTGCGACATACTGAGAAGAATGGGTGGCGTGGAGCGCGAGCTTCTGTCGAGCAGGATGTCGTACCAGTTGGAGTATCAATTGGAGCGATGATGATAGCGAGGAGGCAAGAGTACTGGTCGCCTCTTGTAGGGATAGGAAGATGACACAGGCGGAACAGAGAGCTTGGTTCTGCAAGGTAGTAGTCAGGCGCCTCTGTAGGACGGCAGTTGCTACGTCAGAGTGGAGTGCATTACCCTATAGATGCCAGCTAAGCGAGCAGAAAGCGGTCATAAGATTCGGTTGGCGAAAACATCTGAAGAAGAAAGATCAGAGAAGCTTTCGACACCACAGGCACACCATTACAGTGTTTCACGAAAGAAGCTCGCTCTCTCTCCGTTCTCAACTAGGCGGTAGCCAGGCTTACTCACGACAACCAAGCCGAAAGGCCAGTCTGGGTCGGTAGAAAGTGTAGATTCAGCGTCGCATCGCATCGCATTGCATTGCCGCTGCAGGGCGAGGCGTCATTTCTTCTGCCTGAACTCGCGCCGAGATGAGGGCTCGAAGGGCTGTCATCATCATTTCAATGTTCAAGAGACTCAACGGCAGCTCGTTACTGTGACCGAGAATTTTGGGATTGCAGTCCATCAGAGTTGCATCCGGTCGCTGAGGAGGAACAGACATTGGATTGCCTTACACCATGGCCGGAGTTGGAGGGAAGCAAACCGTTCTTGACGAAGCCGCGGAGGTCTGGCATGCAGGGTGACAGACAAGTTCAGAGTCGAAGCATGAGCTAAGAGCTTGCGCGCTGTTGCGGCTAAAGCAGTGCCTGACAGCTAGCTATAAAAGCCGCCGTTGATGTGGTAGAATTGAAGATAACAATTAATATACGGCGTTATCAGGGTCATGATCAGACTCCCTTTACCACAGCTGTATGTTCTATGTAATGCTTAGTTTTCATAGTGTGAACCTAAATGACAAACACATATATATACTCCATTCACCACTCTAGTCCTATCCAAGACAGGACATGTCACTTCATTCATACTCCTGTGTTGCTATGATACTGGGTACCACTGGGCTGTCACCATGACAACAATCATGTACCTCATTGTGCTTCTTGCTTAAGTAAGCCTCCTGTACCTTGGTGTCTCAGCCATGACATGTGCATCTTGCTTGAGATGCCAATGCATCTTCAACTCCCCCCTTTGGCAGGATCTCCAGCCCTATCATCCTAGCCAATCATGAGGTGTTGAGACCCTGTAAAGGTTTTGTCAAGACATCTGCAACATTGTTTGCTGTTCTGACATATTTGATTGCCACATTGCCCTCTTGCATGTGATCATGGATGAAATGATACCATGTGTCAATGTGCTTTAACTTCCAATGTTTGGCTGGATCTTTACTCACCTGTATGCACCCCTGGCTATCTGTGTATAGTATGGGCTGAACATCCATGATCTCCAAGTCCCAGAGCAAATATGAGAAGAACAAGGCTTCTTGCACTGCTTCAGAAGCAGCAACGAACTCTGCTTTGACTGCTGACAATGCCACACATTTTTGAATGTGAGACTTCCAACTCACTGGACATCCATACACATATGTTATCAACCCTGAGGTGCTCCTTCATCCATTTGTGGGGTCAGATGCCCAGTTTGCATCAGTATACATTGTTACCAGTGTATCCAAGTGCTCATTTGTCTCCCCTCCTAAGTGCAACTGATATTTGTTCATCTGGTTCAGGTACTTTACCACATGAATGGCTGCCTTCCATGCACTGTCAATCAGGATCGACATATATCGCAACAATATGCCAACAGCAAAGGCAATATCTGGTTGGGCTGTGTTGGAGACCCATAATAGTTGGCTGACCAACTCTTGATACCTCTTTGCTTGCTGAGGTTCACATCTCTTGCCTCTGGTGATGTTCACTATGCTCAGCATGGGTACCCAAGATTTCTCATTTGCTCCTCTTAACCATTTGTTCACCATTTCCTTGATGTATGCCATTAGGCCCAGAGATATCCTCCTCCATCTTCTATCATGTGTGATCTTGATACCCAGAAATTCTTTGATCCTTCCATTGTCTTGCATCTCCCATTTGTCCATGATCTCTTGCTTAGTGCAGTCTACTTCATCATGACTGGGTGATGTTATCAGCATGTTGTCCACATATGCTGTAATGATTGTGATCTTGTTGCCTGTCCCTCTTGAGTATAGGCATGGTGCACTTGGCATGCAATGAAATCTGATTGTCTGGAGATGTGAGTCTAACTCAATGTTCCATTCTCAGCCCAATTGTTTCAGACCATACAGTCCTTTCACTACCTTCAACACTTTTCCAGGTGGTATTTTGATTCCTGCTGGGGGCTTTAGGTATACATCATGGTGTATAGTGGAGTTCAGGTACACTTGCTTTACATCAATAGAGTCTATTTCCCAATCCTGTACTGCTGCGACAGCGATCACCCCTCAAATGGATTGGATGGTGTCAGCGGTCGCGCGCCTGAAACCTGAGAACAGTAGTAGTATCAGTACTATCACCGATTCTGTCGAATTATGTGACAGCGCTAATGGTATTTCATTTCTTAGTGAAATATGCGACAGAGCCTTCTCTGTCACCTTTCTCGCTAGAATCTGTAGTTGTATTATTGTTGTGACAGATTTCGACTAACTGCTGTGGACACTCCGTCCAGAGGTAGCTCGGCACAATCAGACTACAATACAACTCTAATGAGCTTGATGTTGACACCAATGGTCTGGTGTGAGTATGGGTTGATGACACCAACATGAGTGTCCAGTGTGTCAGCTAACACTTGAAGTGATCCCTGGGCCGCAGTGGACGTCTGCCTTCAGTTCTATTGTTATCCGGACCGCTGGTTGCTACAAACTGCCTTCGGATGCCAGGAAACAGTGATACAACACACGCGCTTCATTGAGGAGCAATCTGTTGATTACTTCTATGCTGACTGTGTACTAATGATACTTATTGCTTGAAGTAATACTAGTACGGTTGATGAGTGTAGAGTGGATGGGTCCACTTGACCATTCATGACAAGAAGGTATGCCTATATATCTCTTCGCAGCATCGCCAGCGACACTGCTCCTGCTCTCTCTCTCCAGAGAGTACCCTCTTCGTCAAGTATTGTACAGGTGTCTCCAAGGAGGCACCTCCTCCATATCAGACCTTGTCCCTCCTGTCTTACCTGAGCTGTGTCAACTTCATCAACACTGCTCCTCCTCTTCATGTCCCTTTTGCTGGTGTCCTTTACACAGCTCTCCTTCCTCTGACCAGCGACAGTTCTCTTTTACTCCTGTCTTGTGGGCCCCTGAGTGGTAACCATCTGCATATCACTTGAGCTTGGTCCCTCTTGCATGTGAATCGTCGTATGGACAACCTTGCTACCGATCTCTGCGGAATCTGCCACAAGGTCTCGCTTGTCGTAGATTCCAGTGGGATTCGTGATATCGATGATGCTCGTGCCGATTTCGCTGTGATCTGCCATAGAACTGATTCTACTGCCGATCTCGGTGACCTCTGCTGCAACTCTTACGTTCTACCCGATTCCACGATTCCTGCGCTACCTTCATATGAACTTCGGTCTATCCTCGCTCTGCGCACCCAGGCCCATTGTCATGGGCCTGGATGCTCAAGAAGCAAGGGGGTCACGGGTTCATATGGAAGGAGCACAGGTATCAAAGATCTAGTCGAGACCAGTAGAGAGCATGGTCATAGTGCAGTCTCCATGGAGACCATGGACTCCTACAGACTCACATGCAAAGGAGGGCCAAGCACAGCCACGAGGAGGACCAAGCTCAAGGAGCAGGCACAGCCACGAAGAGGACCAAGCTCAAGGAGCATGCAGATGGTTACCACTCAGGGGCTCGAGAGATAAGAGCCAAAGGAACTGTCACTGATCAAAGGAGAAGGAGCAGTGTCAAAGGAGTCGACACCAGGTCATGAGGAGGAGGAGCAGTGTCGAAGGAGTTGACACCAGGTCATGAGGAGGAGGAGCAGTGTCGAAGGAGTCGACACAGCTCAAGAGGCACAGGGGTGCCAAGCAGGAGAGGCCCCTGAGCAGTACTCGATGAAGAAGGTACTCTCTGGAGAGAGAGCAGGAGCAGCATCGCTGGCGATGCTGAGAAGAGGTATATAACCATGCTTTCTCATCATCATAGGTCGAGTGGATCCTCATCCACTCTACTCACCATAACTAGTTATCACTTCAGCATAAGTATATATTAGTTTCAGTCAGCATAGCAGCAATCTATCAAGGTTGCTCCTCATCATAGTGCATGTGTTGTATCACCACTACCTGACGTCCGAAGGTGCCCATAGCAGGTTAGCGGTCCGGATATAGATAGAACTGAAGGCAGTAGTCCACTGCGGTCCGGGGATCACCTCAAGCATCAGTCAACACACTGGACACTCGTGTTGACGCCACCAACCTCATCACCAACACCATCAACATCATTATCATCAACATTCATCAACCTTATCACCAAACCATCAACCTCATCATCATCAACACTCACACCAGACCTTGGTGTCAACATAACCTACACATTGATATTGATCGTGCCGAGCTACCCCTGAACGGAGTGTCCACAGAGGTCAGCCGAAACCTACGATAGTATATACAACGAACGCCACCTGCTGTCACTGCGCAACTTGATAGTCACCGATACCGAGACAATAGCTGTCACACAGTTTGATAGTCACCGAGTATCTCGACAGACCGACCTGGGTTTCGGGCGCGAGACCCCTGACACCCATGACACACTGCTCCTCCTCCTCATGACCTGGTGTCGACTCCTTCGACACTGCTCCTCTTCCTCAGGACCTGCCTGCTAGTGTCCTATACACTGCTCCTTCTCCTTTGACCAGTGACAGTTCCTTTGACTCTTGTCTCTCGAGCCCCTGAGTGGTAACCATCTGAGCTTGGTCCTCTTCGTGGCTGTGCCTGCTCCTTGAGCTTGGTCCTCCTCATGGCTGTGCCTGGCCCTCCTCGCATGTGGCTCGTGTCCTCCTTTGCATGTGAGTCCATAGGAGTCCATGGTCTCCATGGAGACTGCACTATGACCATGCTCTCTACTGGTATCAACTAGATCTTCAATACCTGTGCTCCTTCCATATGAACCAGTGACCCTCCTGCTTCTTGAGCATCCAGGCCCATGACAGTCACTTCATTCATACTCCTGTGTTGCTATGATACTGGGTACCACTGGGCTGTCACCATGACAACAATCATGTACCTCATTGTGCTTCTTGCTTAAGTAAGCCTCCTGTACCTCGGTGTCTCAGCTGTGACATGTGCATCTTGCTTGAGATGCCGACGCATCTTCAACTGGTAGCATTGCGCTTTCAGACGGCCTCCGACCGAGTATCGGCAAAGATCTAACAGGAGATCTCCCGATGGACTCCAACAAGAGTTTGCCGAAGGAAGCAATCCAATATGACGATATATGCTGACATAAACCCAATCGGGGATCAGGGCAGAACCGAACTGTCCAGAGATTGGGTACAACACAGTCCCACTCGTTGTCAAGCTAGATCATGAAGAAGGACACTCCCACATTCGGCATGTACCTCATAGATGTATATATATGAAGCTGAGAACACTAGGTTCTCACCATGTTCACTTTGTCAATTGAGTATACAGCATGCATGTAAACTGTCCCAAGATTTTACATGTCACCATACATCACTCTAATGCTCAATAGCTATAAGTTGTATTGCCACACTGTCTGATATCATCTGAAAGTGCTGCTTCTTCTCTCCAAGACTGTGTAATTGATATTGACATTGACTAAAAAAATTGTGCTATGAAGAAGAGCCAATTTTTTTTAAATTGTGGGACAGTTTATGGAGTGCTCCTCAACAACACCTTAGTACTTTGTAATCCCTCCTTTGGCCTTCAGAACCACCTTGATGTGGTCTGGCATGCTCTCTATTAGCATCCTACATGTCTCTGGAGTGATCACTTTCCATTCAGCTTCACATCTCTTGAGCAGTTCATCCCTGGACTTTGCAATTGTACTATACTGTGAAAGTTGCATTTTGAGATGGTGCCAGAGGTGTTCAATTGGGTTTAAGTCCAGTGACTGTGCCAGCCATTGCATAACCTTAATGCTATTACTTTCCAACCATGTTATTGTCTTCTTCGACATGTGTTTCAGGTCATTGTCTTGCTGAAATGTGATGTCAGTGTATGCATGCTGAAGCTGCAAATCTGAGATTGTTTTCACAAGCTTGTCATTCAAGATATCAATGTATTAGTCTGAATTCATTGAACCCAGCACCAAGCACATACCTCCCACCCCTTCCCACATCATACAGCCCCAGATCATGATGGAGCCACTGCCAAACTTGACCATTGGCCTGACAAGCTTGCTGTTGAAGCCAGAATTCTTAATCCAACAGAACTGCTTACCATCTGGTCCAAAGAAGTTGATCTTTGTCTCATTGGACCATACCACATTCTTCCAATCCTCAACAGTCATGTCCTTGTGCTCATTAGCAAATTTGAAACAGGCTTTGCAATGTCTCTTGAGTAGCTTCAGTTTTTTCACTAACCTTTGTGCTTTGTAATGACAGTAATGAAGTGCTTTTCTTACTGTGGTTGGGCATGCTTTGATTTGAAACATCTCCTGCAGTGCATGACATGCTTTCCTGACTGTGGACATTGAATTGAGCTCAAAATAGTGATCCAGGAAGCAAACATGATGAGGCTGGAGTTTTCTCAGCTGGCTGCCCTTTGACTTTGGAACATCAGCAGAGGTGCTTTTGCTGATGCAATTCACTGTAGACTTGCTCATACCAAGTTGTTCTGCAACTGAACAGATAGATTCACCATTTTGGATGTGAAAGAGTGCCAATTGGCACCTCTCTGGGGTGGTTTTTGGCATGATGGTATAGATATGTGTCAGAGGTCGCGCACCTGAAACCTGAGATCGGTAGTTGTATCAATACTATTACCGATTCTGTCGAGTTATGCAACAGCACTTGTGGTATTGCAATTCTTCACGAGATATGCAGTAGAGCCTTCTCTATTACTTTTCTCGCTCGAATCTGTAGTTGTGATGATGCTATTGCAGATTTTGACAGACCACTGTCAGACACTCCATCCAGAGGTAGCTCGGCACGATCAATAACTTATGTGAACTCGCTGATGACACCAAAGGTCTGGTGTGAATATGGATTGGTGGTGTCAACACAAGTGTCCAGTGCATCGACTATGCTTGAGGTGATCCCCGGACCGCAGTGGACGACTGCCTTCGGTTCTATCGAGATCCAGACTGCTGGTTTGCTAAGAACTGCCTTCGGATGTCAGGAAATGGTGATACAACACATGTGCTTCGATGAGAAGCAATCTATTGATTGCAACTTATGCTGACTTGAAAACTAATAAGTACTTATGTTTCTAAAGTATTGACTAGTTGTATGGTGAGTAGAGTGGATGAGAATCCACTTGACCATTAGTGACAAGAAGGTGTGGCTTTTATACCTCTTCGCAGTGTTGCCTGCATCACTGCTTCTGCTCTCTCTCCAGAGAGTACCTTCTGCATTGAGTACCTCACAGGAGTCTCCAATGAGGCTCCTCCTCCTCATTGTGCTGTCCATCTGTCTTTCCTGAGCTGTGCTGACTCCATTGACACTGCTTCTCCTCTTTATGTCTTCCTCGCCAGTTTCTCTTACACTGCTCTCCTCCCTGGGACCAGCGATGGACCCCCTTTATTCCTATCTTGTGTGCCCCTGAGTGGTAACCAGCTGCATGCTCCTGAGCTAGGTCCCCTCTTGGCAGCACTTGGTCCCACTACTTGCATGTGAAGCTTCACCACACTATCATCCTTACCACTGATCTCCGCAGAATCCATGATAGGATCTTTCCTACTACTGATCCTGGCAGGATCCACCATACCCTTTCTTCTATCACCGATCTCAGTGTGATCCATAGTACCATCATCTCTCATGCCAATCTTGTCATCATAGTACTATCCTTCCTTTTGCTGATCTCAGTGAGATCTGTCATAGGACTGGCACTACTACCGATCTCAGTGAAGTCCATCTCAAATCCCACAATCCACCTGATCCCTTGATCCCTGCACTCCCTTCATATGAATTTGACGGATCTTCTGGCCTCTGCGCATCCATTCCCATGACAATATGATGGTGTCAGACTGGAAGTGCTGCCAAATTGCTCACAGTCATCTGATTGAGCTGAAACTTTCCACATCACTACTTTCAATGTGTATGAAGGTGCCCACCAAGTTACATTGCAAGTTTCATTGTAGTCAAAAGCCCACAAGGTCAGGAATGGAGTGGTGTTGCTATTTGGGAGCATGCTCCATAAACTGTCCCACAATTAAAAAAAAAAAAAAAAAAAAAATCAAAAAAATCAGCTCTTCTTCATAGCACAATTTTTTTAGTCAATGTCAATATCAATTACACAGTCTTGGAGAGAAGAAGCAGGGCTTTCAGATGATATGAGACAGTGTGGCAATACAACTTATAGCTATTGAGCATTAGAGTGATGTATGGTGACATGTAAAATTATGGGACAGTTTATGCATGTGCTGTATATATCAAGCTGAGAACACTAGGTTCTCACCACATTCACTTAGTCCATTGAGTATATGTGTTTCTCTCTTAAACAGCAGTGAGATCGTGCTCCGACTCTAACGGATCGTCGACTATCGGGACAAATCTTCTTTACTATTTCGATAGAGATCAGCCTCAGGTGCTTATTGCGGCGAGCTTAGAGTAATTTGCGGCACGTGACGATCCTGCTAAGTGGAGGAAAGGACATGGAGATCGACGCCTTATGTCCGGCTCATCCAAGGCACGGTTAGGAGGAGCGGAAGATAGTGCGTCGAACTTAGGCTCGGCTCTGCAGTCGAGCAAATGAGTTCATTTCCCTCGCTGAAAGCAGATTAGGTGAGAATTCAGGGTCTTGCTTCTATTTAGGGCAGCATGCGTTTCTAAGTAGAGTCGCCTTGGCGCGCCTGTTCTCTCGGTATCTACACTGCCTGTTTGACAGCGCTCAAGTGGGAGAGAAGCTGCTTCAAGAAGAAGCCGTTGCCTTGGAAATTTGTTTGCCGAGTTTCCGCCCGCTTCACGAGAAATTCTCCATATGCCGTTTGCTCTAGCGAAGGAGACGGTATCGTAAGAGCTAGGAACAAATAGGACAAGAGCAAGCTAAACTCATGTGAAAACGTTGTTGACTTGGCTCGTATCGACGTTCAATTGAGAAGCTAAGCAGACATTCTGATCTCGATATATGCTTCTCCATCCGTTTCCACAATCTCTCTTCCATCCCACTACCTCAAGAACTCACTCAGCCACCGCTCCTCCTCGTCTCGCACACTCGCAAATACGCAACCTCGTTGTACCACCCTCATACCGAACGTCGAACAGCTCCTACCACACCAACTTCCGCTCTCATCGCCCACCTGCTCGAGCTACTCCAGTTCAAGCTCGAGGTAGAAGAGTCGTTGCCATCTTTGCAGCACGCAAGTCCGAGCCAACTTGAAATTCATCGAAATCTGTGACTTGGTCGAAGCTAAGCCGGCCTCTTTTACAGCCTCTCAGGCAGAAAAGCATCCGAGTGCCGCTCTTTAGAGGGGTCGGTAACATCTTTTGCAGCCGGTCATCCAAGCTCGCCATTCCGACCCGAACGAAACTCTCAAGAATGATGCACAGCAAGATCGAGTACTTTGGCTCCAACTCTCCGCTCGGCGGTTCGTCAAGCGCTGGAGCTAGCCCATCAGCTTCCGAAATGCTCAATCCAGCCTTGAGCTCGGTAGCTACCTCGCAGCGCAACTCCCCTTCCACATCTGCCTGTACATCGGTCAGCGACCTTTCCTCCGAGGCAGACAAGTTGTCGCTCGCCAATGCAAAAGCAAGCCGCAAGGCAAACAAAGACGCAGCCAGTCAAGCCAACGAGGAGCCAGAAACAAGTACAGAGGACAGCGAGGCAGCAGCGATACAGGCTCAGAACCGCCGGGTCGAGGAGGAGCTCGATTCTGCTCTCGCTTTTGGCACGCAAATTGTCCAACGAGAAGCTCGAGCGCTGGCAATGGCTGCAAAGCGTCTCTCCAAGCATTCTGTGCAGCAACACGGTTTCCGTCAAGCTGTTCGACTTGTCATGCGAGCTACCACGGGTGAGCGAGGTGGCAAGGTGGTCCTCACTGGTGTTGGCAAGAGCGGCATCATTGCCAAGAAGCTCTCCGCAACCTTGCTTTCTCTCGGCACACCTTCCATGTTCCTCCACCCCACCGAAGCGCTCCACGGCGACCTTGGAATGCTGACACCTCATCGTGATGTTGTCATCGCCCTCTCGCATTCCGGGTCTTCGCCAGAAATCCTTTCTCTGGTACCTCACCTCAACGCACGCAGGTGTCCGATCATCGCACTGGCCGGCAAGCGAGAAAGCGCACTCGTCAAGGCATCGGACGCATGGATCGATTGTGCTACAGGCAAGGATGATCCTCACTCGGACTTGGAAGACGATCAGTGTGACAGCTGTGATAAGCAGCGAACCGCTAGGAGAACAAACTTGCCAAACCCAAGCACCGACGAAGCATGGGACGACGTTCCTGCTCCTTCCAGCAGTACAACAGTCGCTTTGGCGATGGGAGACGCTCTTGCTTTCTCAGTGACACGAGCAAAGGGGCTTGCAAGGGATATGTTTGCCTTTAATCACCCTGGCGGCAAGCTTGGCGCCGATTTCCGTATGCAAGGCCAGTCTGTGCCGTTGCAGACTTACAATGCCAAAGGAGGTGAAAACGCCGTGGCTACCCCGATCGCTGCATGATTGGGTCGATGCTTCCGATTCGACACTTTATTCATCGCATCTTGTTCTTCTTCTTCTTCTTCCTTATCCCTCGCAGTTTTTGTCTCAACCGCTATGAAGCAAGTGATCTCGATCAGATTACTATTATTTTTAATACAATCTGCAAAAATGCCTGACAAGTCGTCCGAGGGTGTCTGTATGGCAACGAAGCGAGCCAGCAGAGGGGGTTGGCAAGCGAGACTTGTCGTTGAAGGTCTAGTACCTGCGAGTGTCCAGCTGATACTGACGAGGCATATTGACGATGTGTGTCGATCTCACAAGGTCAAGAATTCCTGGTCGGTTTTTGCTGTTTTTGCTGTTTTTGCTGTTTTTGCTGTTTTTGCTGTTTTTGCCGTTTTTGCCGTTTTTTGCCGTTTTTGCCTCCACCCTTTGACGCGATCCGTCGTCGGGTCTCAACTGCAGGGAAACATACCCTTCTTGACCAAGCCGAGGAGCCGACAAGGGGGATTATGTCAGCATTGGTCAAGCCGAGTCGAGTCCTTCTCAGGCGGTCATTCAATTCGTCACTGGAGCCTGCCCCACCTTGTCTCCATGAACATATCGCTGCAAATCCAACGTTCTTCCCCTCCATCACTTGTCTTTTCCTTGCCATCGGCTCTTCTCATACAGTCCCTTTGCTCAGTCCGACTTGGACACTTGCCATCCCCACCGATCTTGTTTCATTTCATTGCAATTCGACGGTCCGTATTGCAGCGCATCGCACCCGCCTTCTCCGGACTCAACAATCCTCGACTGCTCCTTGCACCTTGCTTTCCCGAGGGAAGCACAATTTTCACAGCTCACGTTATGCTCGCTCGTCTCGATCAGATTGTCGATTCGACCAACAGCTGCTGATTCGCCTCACCTAGTCTGCACAAGATTATCCGCGACTCTCTTCCGCTCGATACCATGTCTGCCACCCCGCCTCGCCATGGCGGCCATACGACGCCGCCAAATGATGCAGACTCGGCTTATACTGCGACAAATCGATGGGGCACTGTATCTGGAGGTCTACGGAGCCCACCTCCTGCGCCATCTTCAGGTGCCGGCGTCCGCCGCAATCATACCATCCATGGAGCCCGTCACCATGGAAAACCAAGGCTAGAGAAGCACTTCGAGCAGCCCGAGGACTGCCCCACCAACCCACCGATCGTCGACAGCATAGCATCATCACATACGCAGTACGCCTCAGCCAGCGGGCACAATCACACACATCGACAGGAAGCATCACTGATATCGTCCAATAACCCCCCATCACCATCAGCACCATCCGACAGCGCCCGAGAGTTCGTCTCCTCGCTCACGCCTCTGCAGGCCCTCTACTCCAAGTCCAGCGTCTCTCGCAACCTGTCACTGCCAAGTCGGCATCCTCCCAAACTCACTTCCAACTTGCCGCACAGCGCCACTCAGGGTCGATCGAGTCTGTTCAACAGCCTTTCGGCCATCACTGGAGGCTCGGATCTGGACGAGCACGATTGGGAGAAGCTCATCCATTCCAGCAATGCGCTCAGCGAAGAGCACCAGCAAGACTCGATCGCTGCTCAGATCAGCATGAGCACGCGACCTGACCACCCTTGGTCCTCCTCCTTGTTCTCACAAGGTCAGCTTGGTCCAGCAGCCGAATCCTCCCATCCCACATCACCCATCACAAGAACGGATCTCTTCACCAGCTCGCACAATCCTGATGGCAGTTCCAGCGCCGTAGATCTGTTTGACCAGACGACGCTCCCTGATGCCCAGGCCTTGGCAGCTTCGCCCAGCTTCGTTCGCCGTCGCCAGTCGCTCAATCATCACTCGGGTCGCTCGGCCGCCAGCCGCCTGGCCGCTCGTTCAACTGATCTGCTCAGCCGCTATGCAGGCGATGTCGCCAATCCCGCCACCTCCTCCTCTGCGTCGCGACCCGATGCTCCTTTCAGCCCGATTCGTCACACGACAAGCTTGTCAACAGCTAGCAGCCCAGTCATGCCGACTAGCTTCTCCAAAGCACCATGGAATCAGCCGACGCAGGATCCCATTGGCTCGCCTTCTCGCTTTGCCGGCTCCTTCCCATCGCAGAATCTTGACAACAGCCCAGCTAGGATGCTATCTGTCAATGACGTCTCTTCATCCGCTCTAGCGGATATCAGCAAGAACCTCTCCAACCTCGATATCTCTGGCTCTTCTGCGCTGGACGGAGACGACACCGAGACATCTGTGACACCAACCAGCTACTCCATACATCCTAGCTTATCCTCCCAGAGCAGCACCGACAGCCGACCTGCAGGTGCCAGAAAGCTACCTCAGCTCGTGACCAATCGAGATGCTTTGCAGCGAGGGCAGCGAACGAATGCAGTATCTGGTCCCATCTCAGCCGCCGCCTTCGTTCCGCCCATCGGACACGCTCATTATCGGCATCAGTCCAACGATCCTTCTGCCTTCAGTGCTTCAAATTTCGATGACGATCAGTCCCAACGATTCGGACCGTTCACCGCCGCACCAGCAGGCAGCTGGGTGGAAAAGGACCATGTCACTGGTCGCTTCAACGACGGAAGCAGTCAAACAGGCGGCCCCGCTTTCGACTCGCAGCTATGGTCGCAGCAGTCCGCAGCAGCGCCATACCCAGGCATGGCTATCGATCCGAATGTGATGGCGCTCAGCATGGCTTTGGCGCAGGAACAGCAGCGCAACACCATCTTGCAGGCTCAACTTGGCGCCCGTAACAATGCAGCGGGAATGCAAGATCCTCACTTCTTCGGCATGCAGCCTATCGACCTCAATGGGCCCATGCAGTCTATCGGTCAGCAGCTGCGGGGCGCTGCCTTCCCCACCTCTTCCCCACCCATGGGAGCGATGGGCAATCTTCCATCGCGAGGCCCTCTCTTCCCGATGCAGCATCAACAGCAGCAGTATCGACCACCGATGCACAACCAATCTCCAAGCCCTCGTCCTCCAACTGGACAGCCTTTCCCGGGCGCAGGGCAGGACGCAGAAGCTAGCAGTGCAGCACCACCGACGCCTGTCGATCCGGCCTCGCTAGCCATGCAGAAGGGCTACAACCCAGCGCCGGGCACTTTCGACCTTGCTCCACCCGACGCACGCTTCTTTGTCATCAAATCGTACACCGAGGATGATGTCCACAAGTCACTCAAGTATGAGATCTGGGCATCAACGGATAAGGGCAACCAACGACTCGACAAGGCGTTCCGAGAGAGCGCACACAACGGGCCCATCTATCTCTTCTACTCCGTCAATGCCTCGGGCCACTTTTGCGGAATGGCTCAGATGCTGACACCGCTGGATTACGCTACCTCGAGCAATGTCTGGGCCCAAGACGGAAAGTGGAAGGGGACGTTCAAGGTGAGATGGATCTACGTCAAGGATTTGCCAAACAACCAGCTCCGACACATCAGGCTGACGAATACGCCGGAATGCAAGCCAGTGACACAGTCAAGAGATACGCAGGAGTTGACGCCAGAAGCAGGGCGTGAAGTGCTGAGGACTATGGCAGAGTATAGTGCCAAGACGAGCTTGTTGCAGGACTTCAACTTCTATGAGATGCAGGGTCGTGGAGCTGCCTCGCAAGGGCCAGCACAGCAACAGCAGCCGGCGGTCGGAGTGTCAAGCCCAATATTGGGTCTGAGTCCCAAGCCGACTGGATCGCCAGCTCTCGGATTCGCAGCCGGACTGCCTTATCCTACTAGCCCGGACCTAGGTCACAGCCTTGGTGGCATCAATGCCGGTGCTTCACCGAACGGAGGAGCACGTCGAGCTCAGCTAAGCGGCGGGACACCTCAGCGTCTCATGCATGGTATCTCAGGTCTCGGTCTTGCGCCAGGCACACCTCGCTCCAACAACAGCGGGGTCCAGCCGCCGATTAACGACCTTCACGGTGGCGACAAAAGCGCTGAAACCACGACACTACCCAACTCAGATGCAAACAAAGAGGCAGTGTCAGCCGCACAGAATGCCGGTCTCGCGCCTTCAGCCATCTAACCTATTGTAACATCAAACAACGCAGCCGAATCGCTGTTGAATTATCGTTCTCGCATGCAGTTGTTGTCATCTTATCAGTATCGCTGCCTGTATTGCAAAGCAAAGCGCAATCTCATCCTATTACTCTATTGTCCGTCTTTGTGTGTTCTAGTAGACTGGGAAGTTGGGATCTTTCTCCTTGGCGTAAGCTCTGAGACCGCCAGCCAGGTCACTGATCTGCAAGGCAGTGACGCTTTGCTTTCTGTTGGCTGTCGCATCAGTAGCTGCTGCCGCTTCCTGTTTGGAGGCGATGTCGTCCAATGGATGTGCGGGCGCTTTCGGAAGAACTGGAGCGTTTGCCTTCTCCTCTTTCGCTTGTTTTCGTTCCTGCTCTGCCTTCTCATCCTGATGCTTCAACAAGGCCTGCACCGCCAATTGAGAGTCGTTGCCCTTCTTGCAGACCACCAGCACTGAAGAAGCCGACGATCCTTGCTGAGCTTGGTGTATCTTCTTCCACGCATCCTCGGGGTCCTTGAGCAGCGACTGAATAGGCAGATTGAGCGAGCCGTCCAACTTCGTGATCCCGTATTCGACAGTAGGTCGCACATCCACGACCAACGCTTTGGGGTCCATGAAGGACACCCTTGTTCTGCGAAGAGTTCCATCGGTAACTGGAGGAGCGTTGAGGCCGCAGAAAGAGACATAGTCTTCTGTCTCGAGATTGGCGATCATCGGCTCGGTGACTTGTGCCGGATCTCCGCAGGAGCGACAGGTAGAGATACGACGAGGTCGGATCTTGACGCATCGGAACGGTGTAGATGTGAGCGGAGATACTAGCGTCAGAAATGGTGGTGTGTCTTCGCCGATGCCAGCAAGGATCTTGACCGCTTCCAGGGCCTGCATCGTGCCCACTAGACCTGTAATGCCGCCAAGCACGCCGCCATCCTCGCAATTAGTGACTTCATCTGGACGAGGCGCCATCGGGAACAGACAACGATAGCATGGTCCGCGGACAATCTGATTGGATGCTGCTGCTGCAGACACTTTCGGACCAGCAAACTCCGGCTTGATTCGCTTGTGCAACACGACAAGCTGACCGTCGTATCCTTGTGCAGCGCCAGAGACGACTTCGACACCTTCAAGTACGGCAGCGTCAGAGATGAGGTACCTAGTGAGTGGGTTGTCGGTGCAGTCAAGTACAAGGTCATGGCCCCGCATCATTTGACGAGCATTGGTGGAGCTGAGTGCTTCTGCCAGCGGGACGGCTGTGATGTACGGATTAATCTGCTTTGCCGCTTTAGCCGCCGAAACGGCCTTTGACATACCAACTGTCCCATCGCTATGCAGAATCTGTCGAGCGAGATTGGAGGGCTCAACCACGTCGTGATCCAGAATGGAGATCTGACCGACACCAGCTGCTGCAAGGTATTGAACAGCGGGACAGCCAAGACCGCCTGCACCGACCACAAGCACCTTAGCATTCCGGAGTCGAAGTTGTCCTGGAAGGCCAAAGTCCGGAAGAATCATTTGCCGGCCGTATCGTGCATACTCGGGCAGCGACATCGGCAGGGAGGAAGGCTTTGGCGCGGCTGCTTCCTTCTGCACGGACTGTATTGACGATGAATCTCCCTTGGTCGCAGCGTGTTGCGCAATGTCCCCTCCCTGCTGGGTGTTCCTCTGGCCAACGCTTTCTTCCTTGGTTTTTGTTGGATTGACCGTCGAGCTCGGCTTCTTCGCAATGGACGCCGGCAAGGTGGCAGGATCGAACTCGTTCGCTCTTCCGTCAAGAACATCACGAATGTGCTTAAGTGCAGTAAAGCTCATGAGCGTATTAAGGTCGCGCTGCTCCAAATCGTCCCGCTTTGAGTCGCTGCCCGTATTTCGATCTAGCCAGTTCTGCTCGAGCACGCCAATGCAAGCTGATAGCGCAGAGCCGATGGCCCTGTTGGCAGTTGTCAGCTTTGCAAGTTGGTCAGCAAGCTCTGCGCTCGATCTTGGGATTGAGACTGGTTGTGCTGGCTGCACAGGATCGAGACCTTCCGCCTCGTTGGCGATCGGCAGCTTTGGTCTGGTTCTGCCTGATGCTGCATGACCAACGGTGGAGGCTGTGCCACTGCTGCGAGGCCCAGTCTGCGCTGAGAAGGCTTGATCGAAGCCAGAGGGGAAGCCGGACGTCTCGGGTTTGTTGGTACCGTAGGCACCAGCAGCTGCTGCAGCAACAGTTCTCGAGACATTGGCAAGTGCGCTGTTCAAGGTTTGTGGCAGCTCAGCACGTTCGTACCAGCTCTTTGCAAAGTCGCTGACGCCCTCAGGCAGATATGCGGACGGATTGATGCCGAAGGCTCGAGGTGCGTTCGGATCAGAATCAGCAGCCGCAGCGCCCAGAGGGTCTCCAGCCGAGGCAGGCCCTTGCCAGCGTCTCGCGTCAGGTCTGGGTAGATGCGTCGCTACATGGCCATTTCCTGCATTCGTCTCTCCCTGAAGGCGTCCCCAGGGTGAAGGCCTTCCTCCAGCTGCAGAAGGAACCCTTCCGACAGTGGCAAATTTTTGTGCTCCGTAGCGTTGCGTCGGTGAAGCAGGAGCGTGCTGCGCCGTCGACGCTTCTTGGGATGATCCGTCAACGGATCGCACGGCAATCCCTAGAAGATCTCTGTTCTGCATGACGACTGTGACACCAGTGCTAGGTTGACGGCCATGATCTCTCATGTACATGGCTTGCTTGACCAAAAGACTCGGCTGTACCTGAGCCTCTGCAGGATATCGTAGTAGACTCTGCAAGGCTGAAGTGTGATCAGCGGCAAGAAGCTGGTTGCGAATGCGGAGAAGCATGGCGATGCAAATGTAGTCGATGAGCTCGAGAGAGCCGGCCGAAGCAAAGAGACCGTCCCAGATAGCGATAGCGTCGTCCAAGGCAAATTCGCGGGTGAAGATCATGCGTATCCAACGAAGACAAAAGATCTGCGGTTCGATGCCGAGAGTTTCGAGATGCTGTGCCAAGGCTGGATCGATGTGTCGCAAGAGATCGAGAATGTATTCGCACTTGGCGACGATCGGAAGGGGTCGGCGTGGCTGTTCGGCAGACTCTTGTGCAGTCGACCGCTTTCTCGCAGCAGAGGAGGGAGAGGCGGCTGGGGAAGGTTGAGAAGCAGTCGTTGTACTGGGACTGTCGCGCCAAGCATACCAGCATTTTGCGCTCTGCATGAGGACGCAGAAGAGCGCATACACGTCGTGCTCGACAAAGACGTCGGCGAGAGCATGCTGAAATGGAGTATCTTGGCATGACTGGGTCGAAGCATTTGGTTGGGAGCGGGAGGCAAGGTGTCGTGCGTCAAGAGCGCCGTCGCTTCGAACTTTCCAGAGGAGAGCTGCGAGCTCGTGCATGCCCTGTCGGTAGCCGACGTCCTCATTCTGGAGGGCCCAGAGAAAGAGGATATTGGTCAGAGCCTGCTGAACGCTCGTTTGACGGAATACATCAAGGTCAGGAAATGACCTTTCTACATCTTGTAAGATAATCCTCCGAGTCTCGAGAGCCGAGTAGTACGTCTTCCAAGGATTGGATTCGTCTAGGCTGAGCGGGTTGTTGACCGAAAGATCATTGACCAGGGAGGAAGTATGTCGCCTCGAATCACTGTATGGACTGATTATTGAAGAGGAGGAGGAAAGGGTTGCTACAGAGTCCAGAGTCGTATGTGTGCCGTCGAAGCCCAGTTGGGGCGGATAATTGCCATCTGGAGCTCGAAGCAATCGACATCGCAGTTCATTGTAGGTGTCCCTCTCCCGCCCCAAGAGAGCAGACCATGACGAAGGGATGCTAGAGATGTGTTGGGTCAGAAAGAGCTTCCACTGTATCCAGCGAAGTGATGCATTTTGGTCTTGCGATATCTTGCCTTCTATGGCACGGGCTCGAAGCGATTCTATAGATAGCGAGACGCCTCCTCTGAAGAGCGAGTTCCACCGTCCGCTCAGGGATGAGTCTGCTCTTTTGACATGGCTTGGTGTGCGGATGGGCAACTGCTGATGCCATTTTGGTGTCGGAGGAGCTGATGAGAGCGCAGCAAGAGGGTCGGCCATCCTGCAGTCGGTGTGTCGACTAGAACACGCAAGAGCCGAGCGATGGATGTACTTGAGCTGGACGGAGTTTGGGCCGCTGTGAGTTGCACTGAAGATCAGATCGCAAGGGCGACAGAAGCAGGACTGCACAGAGCTCTAAGCCATGTTTTGCGCCCGGCGAGATGGATGTCTAACGAGGAGGTTGGCAGCGTCGGTGGTCCTTGAAGCGAGTGCCAGCTGCCAGCCAGATATTAAAGTCGAGTTGGGTGTCTTTGCCAAATTTTGCCAGACCAACATCCAAGATCTTTCTTCCATCTTATCCTGCATCCTTGATCTGTTCGGCAGCAGCTTTGAGATCACCTGCTCAGCATGCTCGGTAACCATCCTTCACAGTGCAGCACCAAGTCCATGGCGTACTGATGCTATACTACAATGGCATCAACGCCGACAGTAGCCCGCAACGGTCGTGCGCGGCATCCGCTTCAAGATCGCAAACGGATCCGCGCCTGTTCCATCCCCCTCTCGTCAGGCTCGTCTCTGCTTGGAAACCTGCAGTGCTCGGAGCTTGGTCAAGCACTGGTGGCGACGGAAGATGTCCTCGTCATCTTATCGCCGCTAGGCGGTCTGCATCCAACTCTGGCGGCTCAAAGCCGCATGCAAGACATCGAATGTCACCCCGACTGGGACGGTCGCTTTCCGCACTCTCTCTACCACATCAACATCAAGACATTTCTCGAGAATGAGCCCAGCATTCGTCGTAGGACTATGCTCGAAGCCGACCACTCCGCAGTCGATGCACGCTTCTTGAACCTGCAATGGTCTTCCGCTAGCTGGTCGAAGCCTGGGATGGGCCCCAACGGAAGCTGTCTCATCCTTGCTACCACCTCAGAGCTCGATCTCTTCATCCTTGGCGCACCCAGCAACGCTTGGACCGGTGAGTGGAAGCTCCTGCACGCCCTCGATCTCAGCCCCGTTGCCCACCTAACTACCTCAGATCCTGGTCCCTCCCCTCAACACATGCTGATCGACGACCATGACAAGCCCGTCTTTACTCCGCATCGCTCACTGCTTCGAAAGAAGCAGATGGCCACAGAAGTGCTTTGCGCCTCCTTCTGCTATCTCGATAGGCCCTCACAGTTTGGCGATCCGCTGCTGTCAGGCCGATCAAGCTTACCAGCTTGGACAGCTTACATCCTAGCTGGCACCCATTCCGGTCACATTGCTGTGTGGCAATGCCATCCACTGACAGGGCAATGCACCTTCCTTTCCGCAGCTCAGGTGAGCGAGACAGGCATCGAACAGCTCATGCTGACAACGCAGGCTGCAGCGCTTGAACCAAACTCCAACGTCAGACTCGCCTTCCGAGATTCGGGTGGTATCAAGCTCTGCGACGTTTACGTTTTCGATGACCAACCTCGCATTCAGCTCTCCTCACGAGCGCCCCTACTCTCGCATCACTGCATGATCTCCGCATGGCACTGCTTCAATCATCACTTCATTTATTCAACCATAGGCAGAGTCCACGTCTACGACATCAAAACAGAACAGACGGTGACCTACACCTTGGACACCCATCCAAGCAGCAACTACGATCCCTATTCGCCCGCAATTTCCATCAGCCGTGCTTGCAACGCTGACGACAGAGCCAGAATTGTGCTACAGGATCTGCGCGAGTACGAGATACCTCTACTCAGCGCCGCTGAAATGCCAAGTTTACCTCAGCTCTTGCATCCAGTATACCCTTTACCTCTCTCAGGATATCCGCCCTTGACCGAGACCATGCAACGCAAGCATGATCTGCATCAAGCCTTCCTAGGCTACGAAGTTGAGTCGAACCTCAAACTACCGTCGGCCTCGCTTGTCGGTGCAGCTCTCACTAACGAGCGTGTCGCTTTTCTCGGCTACAATGTCTCGGAAACGATCGGCTACCAGATGGAGATACTCCGGCATGGCGATGCAGATCCCGCCGCAGTGCTCCATGACGCGCTGAGATGTGTCGCTTCAGAGAATGGCGCCCCTCCCTATCTCGTCGTGCGTACTCTTCTTTCGCTGCTGTACACCAGCGAGCAACCGGACGCCTTTCGAAATCAACTCATATCCGCGGCAGAGCAGAGTTGGCAGTCTCTGCTCAATTTGTCCACTGGTCCAAACGGCGACGCCATAGGAGAGAGGAAAGAGCTGCAACACAAACAGGCGTGCTTGCTCTACCTGCTTGCGTCCCGATTGGAGATGCCCTCTGATTCCGCATCACCACTGATATCCTTTTCGAAGCAGCACAAAGTCGATATTCTGAGTGACTGGCTACAGAGATGGCTGCGAAATCTCGCACAGAGGATATCAAAGGAGCAAGCATCAGATCAAGATCAAAAGCTGCTGCTGCGACTACTGACGGCTGGAAGCATGCTTCCAGACGCTGATCCTCGCCTCCGTGACGAATGCACCGCAGCAGCTTCGGCTTTGAAGTCAGCACAAAGCAGCCCAGTGCCAGCACAAGATGCTTCCGTTCTCACTGGTGAGACCTGTGCTGCTTGTAGTACGCAGCTGACCCTATCGTGGGATAATCAAGAACAAGCTTTCGGTTGGGCCAAATGTCAAAGTGGCCACGTCTGGCGTGAGTACTCTCCCGTCTTTCCGCATGAGCCAGCGACCGGTAGACATGACGGTTGGCGTTCGATGTTCATCGTCATCGGTCCGGTTTTGTTGGTTCGCGGTGTATCTTGGTTGTGATCGCTATCTGTTCCTGCTCACTAACTTTGTCTTCTTTGCGCATTTTCCTCTAATACCACAGCACGCTGCTCGGTCAGTCTGGCCACTATCTCGGATCGCCAAGTTCGCGCTTGCACGGGATGCTGGGCCAAGTCGTTGGTCCCAGGCAAGCCAGATCAGAGCCCCTGGCAGACGCTCATGCTCGAGGCTGCAAGTATGTGCCCATACTGCGAGAGCTATTGGATTGTGCGATGATGGGCCAGGACTGCTCGAAGCAATGCGGACATCAACCGTCTGACCGGGGGAACCGGGTACATCCTACTTAATGACGAGGTCTGACAACGAGTGGTGTCGGTTGTACCCGATCCTCAATCTCCGATCAAATCGTCCTTCACCCGATCCCTCTTGTAACTGCTTACGTCACTCCATATCATCACACTGGATTGTTTCTTTCAGTAGCTTTTGGACACAGTCTAACATGAGATCCGCAGCGTCGGTTGCAGTGATAAGCCAGATTATTATTCTCGGCTACGCAAATTCAACCAGCGTTGAAAGATAAGAAGAATTGCAGATCTCGCATCCATCAATCTCTCCATCATCACCGGCTTACGCCAGATCCTTCATCATATACTATCTCTAATCGTATTCGTTCCTCCGCTCCCTCACCACCGCCATGAGCCAGCAGCAGAAGAAGAAAAAGAATGTCTCCATTGCTATCTTAGTGGCCGACACACCGCCTCCTCCCGTTGTTGCAGTTCGAGGCGACTACACCAAGCTCTACCCACGTTTCCTGCGGGAGTCGCTCAACACAATCAAGAGACATCCGTGGCAGCCGCATGTCGAGCTTCACCTGCGCTGCTACGATGTGGTCAACAAGATGGAGTATCCTGACGAAGGTCAGCTCGGAGACGGATTGTGGGATGCTGTAATGATCACAGGCAGTGCTTCTTCGGCATATCTCGACTTGGAATGGACTAAGAAGCTGGCAACTTTCCTTCGCTCGACAGCGGAGAACCACCCGCTAGTGCGACTGATCGGCATCTGCTACGGTCACCAGATCCTTGCTCGCGCTTTCGATGGTGTAGTCGAGGCCAACCCTAAAGGCTGGGAATTGGGAACCCATTCTTGCAAGCTCACCGAACAGGGCAGAGAGCTTCTTGGCTATGACGAGCCAACAGATGACAATCAGATGGCCATTCAACAAGTGCACAAGGATCATGTCGTCGACATTCCACCCGACTTTGGCGGTGAGAGCTTTGAGAACCTTGCATCCACCGAAATCTCGCCCATCCAATCCCTCATCCTCAAATACCCAACCGAAGCACCACCTCTTGCATCTACTGCTCAGACATCAGCTTACATGGCCTTCGACATCGAGGACTCAGAAACTGCCTCATCGGGGCCTCATCCGTTGCGATCGTTGCACATGCTCACCTTCCAAGGTCACCCCGAGTTTGACCGCGAGATCGTCGAAAACATCATCAAGGTGCGAACCGAGATGGGCATTGTCACTGGGGAACTCCGTGAGCGTTCTCTCGAGAACGCTAAGAAGCCTCACGATGGTCTCAAGCTCGGCCGTGCCATCCTTGCTATGCTTGGCGTGGAAGAAGCTCGTACTGACTCGGGCGACAGCATGGTCAACATCTGAATCAACCTTTTCAAACGCAGCACGCTCATGTTTAGACTATGCTCACTCTAATCACGACGCAATCGCGGATCCTTGGACTTCTATATTGATATATGAGATGCGACACAAGAAGACATATAGCTGAGAGAGCGTGCAGGATGGGGCACAGGCTATTGTTGAAGCACTGGCCAGGTATCAGTGAAAAGGCTGGTATTGAGATACGTCAGAAACGAGCGAAGCAGGAACGAAGCAGGAGCGAAAGGCAGCCATTATTCGATGGAAGCAGCGGCGGACTATTGAGGCTCGGATGGGATGGGTCTGAGTCGAGTCAATGTTTGCTTAGGTCGATGCGGAAGCAGCCGCGCCAGTGGGAGCAGAGGCACCGTTGACCTTCTTGTCCTTCTTGCCCTTCTTCTTGTTCTTCCCTGCGGCTTCCGCAACCAGGCGTTCGAGCTCTCTTCGCCCATCGTCACCTTCATCGGGCTGCACCGACTTGTAAATCATACCGATAAACATGATGGCCTGGGCACGGTTAAAGAGAACCTTGTCGCTGACGCCCTTCTCGTTGAGGACCTTGTCGCAGACCTGTCGAAGAATGCCAGAGATCTCAAAGCGGGTACCTCTCCAAGTGGCGAGGAGCATCTTGCCGCTCATGTCCTGTTCGAGGGCGCGAAGCTCATCTTCGCGGATCTCGCCCTTCTCCTGTCGACGTGCCAGCTCGTCCATGGATGCCTTGACGTTGAGTGCGGAGCCCAGCATACCCCAAGTCTCCTTGACAACGGCTCCGCGCTCCTTCATGCGGCTCATGAAACCACCGAAGCCAAGTAAACTGTGCTTTTTGGTCTTAATCCATGTAGTTGCCTTCATGACGTAGATGTTACCGATGGCGTGAAGCAACTCGACACCGAAGGACTCGAGCTTAAGATCTTCAGCCTCCTCCTTTGTCTTGCGCTCGAAGATCTGAGTCTCCGAATCGTCCTTGTCTCCTGGCTTACGAGCCTCGACGAACGGTCGGATGCGATCCTTGAGCTTCTGTGCGAGGTCTTCGACTCGCTTGCGCTCGTTCTCCTCCTTTTCTTTCTCGAACTCTTCCAACTTGGCCTTCTGTTCAGGAGTGAGCTTCTGCTTCTGCTTTGCGTCCTCTTTCCTCTTGGCTTCGGCGATCTCTTCTGTTGTTGCACCGGCTTCGGCTGCCTTCTGAGCAGCGGCATCTCCGGCCGTTGTAGCTTCCGAGGGCAAGTCAGTCTTGGTGGCATCAACAGCGGCAGGACCTTCAGCGGTAGGGTTAGCCTTCTTGTGCTCTGCCTTCATCTGTGCTTCGAGCTCCTCCTTCTCCTCTTCGGTCATCATGATCTCGGATGCCTTGCCGAAGTCCTTGATGAGGCTGATCTCTCCGATCAAGTCGACGAAGCGCTCGCCTCCGAATAGACTGCCGAACATGTCTGTGGCCTCCTTGAGTCCGACTTCGTCTGTGGGCTTCTTCTTGCCGTACTTGTCATAGTCTGCACGGAGGTGGTTGTCGCTGAGGACACGGTAAGCTTCGCCAATCATCTTGAAAGTCTCTTCGTCACCGCCCTTGTCTGGGTGGTTTTTGATAGCGGCTTTTCGATATGCCTTCTTCAATTCGAGATCGGAGGCATCACCGCGAACGCCGAGGAGGTCGTAGTATTCCATATCT
This sequence comes from Ustilago hordei, assembly GCF_900519145.1. Classification (NCBI taxonomy): domain Eukaryota; kingdom Fungi; phylum Basidiomycota; class Ustilaginomycetes; order Ustilaginales; family Ustilaginaceae; genus Ustilago; species Ustilago hordei. Next base: position 1,439,543 of record NW_024545279.1, on the reverse strand, counting down.
GCGATCTTGGCGCCATCCCGGGAGATGTCGCGAGCGGTGGCGGGCTCGCTGGGAGCGGCGGGTGCCGGGTTTGATGTTGATGCAGCGTCAGCCATGTTTGAAGGTGTCACTACGAAAGGGGATAGAGCTTCGTGGTAATCCGGCTTAGTTGTACTGCACGTATGTGTCGTTCCTGGTGAACTAATTCGTGTGTTACTTCAATGAAAAGCTCGATCAGGATTGGTGGACCGGGCGCCGAAAGAATGGTGGTGGTGGTGGTGGTGGTGGTGGTGATGGATTAGTTGCAAGCAAGGATGTGAACCAGAATAGACCTCTTGGTCAAAGAATTTGCAAAGTCGGCTTGGCAAACTTGGTGATGTATGGATGCTGCTTGCTTGAAACGGCTTCCATCGGCACTGTATGTGTGGCTTTCACTTTTCTTGGGCTGTGCTGTGCTGTGTTGTAGTATGCAATTGAACTTTTCAGGCTATATTCTCCAGCTCAGCTGTGATTTCATCGTTGTGAACGATGAAATCAATCAAATCACAGCTTCGCGTTGCGTGTGTCTGTTTGAAATCACGTCCCCGGATCTCGGGCTCAGCACACCTATTTCGCAGCGGCCCTTCAAACTCGAAAATGACAAAACAAAAACACATTCGCGCTCGTTCCACTCATCCAGGAAGGTATGCGCATCGCTTTGAGGGCTGCTCTTCCAGGAGACTGCGTTTGCAACCGTTGCAATTTCCTGTCTGGGAGAGTATATATTCCAGACCCTGACCCGCATCCCCGCTGTTTGCAAACCACTCTTCTGGCCTATTGTAAGTATGCCCCTAACGCTCGCAGAGCCTCCAGGCCTGCAATGCTTACTCGGCGCTGTCGATTCACCGCTTTCTGACTGTATCCGCATCTCTCTCTTTCTCTCTCTCTCCTTCTACTGCGCTTCTCAAACCATACAGGGCTTAGATCATGTGTAGTATCTGTTCTAAATAGATTGACATCTATTTCTCCTCGCTCCGGCGAGGATTATTTTGTCATACACTTTTTCCTTGCGGGAGATCACCGTTCAGGTGCTTGCACCTCGGGATCTCGAGGATGTCCTTGGCCCTACACTTCCGCCTTGAGACGTCCGCCGTTCTCTCTCTTTTTTGTGTCCTCTTGCTTATGTAATGTCCAGTCATTCTTCTCTCTTCACGGAAATTCAATCGTGATTTTCTTGAAACTGGATGCTGAACTGTGTTTGAGTTTTGTTGTTGCGAATTCGAGAGAAATGACCTGGAAAATGCGGCGAAAAAAAGAAAGAAAAAAAAAAAAAAAAGGCCCACCGAAAATCATCCGTGTTATTTTGAGCGTGTTTGCTGATGCCTCTGCCTCAAACAAACCCACCGGGGAAACTTTGCGTGTCTGCCCGTTGTGCCAGCAGTCGAGGTTTCTAGCACAGCCGATGTGTACCGACGATTAGACCAAGTGAAAGATGGCAGTGGAAAGACTGAGTGAGCAACACAAACGCGCTTGTCGCGTCGAGCAGCTGTTGGTGTGAGCTGCAGCTGAGAAATCACAAAATCACAATTTCGCTGGGCTAAAGTTTCACACCAACACTTAGCCTTAGGAAGCTCGAACCTTTGCTTCAACTGATTCCGCATGCTCTTCAGCTCTCCGCTCCCAACCACCACCATCACTTGCCTCATTCGATCCGTACGCTGCTGCTAGCGGATAGAACGATAGCGAACTTAGTAATGTTCGTGCGTAATAACGTCTCGAGCTCAAGCGACCGTCCGCAGGTGCGCTCCGCCCTCGGCAACCTCAAACGTGAGTGGTCGGGCAACCAGCACGACCTCGGCTCATCAGCGCCGCAGGGCTCAAGCATAGACGCACTAAAGTCGAGTCAAGAGGTCTTTTACGAATGGTCCGACTCGCCTTCACCACCCGCAAAGTCAGCAAAGCTGACCCTGCCTAGTGCTGACTCGGACAAGGAGAATGCAGTTTCCGCACCGCCAGAGAAGAAGGTCAAGGCGGACACAGCCTCATACCATACACCAGCAGCGATGCGACCAGCTCAGCCTTCGAATGGATTCGTATCCGCATCAACCGTGGCTCGAAACTCGAGCTACAGCAGTAGTAGTGCATCGGCATCCACCCACTCATCTTTTGGACGCCCAGAAGCGAGCATCTCTCACCGCACATCTTCACATCCTTCTCGAAGTAACGATCTTGCAACTCAGTTCTCCTACGATCGGAACCAGGCCCGAAACGGTCCAATCGCAGCGTCGAACGGACTGATTCAGCAGAGAACAGGATCCAGCGGGAGTGGAGCCTCCAGTTCTTCCTTCCGTACATCCTCCGCACCGTCGATGCCGTGGATGAAGACCGCCTCTCAGCTGCGGAATGAGAGACGCAACGATCCCGACGCATTCCGTGCCAGCTCGCTTGTCTCGAAGAAAGGCGAATCCAACAGTGGCAGAGCGTCTCCTTCCGCCGTCGCATCCAGCGAAGCCGATGGAAAGAAGCGTGTCAACAAGATCTTCCTCTCGCAAGAGCAGCGAAAAGTTTTGCACATGGTCGTCGAAGAAGGCAAGAATGTCTTCTTCACTGGATCCGCCGGTACAGGCAAATCAGTGCTTCTCAGAGAGATCATCAAAGAACTGCGCCGAAAACATGCCAAACGTCCCGACTCGGTGGCTGTCACCGCCTCCACCGGCATTGCCGCCTGCAACATTGGCGGTCTCACCATTCACAGCTTCGCTGGTATTGGACTCGGCAAGGAACCGACCGCACAGCTCGTCAGCAAGATTCGCAAGAACCGCAAGGCAGCCGCAAGGTGGGCGCGTACTCAGGTACTGATCATCGATGAGGTGTCTATGGTCGACCCGGCGCTCTTTGATAAGCTCGAAGAGGTAGCTAGACTTATCCGCAAGAAGCCAGACAAGCCATTCGGTGGCATTCAGGTGGTCATCACGGGCGATTTCTTCCAGCTGCCCCCTGTCAACCCTGGCGGAAGTGTAACCTTCGCCTTCGACGCTCAGAGCTGGCACAAGGTGGTGCAGCACAAAGTCAACCTGACCCAGGTCTTCCGTCAGAAGGACGAATCCTTTGTCAGCATGCTCAACGAGATGCGCTTTGGAAGACTCTCGCAGAAGACCATCGAGGCTTTCAGGAAGCTGGAAAGAACGCCCAAGTACGATGATGACATTGTTCCCACCGAGCTCTTTCCAATGCGCAACGAGGTGGATCGTGCCAACATGGGTCGTCTCTCGGCACTCCAGAGCGAGAGTCAGAGCTACCAAGCACAGGACGGCGGTACACTAATGGGTGAGGCACGCGAGAGAGTGTTGCAGAACTCAATTGCTCTGCCTGTCTTGCATCTTAAGAAGGGTGCGCAGGTGATGCTGATCAAGAACGTCGACGAGTCGCTCGTCAACGGCTCCGTGGGCAAGGTGGTCGAATTCATGGACGACACCGAGTATGACAAAGCAATCGGTAATCAGGAGATGGCCGAGATGCAGAAGGAGGAACGCGACAAAGCCGTTCGCGTCTCGACCCGCAAGTGGCCTCTGGTACGCTTCCACCTTCCTAATGGCGGAACGCGAGACTATCTCGCTAGGCCAGAGACATGGAAGACCGAGTTGCCGGATGGAGAAGTGCAAGCATCCAGAACTCAGGTACCGCTCATTCTTGCATGGGCCATGTCCATCCACAAGTCACAAGGTCAGACTCTACCTTGCTGCAAGATCAACCTCAACCGCGTGTTCGAGAAGGGCCAGGCGTACGTGGCCTTGTCGCGTGCTACATCGATCGAGGGCTTGCAGGTTCTCGGGTTCAAGCCGGAGAAAGTCATGGCTCACCCGAGAGTCATTCAGTGGAGTCAGTCTCTTATCGCTCTCAGCGACTAGTTGTGTCCTTACCTATTGCAAAACCAATCACAGGAGCAGCTCAAATGCAGAATGCATCAGCATTGTCATCCCACATGGATCCTATCGTCTCCCGCATTGAAACACATCGCTGAAACGCCTCGCTCGGAATTGGTGACCAGCCTCAATGCCGGTTATTGAGCCGTAAAACCGTATTTACATCCGATTGGCTCATCGATGGCTTCCAATCTACCCATCCTGTCTCGCCAAGTCTACAGTTTTTGATCAAGCTCCGGCGACGCAAAGATCTACAAAGAAAGGGAGCCTGAGCTGAGTTAACATACACTAGTCAGGCACCCAAAAAGAGAAAGTACAGCACTGTACATACCATCACCAAGAACATCATCTTGAGTCCCGTCTGAACACAACCGCACGAAAGAAAAGGGAAACGAGCAAAAACGAAACTAAGATGGATTGCGGCAAAAGACCCGTGAGGTCCTCAAAGCTCGACAAGGAGGCTCCCGGCCCGCCGTAACAGGGGCCGGTCGAGCGCAGAAACGAGCGGCAAGGGAGGGTGTACAGGGAGGGTAATTTTAAAACGTCAAGCCAGGCTGCTAACTGTGTGCCTGGCTTTGGTGGAGATGGTGATGGTGGTGAAGAGAGGAGCGGAGAGCTCCCTCGCTCTTCACAAAGGGAGCAAAAAATTTCTTCGATTGTCTTGAGTCCAGCCCAGACGCGCACGCCATTTGATTAATCACGTGATGCATTAAAAAAAAAAAAAAACAAGCTCACATGAAAGGAAGAAGGCCGCGAAATTAAGCGGGCACCCAACGTGACTCGGCTCGGAGCTTTGAAAGGGGGAAAAAAAATCAAGGAAGCAGCACACGGCACGGCAAAAAGATGACGTGCGAGATACATAGCCGCCTACACTTCTCAAACGCCTTCAAGTGGGCCCCCACCGGTCTTTGGCCGAAATCTTGTTCAACACCAACACTCCTTTCTTCTTCCTACCACCACCGATACCACACTTCGACGTAGCACTCAAGCTCGTCATCACTGCCACCAACATCATGGCTGCTAACGACATTATTCCTGCTGGCTTGCCCAAGCCAGGCCTAGCAACGGCAGCCCTGCATGCCGACCACCCAGACCACACCAACGACGCCAACTATGCTGTGGCTCCCTCCATCTCCCTCTCCACTACTTTCAGGTCACCTCATCCGAACTCAGCCCATGCCAAACTCCTCGAAGACTTCGGCAAAGGCGAGGCGGAGTTCGACATGCAAGACCCTGGTTTCCACATCTACTCTCGTTACTCGCAATCGACCAACATTCGTTGTGAAAAGGTGCTGTCGCAGATCATGAAGGCTCATGCGTTGACGTATAGCTCTGGACTCTCTGCTGCACATGCAGCTGTGACGCACTATGCGCCTTCGGTGATCGCGATCAAGCGCGGATATCATGGCGTGCACGTTTCAATCCAGCTCTACTGCCGGGGACGCAATGTGAAGATGATCGATCTCGATGATGATTATGAGAAGGCGATGGGAGGTGCTCCAGCTGCTGCGGGTGAAGTGGGCTCGGAAGGAGCTGTCAAGCGAGGAGGCTTGCTCGTATGGGTCGAAACCCCACTCAACCCCTCAGGAGAGGCAAGAGACCTGGCAAAATACGTCGGCAAAGCCAAAGCAATCCCCAACGCCCACGTCGTAGTCGATTCGACCTTCGCTCCACCTCCCCTGCAAGACCCCTTCGTTCAGGGAGCAGACATGGTCATGCATTCTGGAACTAAGTATTTCGGCGGACACTCCGATCTTCTCTGCGGTATCCTCGCCGTCAAAGACAAGAAAGAATGGGACAGTCTCTGGGCTGACCGTACCTACTTTGGTGCCAACCTTGGCAGTATGGAAGCCTATCTCCTTCTCCGATCACTACGCACACTCACCGTTCGAGTGCAGAAACAATCGCAAACGGCAACTCAACTCGCTGCTTGGCTTCACTCTCTTACTTCCGCTTCCCTCTCGGATCGCATTGCTGGAGAAGAGGCACCTTTCGCAGCAGCCAAAGTCATCGCTCGAACCTACCACTCCTCCCTGCAACCGCGAACTGACCTCGACGAGGTTGTCACAAAAGGCGCTACTCCTGAAGATCCCACTTTCGACCCTTCAAGTCAAATGCCTGGTGGTCACGCTCCAACTTTTGCCTTCCGAACTACCAAGGCTGAGTATGCCACTTACATTCCACACCTTACGAGCTACTTTACTCCAGCTACTTCGCTGGGCGGAGTGGAGAGCTTGCTCGAGCACAGAATCAAGTCGGACCCGACTGAGGACGCAAGGATTATCAGGGTCTCGGTTGGTCTTGAAGATTTTGAGGATTTGAAAGCTGATCTGACGGCCGCTTTCAAGGAGGTGCTCGAGAGGGAGAGCAAGGGGCAGTTGAAGTAGAGAGTTGAAAATCCTGTCTGCAAAAGCTTTTCAGAAGTGATTTGTAATGCATTCATCTGATGTTGAGGTCCTTGTTGCGAAAGTTGTGTCTCATCATGTCTCAATTGTAGCGAGCTGAAGAACTGGATGGGATGAAAGTAACAGATGAACGCATGCATGAAAGAGCGACAATAAGGCATATATTAAGCAAAGCATCGAGATTCTGATAGTATACGATGAGAGCACTAGCTGAAAAAGGGTGTCCAAAAGGGTTCCAAACCGGATTGAAGAAGAAGAAGAAGAAGGAAAGGATCGCGAGTGGGTCCGCATGAAGCGAGTGTGAACGATTAACAAGACGAGAGAGCCAAAGGCGAAGCAGCAGATTGTGAATTCTAGAGGAAAAATAAGATGAATGACAGGCAACAGGGTTGAGAGCACTTAGACGCTGCCACGGTGAGCCGAGAGGTAAGCGCCAAGGTTAGGATGGTGCGCACTGTTGCTGCTGTTCGAGGCAGTTCCGTAGGGCAGTCTGTTGTCACCCGCACCTCCAGAGTATTGGAGGGGAGCGGCATTGTGACTGCTGTGATCGTGGTGATGTTGACCAACTGACGACGCCGCGGGAGCGCTTGCCTGGAGACCCGACTCAGCAGGGGCGCCACTGAAATGATAGACCAGCTGAACAGCGTTCGGAACTGCCGAAACGGATGACATGCTGTAGCGACTGAGATGGGCCATCGGTCCAGGCATCGGACTCAGTCCTGGCATCGGACTCAGTGCCGGCAGACTGCCACCTGTGTGCTGGTTGCCAAAGCCACCCCGGGAGGGAGGAGGAGCAAGCGGAAGAGCCGAAGCCGATCCGGAAGCGCCGCCGATGAGTTCGCTGTGACCAGAAGACATGTCACCATACGCGGAACTGCCGAATGCTGGTCGAAGCACTTGCTCAGTCAAGCTGGCCTGTCGGGCCTGCCTGCGCTGGTCCTCCGCTTCCTTCTGCTTGCGCCAGGCTTTGCGCATGTCCTTGAACTCGCTTGGAGATCGTTTAGGACCGTGCTTCTGCATGGCGACGTGTGCGTTGAGGTGGTTCAAGGTGCCGTAGCTCTTGGTGCATCCAGGCCAGTTGCAAGGGTAGAGTCGCTCAATCTCGTCGTAACGTCGACGAGGTCGCTTCTTGCTTGCGCCTGTCCCGTATCCGCCGCCAAAGTAATGTCCGCCGTAGCCATGAGAAGACATGCCTACACCTGAGCAAGACATCATGCCGCCGTCGTCGCCTGGTGCCATGTAAGAGAAGACCTTGCTCGATGCATTGGCCGACGCTGATGGGTCAGGCATCGACATGCGTCGGTACTGATGGTAAGGATCCATGCTGGCCGCGTGTCCACCGGGAGTGTAAGGTCGCCAACTAGATCCGATCGAGTTGCCCACTATCGAGTTCTCCGACGAACCTCCATGTGAAGCTGCGCCAGGACCACCGAGACCGAATTGGCCAAATAGGCCGTCAGCGGTATGCGGTCTTGCTGAGCCTGATGCGTTCTCCCAGGCTGCCAGACCGTGCAAGCGCGGTGGTGCTGGCCCGGCAACTGCATTCTCGTAGCGCTCTACATAGGATGCAGAGTCAAGCACAGGTCCCGAGATGGATGCACGTTGCAAGTATTGTGACATACCAGAATGAGAGGCATGGCCTTGGTATTCGTCATCATTGAGCTGGCTGTGATGAGCATGGTTTGCTTGAGGGTGTGCGTTCTTATGAGGATACGGTGCTTGGAAGGTGGAGTTGGTTGCCTCGGGACTTTCCAACTCGGGCTTCCTATCCTCGGAGCCATGTTGGTTCCAGCTCTGTCCGTGCTGCAAAGGCGAAGTCATGCCGCTGTTGCCCTTGACACTGCCAACACTAGCGAGGATGGGCGAGGATGTGTTGAAGGGTGCAGAGAGCACCGAGACTTGCTGGAGAGAAGGCGTTTCCAAACTGTAGTTGCTGCTTGCGCTCATCGTAGGGGAAGACTCGCTGCCAGAATTGGAGATGTTGAAGGTGTTGTTGTCCAAGCTGCTGCCAGTAGTTGGCGAAGGCGAGCCTGGGAGTGGGGGAAGAGGGGGTTCCAGCGACGAGAGACCGAGTTGAAGGATGTCGTCGCACGACTGATCCTGGAGGTGGTCGAGGAAGAGTTGGGAAACAGTCTTGGGTGTGGAGTCTGAGTCGAAGGAGGAGGTTATGGTCCTGAACGAGGTTTGTGGAGCTCCGGCGTCGTTAATACCTGATGAGGGCCAGAAGAGCGATTGATGGGAGCTAGATTGAACGGAAAGGTCAAGCTGCAGAGAGCCGGCTGCCTCGTCGTTGCCGCGCTTGAGCGAAATTTGTGCCGGCGGGTGCTTGATGAGAATAAAGCATTCGGGCAAAGAGAGTAAGAAGACTAGCAACCTCGGTTGCTTCAGGGGTGCAGATGTCAAGACGTCTGAGCGACTCGACAAGGGCGGTGGAAAGAGTAGCTGGCTTAGCCTCTTTCAGAAGGCAGCTGGCGGAGAGGAAGCGGAGTGATGGATCTGCACCGCTGCGAGTGAGCTTGCAAACAAAGCAGGAGGATGGATCGGCGAGTGCAAACAATCAATGGCCGAAGAGAGGGGTTCCAGATAAAGTAGCTAGGCGAGCTAGAAAGAAGACTGATCGCAGATCAGCTCGATGCGAGGGCGTAGGCGATTGCGGGGTGGCCGTGTGCAAGTCTTACGAACGGAAAGGTTAGCCGTGTACAGAGGTGAAGGCACAGACGCGACCTGAGCGAGCGCCACAGTGACTGATCAGGTGGTCTTTATCGGCGGAAAAGGAGACGACAATGGCGCCCGGACCTCTACCGAAAGCGTGTCACAGAAGCGGGATGCAACGAGTCGACGCACGGAGGCGAACCGTGCAATGTGCTGGTCAAAAGAAGCTAAGCAACGTCAAGGGCTAAGCTGGGCGCAACCGTCGGTTGAGCAAGAGAAGAGGTCTAAGCGCTGGGTGAGGTCGTTGCGGGTGGGATTGATGAAGCTAGTGGGATAAGTCCGAGCCGGTCAGACGTATGGCGGAGGTATGGAGACGTGTACTAGTTGGGGGTGTGGAAGTGAGAAGAGCAATGGCTGGTATATAAGAACGGCGGAAAAGGGGTTGTGGGAGGGGGATTCCTGATATGGTACAGTTATGTATGAAAGAAGGAGGTAGGAGCGGAAGATGGGGCCCGTTCGGGAACGCCTCCCGACTATTTGAGGGAAAGCAGGAGGGGAGGAGCAAGCATGACAATGACGGCCGGAAATGTAGCAAACCTCGGCTGGCCGACGGGGGCAGGGGTGAGCGGAGTGGAAACAAGCGAGGCAGTCCATGAATGCAAGCATCACAGGATGAGACACAGAGTCGGCGAGAAGATCTAGAGGACGTTCGGGTAGATAGAAATTGATGCGCGCTGTTGGCATGAAGCGAGTTGGATGTGCTGTTTGGGCATCCCAAGTCAGACCGGTCTGTTGGACTTGGCAGACCTGCGGAGACAACGCGGCTTTGATGGGGCCAGCGAGAAGAGCAAGCATATAGACTAGAAGAGCTTTGTTTTGTATGGCGTGCCCTCACTGTGTCGTTCATGAGCGGCTGGCCAAGCGACGATGCAGACAACGCATACGATGCAAATCGACCAACAAGAAGAGGCAACACAAAGAAGGAGAAGGTGATACGCCAAAATAAACCGAGTGAGACTGTTGAGAACAAACGATCATAAGACAAGCGAGACGAATCAACGGCACAGAAGAGAGCACAAGAGAGAGCGAGAGACTAAGAAGAGCATTGCCGAGGTGAGCATGCATAGACACACAACACACAGAGAGAAAGGCGCAGTCAAATAGCGCGCATACATTGGACAGAGATGGCTGTCACACAGTGAAAGTGTCCATCGCGCCCTTTGTGGAAAAAAAAAAAAAAAAAAAAAAAAAGAAAAAGAAAAAAAAAAAGAAAAAAGAAAAAAAAGAAAAAAGAAAAAAGAAAAAAGAAAAAAGAAAAAAGAAAAAAGAAAAAAAGAAAAAAGAAAAAAGAAAAAAAAAAGAAAAAGAAAAAAAGAGTAAAATTAAAACTTATTTTAAATGGAAATGGGTGAGACCCAGAGGCATCAGCGTCAACCCTGTCTCCTCGAGTGCACTCACAGACTTGACACATTGGCCTCTTCCTGTGATGCTAACAGAGAAAGAGAGAGAGAATAAGACCGAGATCCAGGTTTTATGCCGTTGATAAAGCGAGTTGCAGTTCAACTCACCAAGGTGATACCAAAATGACCAGCATCCTGTCAGCCATTGCGACTTGTTCCTTCTATTTCCTGTCCGTTCCGTTGATATCTGCAGTGACTAGGAGAGGGTATATTATGTCACCCATTGCCGCTTAATGGTCCAATCGACTAGCCCGTTCACGGTGTGTGTCCAGACAATGGAGAAATAACGACACAGCGGCAAATGTGTGATTCTACTCAGGCAGTGTTACCGGACCTTGATTTTTATGCCGCTGCCAGAATCCTGTTAGAACGGACCTTGGAAGAGCTTGATTGTGTTCCATAGACCCGTGCAGATCCAAATGCCTCGGATGCTGCTGAAGTTGGAGAGGGTCTAACTGGTGAGGTCGTAATCCATAAAGCTCTTCCCTTTGGGCAAGCTTTTGCTTGCAGCTTGCTTCCATGCAGTGCTTAGGCTTGCGTTGTTCATCGGATGCATTGTTGTAGTGAGCAACCAAGAGGTGCAAAGGAATATGAGCAAAGGCGGCTTGATCCGGATCGGTTGACGTGCAAGTTTGCAGGTCGAGCACATTCTGCCGGTCAACTAGATATCGGCGCACAACGGCGTTCAACACGGTTGCTGGTTATCCTCGAGACTAGTGAGAGAATGCAGGCCGCAATCACACATGCCTATCTGGAGCGTTCCTTGCTAGCAATGCTTGTCACATCCAATCACAGCTTTCCTTAGCCGCACGCTGGGTTGTTATAGGGGCGGCGGGGAAAGCTAAACTAACTCGTCCTACTGACCAGATTGCTTGCTTGCTACGCCAAGAGCACGTCACATCGGCACTTTCGGTCATATCCCTGGACAGCGCAGTTTACCATCATCACCACCAAGCAGCAGCAGCAGCAGCAGAAAGCAAGCATGCTCTCACCTCGGCCGACATCCTGGCTGCTCAGCCGCAGGAGAGCTGAGCAAAGAGAGGGTGAGGACGGCTTTCTACTCAGTTACAGCAGCACATGCCCGAAACAGCAAACAACGACGTAGTCTGGTTCAGATATATGTCTCTGCTCGCTCAAAATCAATTTAGAAAAAGGAGCTTTTCAACGATACCACTGACCAAGTGCCTTTCACGACTTTAATCCTTCCACTTTTACTCCAATTTGTTTTTGGTTTTTAGTTTTTGGTTTTTATTGTATTTTATTTTTTGACGGCGGATCACCTGTATCACCTTCCCTCGGCTGCGGCTCAGGCGCGCCCCCAGGCCAATATCTGAAGCTCTGCGTCGTGAATCGACCGTTGATCACAGTTTGGATGAATTGCAGTGACACAGCGCCGATACGCATAAATGCTCAACGGACTCGCTTGCAAGCTCCGCAACCTTCGCTTCGTCGATGCGAGCCTCTTTTTTTCGCCTTTGCCGCACTCAAAGAGGTCTCGAACGTTCTTGTCTCTCTCCTCCTATTTCTCTACAGCTTTGCCTCGTCTTACTACCTACCAGCCTGCCTTACAACCTCGTGTCTTTCCAAGCCCTGCTCGTAATCAGGTTCGGGTTCGTTCGGGTTGCACCAATCTCTGCCGCTTCTGACTCAAATATCGGCCTTTAACTCGACTGTTTCCTCTCGCCACCAATACCTTCTGACACCGATCTTCTCCGTCTTTTCCGCATCTGTGTCAGATCATTCAAGTCAAGCCAGTTACAGTGACTCGAGGGAGTTTGTTGAAGAAGTCGTTGGAAAACAGAGTCGAGTTCGGGGCTGTGCCGAGCATTCTTGTCAACCGTTGTTGAATGGTAAAATGGATTTTTGTTTTTTTTTTTTTTGTTTTTTTTTTTTTCCCTCTTTGTTTTTCCCTTATTTTTCTTTCTTCCTATGATGTGCCCTTTGAAGAAAGCAAAGATTGGACTTGGTATCGCTTTTTCGAAAAGGCATCTGTGCATGATTTCGAATCTCGTCAGTTGTTTCGAAAAGTTAGCTATCAGCCCATGCTCTGCAACAACTTCCAGCGACGAAGAAAAGCACGAATGGTGCCATCGACTCTGCTGCTTCTTTTTGTTCACCGACCCAATCCTCCAACAGCAGCTGACGCACTGCAGCGCATGCATGAGCAGCCCAACCTGTCTTTTGCTCACTTGACACAAGCTTTTCTCTCATTGGCTCAATTTGTCGTGACTATCAGATCTGATCTTATGCTGTTGGTGTCTATCGGCTCATCCCAAAAGTGGTTCTCCCTCTTGCTCTGCCCAGTCACTTCAGTAATCGGACTGCTTGATTGACACTCGCACCCTCGACCCTCCTGTCTCTGGCGCGCGCGCGCGCACTTTTGCCCAACGTTTTTTTTTTTTTTTTTTTGCCCACTGATGGCGACGTCTTCCTCAAGGAGTCACAGTCGGCCGCCTTCTGTGTCACAGGAACTGCCTCATGTCTCAATCTTGTCGTGCCTTGCTAATCAGATTGTCTGACGAGCTTGCCGAGGGCCGAAAGAAAAAAACAAAAAACAAAGCTCCTGCTGTAGTCATCACCTACTATTGTCCATGCCCTGACTAGAAACCGCATGATCCGAGCTAAATTTGCAATGCTAAGACCCAAAGTCACGGTAGCAGTGACCGGCGCAATCGCTCCATCGGCAGATCATGACTCGGCAGAAACACAGCTCTTCGCTTGGCTCGAACGATCTGGACCGTATTTACCAGCTTCAGCTTCGGCACCATCATGATTATGATCATCATCGTCGTCTTCGAAACCTTCCCGGAACGTCCCGAATCTGTCCAAAGCTTCTTCAAACTCAGCCAGAAAGCAGCATCCTATCCTTACATCACCAATCACACCACCTGCTGACCGTACTCATGTGTTCTTTTCCCCGTCTTTCAGTCAAGCATCAACCCTCACAGTCCGCACAGTCGGATTCCTGGTCTATTTGTGGAGGCTGAAACCATCGACGTATTCCAATTCTTGCTCCTGCCCTCGACCCACACAAGCACCAAAGAGCTCTCTACATGCTATGTGCGCGCCAAAACGAATGGTCATGTTCGGGAGCTTTCAATCACGTCAAGCCGCACCATGATAGCAATGTCTCTGCTCATTGCCGTTCCTTGAGGCACCGTTGCTGACACCGATTTCATCTCAAAGCCTCGTCTGAGCATCGGCAAAGTAGAGCAGGGAGCAAGTTCCAGCTTTCTGCTTGTGTTGTTTGCTTTTCGGCCTTGACTTTCCGCTCCAATTCCAGCCAGGTCGTTTTTCATCCGAGTCAGATGATATCCTCTTGATCGACCTCTTTCTGTCGACCGCAAGAGCGGTCTCACTTTTCAACGGCTCCTGACGCTTTCAACAGCAATCCACTTTCTCCTTCTCCTCCTTTGCCGCGTCTCAGCCTCGTCAGCAATTTCCCAAAATCTCGAATCCGAACCTTCAATTCATACCATAGCAAAGACAGTAGGAGAGCATAAAGGGGGGGGGGGGTTAAGATTGCTGGATGAGCGTGAGAGTGCTCACAGGCTCGAGAGGCTCCCGGACCGCCGTAAGGGGGGCCCGGATGAGCGCAAGAGAGCGGGAAGACAAGGTGGGGGAATACAGGGTGGGAAAAACACTTGAAGAGTCGGCGAGATTCTGCTAAGCGAGCAGCTGCGAGAATGGTGGTGATTGGAGAGAGAGCATTCTGCTGCTGCGCGATGACTTGGCAAAATCTCTGACCACGGATCACATCACCTGACCTATGTCACGTGATTCCCGTTCTCCAAAATGTCCGTGGTCTTTCTCCTTCTCCCTTCCCTTGAAGAGCAAACCAAATTGCCGGGTAGCCTTTTGCAGTCAGTCCCTGCGTAATGGAATCTGGCTTCGACACCATCGTCTTGCGCAAATAGACAAGATCTGGAGTAAGTCGAGCGTCTCTCGCACGTATCGGTATGACAGTGATCTCAAGCCGATCGTTCTGATCGCCGATTCACACCCAGACCTACTTGCATCAGTTCGAATTGCACTAACTCTGCACACAGGACATGCAACGTCGCAGAGTGTCAAGAGAACTACATGATCATAGTGGTGAGGGTGTGTGAAGATGATTCGAGCAGCCACTTTGCTGCAAAAGGGCTCTCGATGCGAATCAATCTGACGCAACAACAACGCCCGACTGCCTTTCATTTACCTCGATACGTCGTTGCCCTGTCGGGGGCTCAAAGGTTAGTACATTGCTTGCGTCCGTCTGTATTACTCACCTTGAATGCGATGGCTTGTTGAGGCACGATTCGTCAGCACGATTGCTGTTTCTCGCTGCTTTTGGAAATTGTGTTGGGTATAGAGACCAGAGCTGAAACACAAAAGCGTGTTGTCTCAGCCTGCTCCTCTTGATGTGGTGAAGGGATGATGGAATCGCAGCAAGGTGTGTCGGGCAAAGATTGAAGCTTGGAGCAAAAACTACCCTTGCAAACCGAAGCCAAAGAGGTCGATAGTATGCAGATGCATACGGAGGCTTTGAGACAACAAAGGGAGTAGAGGTGCTTTGGGGTGCTTGACGATCAAAGCATCCTGTCGGCAGCCTGAATGCTACACTAGCAACACCGTATCAGATCATCTTGACACGTTTGCTCTCTGCTTCGCGATCATCTTCTTCATATTCGGCCGTGTCGTCCTCGTCGAGGAAGCTGCGTTTGCGTTGCGCAGCCATGTCGTATGTTTCTGAGGTGGGTAGCGAGGAGGACGCAGCATTGATGTTGTCCTCGTCTCCTTCTATGTATTCGACAATTTGCTCCTCCGCTCCTTCTGTGATGGAACAAAGATGTTGAGAGTTGGTTATAATGATGGACTTGTCAGTAGGAGCCTTCGGTGAGACGGCCGTCCGAGGCGTGCTCAACGTACCTTCCCATGCTTGTTCATTGTTAGCATCGCCTCCGTTTGTGTTTGTCAATTCTCTCGCTTCTGCTGGATGCGCATTGTGTAGCAGGGCTGCGCCATTGTCTTCCTCGACTGTTGCCTCTTCTGGCTCTTCCAATTCATCCTCCTCTGCGCCCGAGCCTTCGTTCACGGTAGTGTAGAATGTCCGCTCAGCTTCTTCGCCGATCTCGCCGGCCTGATCCCCATAATCCTCATACTTTTCGGCCTCTGCTTCTTCGTCGTATTCCTCGCCTTCCGCCTCCTCTTGATACTCCTCTCCTTCCACTTCGTCTTCGTACTGTTCACCTTCTACCTCATCTTCATCATACTCATCCTCCTCGTCGTCTTCTGCCGCAAGGTCGATTACCTCCTCCTCGTCGTCTTCTGCCGCAAGGTCGATTACCTCCTCTTCTGCCGCTCCTGCGTGCTGTTCTGATCCGCATGCATCCTCGGGTGCCCCATCTTGTCCTTCCCCTTGTCTAGGACCATCTGCATCGTGTTGTTCCGCTACCGTCCCTGCCGTGTCCCCTTCTAATTCGTCTTGCTCTTCGTGAACAATGTCTCCTTCGCCGACTTGAGCGTGAAGGCTGTGCTCTTCCGTCTGCGATGCTGTCGGTTTGGACCCTCCACCAGCCTCAGACGCGACCTCGAGGTTGCCATCTGCAGCGTGCGCTAGCGATGCACCTTCAGGCAGGGCATTCGCCTTGGGCTCGCTGAGTACGACAGTAGCTTCCGTCGTGCTCAGCACGTTTGCCCGGGTTGCCTCGCTCGAATTTCGGGCACCGTGGCCTTTATTTGCCTGCACCTCGGCCACGCTGACTTGTTGAGGAGGATTTGGTTTGCGACCATTCTGCAGAGCAACAGATTCTTCGTCGCCCGCAACGCCATTGTAATCCCCTACTTGCAGACCAGCATTTGCTATCTCGTCTTCCTCATCGCTACTGTGCTGCAGCTGATTGCCAATGATCCCCGCCACATGTTGAGCGAGCTCGTTGTACTTGGTGATGAATCTCGGACGTTCCGATACCTGCACATGTAAGCTCGTCTCAAGGCCAAGCCCGTGATGGAGTTGCAAGAGGTCACCCAATGTGATCTCTCGACAGTAGAGGTTGTCCTCGGCGATGTCGAGATCAAGATCTGGGAAGTTGAGATGCAGCTCGTGAGTCTCTTCCAGAAACTCGCCCAGAGCTTTGCGTTCTCTCAGGCCAGCAAAGAGGCTATCGAGTGGCTGCCCGAGCACGCTTTGTGGAACGTCGAGGGCAGGCGCTTCTATCTGCATCAGCTCGTCCACTTTGTCGTCGGTCTCTGCCTCTTGAGGTTTCGTTGACAGAGCAACATATGCGGGAATGTCTGTCGAGGACCACATGACAAAATCTTGACCGTTGAAGGTGACGCAAACGGTGAAAATCTCATGATCATCGGGATCATAGTATTCTTCTGTGTTTCCTCCGTTGATTGTTTGCGTTGTATGAGCTTCTGCACCGCTTATCTGCTGCTCTTGCTCTCCCTCACCTTCGAGTTGGTCAGCCTCCTCTTCCTCTTCTACTTTCACTTTCACGATGGCAGCTGACGCTGTTCCGTCATGTGCTGAGGCGCCCCCAACACCCTGATTCAGCTCATCTTGTTCTTCTTCTTCCTCTCCTCCTCCAACGTACTCTCCATCGTTCTCGGTCGAGTTGCCTTGCCATTGATCTGCAGCATCGTTTCGTTCGCCGTTCTCATCCGTTACGCCTGCTGTGATGATTGTGCTGCTTTCCTGATGTGTTTGGACGGCTGTCGTGCCAGTCGGGAATGCTTCTTCGGGCGCTTTGACTTCTTCTCCAACAGTGATCGTTGGGCCCGATTCGTAGACGTGATCTTCAGATGGGCCGTGGCTAGTCTCGGCAATCTGTCCGTCTACAATGTAGCCTGAGGATTCTGACTCCGGTGCTTCAGTGCTGAATTGGACATCTGAGCTTGCATGTTGAGTATTGGCGGAGTCGTGAAAGTCAACGTCGTAGCTTGCTTTGTCGATAGGTTTGGACTGCATGCCAGCATCTGACATGGGCATGCCTTCGCTGCGCACGTCATCCATGACTTCCTCAGCACTTCCCTGCATCGATGCATATGGAGCCTGTGGGTCCATCTCGTAGTCAAAATCCGGATCCTCGTCCATCTCTACACCTTAATCGTTGCTGCTGCGCTGTCTTGACTGAATGCGTGCTTCTCAGGCTGCTGTTTAAAGCTGTGCTTGAAAGGCAGTCGAAACTGTGAGCAGGCTCTTGTTGAGGTTGAGCTAGGCGAATTCCAGCTCTACTTGCAGCTGAGAAGAGGTGGCGTGGTTGCTAGAGGCTGGTGAGAGTGACGGCAGGAAGGATCAAAGGTTTCTCATGTTGCGCTTCTCGAAAATGCTTCGCGTTCAGTTTGATCGGCGCGTTCTGCTAAAATTTCAAGGCAGCCTGTCACGCCTCTCATCAACCTTGCGCGCATTTGCACTCTTCAACCGTGAGACCTCTTTGGGTCCCCTCACATTCATCAATGCTTGGAATGGGTTGCGCTGTACATCCAGACTCAATGGCTACAGTCTTCTGATATGCGCACATTCAATCTGGAGCAACACAGGTATGCTCGAGCTCATAGGATAGCATTGAGTCGATAGGGATCTAATTTACAGGGACACGTTGTAGGCACACGTCTTCCGGGCGCTTGATCACTTTCTTCATTTTAGAGAACAGATCAAGCGGAAACGATGAGAGAGGCGCAACCCATACCCGTACCGACGCACATCGAGGTGACGATGAGCTTCTTACCGCCCTGGCGCTTAGCCTCGGCAAGACCAGTGGCGATCTGTCGGGCACCAGTGGCACCGAGAGGGTGGCCCATGGCAATGGCACCACCGACAGGGTTGACCTTGTTCTTGTCAAGGCCGAGGTGCTCGACTGAGAAGAGAGCCTGCGAAGCGAAAGCCTCGTTGATCTCAAAGATGTCAATGTCATCCTTGGAGAGACCGGTGAGCTCGAAGAGGCGAGGGATGGCGTAAGCGGGGCCGACACCCATGATGTTGGGGGGAACACCAACCACGGCACAAGTAACAAACTTGCCGATGATGGGGAGACCGTGCTTCTTGGCAGCGCTGCGGCGGGCAAGGAGGACCGAGGCGGCACCGTCACTGACCTGCGATGCGTTACCGGCGTGCGTGAAACCGTCCTTGGCGAAGGCGGGCTTAAGCTTGGAGAGCGACTCGACGGTAACGCCCTCACGGATACCATCGTCCAAGTCGACGGTGCGCTCGTTGCCATCGTCGTCAACGTACTTGACGGTGACGATCTCGCTCTTGAACTTGCCAGCCTTCTGTGCGGCAGCGGCCTTGGCGAACGAGTCGGCGGCGAAGGTGTCCTGCTTCTGACGGTTGATGTTGTACTTCTTGGCGACGTTCTCAGAGGTGATACCCATGGGCATGAGGCAGTCGGCAGCCTCCTCGTTCTCCATGACGGCATCGGACATCTTGGAGGGCATGATACCGGCACCATAGTTGAGGGTCATCGACTCGACTCCGGAACCGATACCGATGTCGATCTGGCCAAGAGCGATCTGGTTGGCAATCTGGTTGACGGCAGCGAGACCGGAAGAGCACTGTCGGTTCAAGCTGTTGCAACCGGCAGTGTTGGGGATACCGGCCCAGAGAGCACCCATACGGGCCTGGGTGGAGCCACCACCGGGAGCGAGGACGGTACCGACGGCAACATCCTCGATGAGCTTGGGGTCGATCTTGGACTGGGCAAGAACACCCTTAAGAGTCCAGCCGAGCATCTCCTCGGGGGCGCACTGCGAGAGGCCACCCTTCTTGCCCTTGGTGATGGGAGTTCGGAGAGCCGAGACAATGACGACTGTGAGGTGTGACAAACACAAGGAGCAAAAAGCATGCGGATCAGCAATCGTTCGCGGCCATCTTCTTATGGCCATGAGGTTGCCACAGCTACGGCGACAACTTGTTCCTCTCTAGTGCTCAAGCACTGCCAGGGATGCAGTTGCGATGTAGCATACGGCTGTACTTACCATCGTCGTCGTGCTCGGCGAGGATGTTCTTCTTTCCGTGGCGCTGCTCAACGACGGACATTTTGAAGTATGAGTGAATGTGAGATGAGGGAGGGAGGGTTCCTGTTGTCTTGTGTTGGTGTGTGGGAAGAGGGCGCAAGCTGAGTTGTGCGATGCGGGGTAGATAGATGCGAATGGTGGTTCAGGAAGAAGAAAGTTGTGGTTGAAAGCCGCCTGTTTAAGAAGGATAGCTAGCGTGCGTGTGAGCCTTCAACTACGTCGATTCGGCTACTTTGCAGTCTGGGGAAGGCAAATAGCAGTCAACTGAGCCGGCGCCAGAGTTGAACAGCTATGTCCGGTCCAACTAGCCTCGATCCGGCAAGCCAGCAAAACACACACACACACACACACACTCTCTCTCTCTGTCTCAGTCTCTCTCGCGCGCACACGGGCAGGGGATCAACGGCTGTATGCTGTAAAAGTGCCGGTGCACAGGCTTCAGTTGCCTGGCTCAGTTTCAAAGCCACGAAGCCCTCTGCAGCCTGTTTCTTGTGAATCGAGCGAATCCGCCTTTTTCTGGAAACTACTCATTTCGCTGAGCGACCGGATGCGTGAAAGCCGGTTTGACAGTCCCCGCGCGGGCCGATCCATTCTCGCAAAATCGGGAGTACCCTCTCAATAAGATCCCGATTCCTCTTTTCCAGACTTGTCAGATTGCAGCGGCGCCAACGCGAAGCTTAGTTCGACACGTCCCTGAAATGACGCATACAACCAACCAACACTTATCGTTCGAGAGCCAACAGCTCGCCGACTTTTGCTGTAATTCGAACCAAGGCAAATGTGCTCATTTAAATCAAAACGGACAGACCGCACTGATGATGTATGGCTGGACCAGATAGCATTGAGACTATTCGGAACCAATTACGAGAAAGCTAGAAGTACAAGGGTGAAAGGAAGAAAAAATACCACGACAAGAAAAAGGGGGGGGGGGATGAACCAGGGCTAAGCTACCAGCAACATGAAAGCGCATATCGGCGATCAAAAAAAAAAAAAAAATGAGATGAGAAGATGATAAGGAGGGAAATGAGAGAGCGCGACGCGTTTAGGTGCGCTCACCGCGGAGTCGGCGGGCAAGGGCAATGTCCTTGGGCTGGATGGTGACACGCTTGGCGTGGATAGCAGCCAAGTTGGTGTCCTCGAAGAGAGAGACGAGGTAAGCCTCGGCGGACTCCTGGAGGGCCATGACGGCGCTTGACTGGAAGCGGAGGTCGGTCTTAAAGTCCTGAGCGATCTCACGAACGAGACGCTGGAAGGGGAGCTTTCGGATGAGGAGCTCAGTCGACTTCTGGTAACGACGAATCTCACGGAGAGCAACGGTACCGGGGCGATAACGGTGAGGCTTCTTAACACCACCGGCGGAGGGGGCGGACTTGCGGGCAGCCTTGGTAGCGAGCTGCTTACGGGGGGCCTGTTGATGTCGAGCGAATGCGATGCAGTAGTTAGAAGATACGAAGCGGTTAGAGACTGTCTCTCCGTTGGATGCTATCTGGAGAGAGAGGGGGGTTGGTGGTGGAGGAGATTACTTACCTTGCCACCGGTGGACTTTCGGGCGGTCTGCTTGGTACGAGCCATTGTGAAGATAGAGAGATGTTCGAGTACGAGTGTACAAGTGTGGAGATAGAATGTTGGATGAGGGGGAAAAAAAAAAAGTCTGAGAGATGGATCGGCAAGGTGGATCCTTATATTTGAATGGAGGGTCGAGTGGATGGGCGGCGCAGAGTGTCGCTGCTGCGCTGTGCTGTGTTGCTTCCGTCTGTCTCTGCTGAGCTGGAGAGAAGCTGTCAAAGAAACCTGCAGCTCGGCAGCCGACAAGTGGAGCGGATAGCGCTGCGCAATAGCCAAGGCACGACACGCCGAATCAACGGTCACTGCATCACTACTCAGCAACGTTGAATTTTGTCCCAGTTGTGTGCCAGTAAAGTCAATTCCACGGGCGCTTAGGCTTCAGATCAACAACCTTGGCGATTCAACGACTGAGTAAGTCGCTTCTGTTCGGGTCGCGCGGCCAAAAATCGCCGTGACGCGAATTTGGAAAGTCGCATGAATCCAACTGATGTGCACTTCGTCCTAGGATCTCTTCGCGTGCAAGCCTGGTTTGCTTGATTTACGAATAATAATGATAAAATAGATTGGCCTCGCCGAAATCACGGTCTGATCTGATCTTGTTGTGTGTGCGACCGTCGAAGCTCCATCTGCAACGTGGTTATGAGCGATTCCACGGAATCTTTCACTGTCGACGACCACAGCTAGACCGATAACAACATCAACAACTCCTACACTCGTCCGTGCCTGTTACGCTCTAAACTGTCACACGATCACGTAGGCTTGACTCTTGAAACTTGTTGACGAAATGAGAGTTGTATCCACAGCATCTCATGAGTCTTTCGGCTGTAAGGACATTCAGATTCGTGTTCCATGAGCAAGAGATAGGAGGAACCGCGGGTGCATGCAAGAGGAACGATCCCGGGAACCTCGTCTAAAGATCACCATCACCGAGTTTCTACCTTGCACGGGGTTTCTGAGGATCATCCATCGAGGTCTATCGCGTTCAATCGCGTTCCATATCGCGTTCAATATCGCGTTCAATATCGCGTTCAATCGCGTTGTTTATACGATGCACCAACATTTTTGGTGGTGATGGGTCGTGTTAGACTTTGTTAATTTGACCGTTTTTTCAAGTTGCGAATCACCGCAACCTTTTCTGGCTTGGCTACGGCAGCCCATGGTTTTTGCATATCGCAATTTAGACCTAGAGAATCAGTAATACACCCGAGACAGGCGAGAGGCACAATACTCGTTCATTTTCGTCAAGGGTCGAGTGGCAGAGTTGGCTGCATGCCTCCGCGCGCGTGCCTTGGACCTTGTCAAAGATAGCTCAGCCAACTCAGCGAGAGCGTCACCGAAGCCGCACGCTCAAGCCCAATGCCCAACAGCAGCAACAAGACGCCCTAACCAAACCCCTCCGCGAGACTTTGCCGATCCCGCATCGAACCCGACTTTGATACAAATACTGCACACTCGGCTGGCGTAATTTCCCTTTTTCTCTCCTCATCCATCTCATCTCTTCAAGAGCCTCTCCACACAACACTCTTTTCCCACCACCACCAACCAACCAACACATCAATCAATATGTCCGGACGAGGAAAAGGCGGCAAGGGTCTCGGCAAGGGTGGTGCTAAGCGTCACCGCAAGGTAAGTTTCCAAATACACACAAAGCCACTTGGGGAGTCCGCGATAGCGTTCTCGACTCTGGTTCTGCACTCGACTCCAACGATACAGCTTGCTGACGATCGCCCCACTCTATCTTTTGTTCCCTGTATTTTTCTTTCAACTCTTTCAGATCTTGCGAGACAACATCCAGGGTATCACCAAGCCCGCTATCCGACGTCTCGCGCGTCGTGGTGGTGTTAAGCGTATCTCTGGGCTTATCTACGACGAGACCCGTGGTGTCCTCAAGCTCTTCCTTGAGTCGGTTATCCGCGACTCGGTCACTTACACTGAGCATGCCAAGCGCAAGACCGTCACCTCGCTCGACGTTGTCTACGCTCTTAAGCGCCAAGGCCGAACCCTCTACGGTTTCGGTGCTTAAACAACAGTCTCTGCGAACACCCAATCACACTCTATCTCCCCATCTATTGTCTCGTTTCTGGTGTTGTCTCTTGTACTTCTAGCATTTCCGATATGCCTCTCTTGTTGCGGCAGTCTCTGACGCCCAGCTGTCCGTGGTAATTCGACCTTTTTACACCCTGTATCTCTTTTCCCAAATCTGTCTACCTGCCCTCGCTTTTGTGACCGTGTTCTTTTGCCTTCTTTGAGCGATAGGATCTCTTGAGTGACGATGACTCCTCGCAAGACTTGATTCCAACATCCTGGTGAGCTGTTTCCGCCCACGGTTGTAGCCGATGATCTGCTTAAGATTCCGTGCGTGAAGGATCAAACCAGGATCGGGACCATTGCTGTTGAGTTCAGATCTGAGAGAGGCCTTGATATGCATTGGCTCGCTGTTGGTCCGGTCAAGACTCTCACGTCAAGCATGGACCATGATACTCGTTGCGCTTTATCGTTGACCCTTGAACGTTGTTGGGATCGACATGCTGTTTCGCCATGTCCGCTCCTAGACGGAGCTGCTGAGCAAGATAGGCTCCGACGATCTGGTGTCCAACGAGTGTCACTTCATGCTGTCGATCAACATGAAGTTGCTCACAACGACCGGCTTCGCGTGGCCCTTCTTCTCTCAACGTCGTCCGCTCCAACACGGAACCAAACACAAGCGCTCTGCCGTGAGACAGAGCTGCTAGACATAGCTGCTTAGATGGTCGGCAAGCCAACGTCAGTCGAGCGTCTCATCGGTTAACATGAGCTATACACTCGATCCTTTGAACGATGTGTCTAGCGTGATCATTGGCCTCCTGATACTGTCTGCGGAGCTGTGGATTGAGGACTCTGGCTGACCGCAACCTTCCATTGAACGAGTGCCATGGCAGCTTGAGTCTTGATTTCACTGCTTCGAATAAGTTAGCTTCGCTTGAGCATCGACCTCTGAACGATATCCGCTTTTGAACAGAGGCAAACAGGTATTCCGCCAATTTGCGGAGCTTCTAAGATTGACTTCAGGTGGTTGGCGACCGCCTGTCCAGCCGATCCGGCAACATGCTGTCTCATTGGCGCTGTTGCCCCATCTAAGTTGGGGACACAAACATGGTGAACGATGCTGTCCAATCTCTTCTTGTCATGCTGGCAAAACTAGAGCCGGAAACTGGCCCTCGGCACCATCGGCTTCCGTCCAAAGCCGGGACCTGTGGCAACCTGGCGAGGGCGGCATAAACATCTGAGGAGTCGGTGGTGAAGCAGCCTGCCGCCGGCTGAGGTGCGCTCGTCGGATCTTGACCTCTCCTCATATGTGTTGTCGCTCTGCAATTGTCGTCATCATGACTCCGGATCTCTCACTCTCAGGCTGGCAGTCAGTAACATACACGAGGAAGATCGCAATACGGAACGCGACACTTGGGATATGTCACTTGGAATATGTCACTTGGGATATGTCACTTTGATTGGTGGATGTTCGGTCAGCTCGGCTGGTGAGGTCGAAGGTTTGAACGTCGTCCTGGCTGTCACGTTGTCGGATCGATATCTATGCTCAGCAAGCTCTACATGACTTCTCACCGTGTGTCTGTGTCTCTCTCCACGTTCCGCATCCGCGATCTGAACCTGATACATCCGCTCAGGACGGACGACAAGATCATCGTGCAATCAAGAAAGCATCGTCTCTTGGATTTGGACGATCTTGATGCTCCGTTGGGGCGCGGAGAGAAGGTGTATGTATGTAGCGGTTTGAGAAGGCCCAAAGTGGGGACCGAAGGCAACACAAAACAAAGGCAAAGGCGCTGCTGACCAGTGGCGGTGCAGAAGGGGTTCGCGCGGGCCTTGGCAAAAGAGAGCTCTGGGATCAAAGTCAAGCTTACGATGAGAGACCACAATGTATTGAGAATGACGATCCAATATGATGATATTGGTTGACGTAAGCAGATACAAAGGGGATCGGGTGGAAGACAGTCTGATCGGAGATCGAGAATCGGGTACAACATAGTCCCGCTCGTTGTCATAGCTCGTCATTAAGTAAGATCTTCCCACATTCGGCAAGTATCACTCATTTGTATATATATCAAGCGGGGAGCTCGAGGCTCCCGCTACATTCTTTCCTTAGTCAATTGAGTATACACGTTTCTGTCTTAAAACAGCAGTAACATTGTGCTCCGACTCTCACCGATCGCCAGTCATCGGGACCCGTGCGATCCACTTTGTCGCCTGGCTGTGCGAGCGGAAAGAAAATCCAAACAAAACAACACTACCGGACAGCTCGGCCATAACCCTCGAATAGTCTTGCCCCTATTGCGCAAAGCAGAGATAATTACCGTGTTGATTATTGCTGTGTCGTGATTGCTGTGTCGTGATTGCTGTGTCGAACTCTCAGGTACAAGGCTGTACCTACTCTAACTTGAATCGAGCATGGCTGTTAAAGTCTCTTTTTCTTTTCCTTTTCCTTTTCCTTTTCCTTTTCCTTTTCCTTTTTCTTTTTCTTTTTCTTTTTCTTTTTATGAACAGGCAACGCCGAATTTCCCCCGCAATCGCTTGGATGGCGGTAGATTCACAATCAATCAATTTGCCTTCACTAAGCTCAGTACAGATCATCGTCGCTGCCTTGCGTCTGCCCTGGCCGTCCTAACTCAGGTTGGTCTGCCAAAGGCGGTCGAGCGATCGTACATACAGTAGACGTAAAGGAAGGTACAGAGTCGTCTAGCCACCGATCCGGTTCCTGCTGTCCCCAGCCCGCACCGCTAACGCTACCCTCAAGGCTGTGCTCCGCTTCGATTTGTTCAAGTAGACCACTTTCAATTGCCGTTTCGGTCTTTTCACCTCTTTCTACCATCAACTTCACATCCCACATAATGCGGATCGTAGTCGCACATCGATGCCTCGCAGCACTGCTGCTAGCTCTACTCTTGACAGCAACGCCAATCGCAGCTCGAAGTCGTCAAAGTGGACCTCTTCGACGCATAGCAAGGACGACCGATGTCAAGCTCGATACCTTGACACCGACAAGGTCATCTGCACGCAAACGCTCCAACAATCAGCCAGCGACACAGCCACCTCTACGACTTAGCTTCCGCGCTTTCGAACAAGACTTTCACTTGCATCTCCAGCCCAACGAAGACCTCTTGCATCCTGATGGCACCACGGTCAAGTACTATGGCTACAACAAGACCACAGGCGAAAGTTTTGTCACAAGTATCGGCAAGCTCTATCCGGGTGATGTACGTGCCTATCACGGCGTTGTCGTTCACCCTTCACACTCTCTTCGACGATTAGATGAAGATCGAGCCGGCATCGCTCGTGATATCTACCAGGACCGTGATCTTGGCGTTGTCGGTCGAGCCGCTATCCTGCTACATGATGATGGTTCCGTTACCGGAGCACCGACCTTTGAAGGTAGCTTCGACTGGTTTGGCAACGTTCATCATCTTGCAACACCGCAGAGCTACCTTGCCAAGCGACAGCTGAACGACCCCTGGATCGAGCCACGATCACAGCAGATTGGCTCAATGATCGTACATCGAGACTCGGACGTCGCTCTCGAGTCCAGAGATGAGCAGTCGAGCTCGCGCTCCAACGTCACCGTAGCTTTGGGATGCTCATCGGATCTCCTTGACTACAACACACACAACCGACTTGTACTCAGCCAGGACCACAACGACGAAATGAGTCGTTCCGTCTACTCGTTCTTCAAGCTTCCAACGCCAGCTCGACTCGCTCGCCGTGATCTCTTCTCGGGCTGGAACGACCTTTTCACACGATCGGTCCAAGACCAAGTCATCGAGTCGCCACAGGCATCTTCGGACGACTTTGTCTACCACGAAGACCTGGATGACTACCTCGAGCCCACATTCCGGAGGAGGCAGGCAACTGGTAATGACATTGGCAACGGTGGCAACGAAACCAACAGCTACGAAGACGTCATCGGCTCGACCATTGGATGCCCAAGGAGTGCCCGAGTCGTCTATGCAGGTATTGCCTCGGACTGCGCTTATACACAGCGTATCGGCAACCAGGACGACGCACGCAGGGAGATCTTGAGCAACATGAACTCGGTCTCGAACGTGTACAGATCCACATTCAACGTCTCGATCGGCGTGGTCGAGCTCGATGTTCGCTCGGGCAACTGTCCCTCTTCGCCTACGCAGGATGCACCATGGAATTTAGGTTGTGGCACTGTCAGCATCGACCAACGCCTCAGCGACTTCTCCCAGTGGAGGTCTCAGCAGCCTGGCAATGGCATCGGACTCTGGCATCTCATGACGGCGTGCAATTCTGGTAGCGAGATTGGTGTCGCCTGGCTCGGTACCGTTTGCATGACATCCGCATCGAGCAGCAGCGGCCAGACCGTCAGTGGAACAGGTGTCAGCTCGATCGCTACGCGGCAATGGCAGGTCATGGCACACGAGATGGGGCACAACTTTGGCGCCATTCACGATTGCACCAACGGCTGTACGAGTAACTCGAACTTTGCCGTCCAGAATGGTGGTGCGCCATGCTGTCCACTATCAGGAACAACGTGCAACGCCAACGCTCAGTATATCATGAACCCATCGTCGCGAGCCAACACCCAGAACTTCAGTCAGTGCTCGATCGGTAATGTCTGCACTTTACTCGGACGGGGCTTGGACACGTCTTGCATCCAGAACCCTGGACAGCGAAGTACGCTGAGCACCGAGCAGTGCGGAAACGGCATCTTGGAACCGGGCGAGGAGTGCGACGCTGGACCTAATGGTTCGCAGTGTTGCACACCTCAATGCAGGCTGGCACAAGGCGCTCAGTGTGATCCAGCAACCAGCGCTTGTTGTTCCAACTCGTGCAAATTTGCACCATCATCCCAGATGTGCCGTCCCTCGGTCGATACGCGATGTGACACGGAAGAATACTGTACCGGTACTTCCGCCGAATGTCCCGCTGATCAGACTAATGCTGATGGAAGCTCTTGTGGCGACGGACTGTCTTGCGCTAACGGCCACTGCACCTCTCGCGACCTTCAGTGCCAGCAGGCTTCCACGGGTCAGATCACCTTCCGTTCCGCTTGCGCTGCTTCGAACGCCAATTCGTGTCAGTTGACGTGCCAGAGCCCCAACTCGCGCAACCAGTGTCTCATCCTGCAGCAGCCCTTCATCGACGGCACCAGCTGTGGCTATGGTGGACGCTGCGAGAACGGCGAGTGCAAGTCGGGCTCGTGGCAGAGCACCTTCCGAAACTGGTACACGGACAACCTCAGGATCTCGATCCCAGTGACCATCGTCATTGGCATCATTGTTCTGTTCATTCTGTGGGGTATCGTACGTCGATGCTGCTGTTCGGGGCGATGATCAGCTCGCACTCAGAGTGCAGGCTCTTCGGGACAATTGCGAAGGTCAGGTAGGAACAAGACGGCATACAACGTGCCCAAACCAGTGGCAACACCGCAAAGCAGCGAGCACAATTCGCAGCCTGGCGCTGGCTACTCGGCGCCTCGGATGCAGAACTACGGACAGCCGCAGTCATATGCTCCCACCGCCGCAGCCATACGGACACTCAAACAATACTGGCTGGGTCGATCCTGCCGCCTACAATGGATCTGGAGGCTACAACGCGCCCAATCGATACTGATCAACCAATGGCAGATCTCAGGCATTAGTTTTCTTGTGACCATTCGCTCTTTCTCTGGATACTTCTTTTCTCTCTCTCTCGCTTCTGGTTTGTTCCCTCATCGTAGATATCTCAGCATCAAATTCGTTTCTTGCACGCACGCAATTCATCCTCAACTGTCAGAGAAGCATTGCAGACATGCACTGTACTATTAGATTCAGATCAATCATAAACATCATTATTGCCGTTTGCATTGCCGTCCTAGTGAACTTGTCATCCAAGTCTGATCTGCGAGCCCTTCAAAGCATCTGATAGTGACGCGACATTACCGCGATCGCTTCCTCGCCCATCTCCGAGGGTATTGCATCTGCAATTGCAGGCGCCCGACCTTCTGGATCTCCAAGCGTGCGGCTTTGACTTGAGCGCAAAGACTTCGACCTACTGCATCGCTCTATGTGATAAGTTATCCGCAGAATGCGATTTCAGAGACTGCAAGTGCACAGACTCATCTGCAAGCATCCAAGTCATTGCTTCCCTTGATTTTGCAGCACGAAGAAATCAAAGACAGGGTCCTGGTTTGACGATTATACTCAGGCTGCAGTTGTATAGAATGGAAAGCTGACTCGCCTGCTTTCCCTTGTGCGTCTCTGAGTGTGGTGTGGTATGGTGTGATATGGTGTAGTGTGTGTGTCACGTGCGTCCAATGGCTGATTTCCTGAAAAGCTCGAGTGAGCACGTTCTCGCCTCAAAATGCACATGTAACACGGACGCACCTCTTTTTTCTTTCTTTTTCATTTTCCTTTCTTTTTCAAATTGACAGAAGGCTGATTTGGGCTGAGCTCAATTTTGGCTCCACAGCAGAACAATTGATTGACCCAAAAAAAGAAGAAGAAATAGAAATAGAAATAGAAATAGAAATAGAAATAGAAATAGAAATAGAAATAGAAATAGAAATAGAAATAGAAATAGAAATAGAAATAGAAATAGAAATAGAAAAACATCAACAGCACAGCAGAGCACAGCAGAGCACCGCACAAGCTCAGCTCAGTCTGTTTGAGCTTTGGGCTGCTCGTTTCACCCTTTTCAAGCAACTCCACTGTCTTTAACGTCTGACACTTTCAACGTGGTTGTGCTCGTCGTCGTCATCATCATCACTAACACCTTCCTTCTCCACCTCTCTCTTTCTTAACTTTTTACCGACGCAGACTTGCCAGTCGACCATCACTATCCTTGTCGACCGTGCAAACGTGCAAATCATATTCTCGTCACGACGCTCAACGCGACCAATAGGACGACTTCCAAAGTACACGGACGTACGACCCGCAATACTGCCCGCAGTGACCGCCTTCACGCTTCTTCCTTTCGTCTGCTTCGAAGCGGCTTCTTCGCACACGCAATCCTCGATTCGGCCAATTGCACCTTAATTCGACCACTCGCGGCCCTTGCTCGGCCTCTTGTGCAACAACAAGGAATCGGCAGCTGTGGTAGATCATCGTTTGCACTCCGCTGCAGTGATAGTAATTCAGCACATCGAGACCGACTGGCTCAAGCTCCTCTTCACTTCTCAGCATCCATATTGCAGCTTGACTGGGGAAGCGGTCCGATTTGTCTTGGGTCTAGTACGGATCTGACGGCGTCGACTTTCGCTCACCTTGAATACCTTTGATTCCGCTCTTTAGACCCGCTCGCTGTGATCTCCGCAGTGGCTGTTCCGCATCCTCTTCCAGCCTGAAACCATGCTCTCAAACAGCCCAGATCACCCTTCTGCTGCCTCACCACCGCAGTCCTCCTCCGTGAGCTCTTGCTATACCTCCTCATCGTCACAAGCTTCCTTTCGAGCCCGCCCCACCTTGTCCGACCCTTCATCCAGCTCCACCAGTCCCGCGAGCGCCTACGATCGAGCACCCGAGCACACACAAGGGTCCGCCTTGACCAAGCGACCCTCCCACTCTATTTTGCTTTCCGGCAATACACCTTCGAGTGCTATTCATACCCACGTAGACGGTCGATTGTACGAGCCATTTACTAGCTCTTATCAGCCAATCTCATCCGCATCCGCATCGCAGAGTGCACAACGAAACAGTTCTGCGTACTTGACCGCGATGGAGCCGCCTTCGAGCACCGCCTACGGCACAGCCGACTCTCGTCATGCTGGGCCGTCGAGCAACATCATTTCCGACTACCCTTCATACAGCTCAAGAAACTTTCAGTCCGCTGAAAGCCCGGACAACAGTCGTGGTCCCGCACCCAAAACTCGCCGCACCAGCCCTGGTGGGTCCCGTGCTTCCGGCAACCTCGATCCGTCGTATACCTCCGCACAGTACAATAATAACGCCAGCTCGCATTCTTTCTCCCACAGCTCTAGATCTCCCCGACAGAGCACCTGCATGCATCCAACGACACACACGTCGACGAGTCCTTCAACGACGCACAAGGCAGGATCGCATCAGTCAACTGGAGGATGGCCTGCTGCGGGCGCTTCTAGCCAGACAGGAATCGTCAGACCCGAAGATCGTTCTACGGGTTTCAGCAGTCAGTGGCATGGCTCTGATGCGATGCCACAGTATAGCACACAGGAATCTACGTCAGCAATGCCCTCGCCACGGACGCGGACAGAGGAAGGTCATGCTACTTCAGCGGGTCCGGCATCCATCTCCGGCACACGAGCCTCTGCTCTAGCGTCTCCTCAGGTCTCCTCCAGCTCCTTGACCGAGCGTAACGATAGGGCAAACAGAAGCAAGCCGCCACCGCTGCCCAAGATGAATCTTGCCACCTTTGCGTCCCAGGAGCTGCTCAAAATCCTTGCAACATTGCTGCACGAGATCGCCACGGCTAACGACGAGTTTCAACCGGACGGCAGCAAGGACGACTTGTCCCGAAGCAAGAGAGCTGCGCGCAGTCGAGATCGCCCAACACCAGCTACACCTGCAGACGGTGGCCAAGCAGTTGATGCGTTGTCCATGCACAACTGTGCAGCTCCTCCCGGCTCGCATCTCTCGTTCAGCGACGCTCGACGCCCATCGGTGACCACGGCAGCTTTGGGAGCGCTTGCGACTCCCTCGAGCACCTTGTGCTTCCATGCTCGCAACGTACCAAGCATCAGCATCGAGTCGTACTTGCTACGAATCCTCAAATACTGCCCCGCCACCAATGAGGTATTTTTGAGCCTGCTCGTATACTTTGATCGCATGAGCAGGATGGGAACAGGCGCCAAGTTTGGTGCCAACGGTGACGGTGAGGTCGCAGGCGAGGCAGCCGGCCTTCCTCGTGCCGTCGAACGTGCTACAGGTCAATCCGATTTGGGCATCGATGCTTCAGCAAGGCAGTCCGACGGCAGCGCATCATCCATGTCTACGAGGGAAGCACAGCCGTACACCCATCCTGGTATCCGCGGCTTTGCCATTGATAGCTACAATGTGCATCGTTTAATGATCGCCGGAGTGACGGTGGCGAGCAAGTTCTTCAGCGATGTCTTTTATACTAACAGCCGTTACGCCAAAGTGGGTGGTCTACCGCCGCATGAACTGAACCAGCTCGAGCTGCAATTCTTGCTCCTCAACGATTTCCGCCTCACCATCCCGCTTGAAGAGATGCAACGATACGCGGATCAATTGCTGATGTATGCGAGCGGAAGACAGGATATGGTCAAGATGACCAAGGAAATCAACGCTTGCCCTCCTGTCGCCGAGCGTGCTGCAGCAAGTAACAACAAGGACGAAGCAACAGGGACAGCAAAGTCAAAAAGCGCTTCAGACGCAACAGCAATGCACAGCACGACCGAGAACAGATCAACACACGGTGCAGTCGCTAGCCAGACCGTAGTTGATAGTCAAGACGACGTGCAGATGTCGGATGCTCAGAGATAAGTAGGACACCTAGCTTCCCAGGGATAACGCTGTTTCGGCCGACAGCGATTCGCATCGAGCCCAATTTGAAATCCCATGGACTCTGGTAGCATTGCATGCGAGCGATCATGCACGGCATGGTCAGTAGACACAGACATAGCCGCACTTTG
The DNA here is from genome assembly GCF_900519145.1 of Ustilago hordei. NCBI lineage: Eukaryota > Fungi > Basidiomycota > Ustilaginomycetes > Ustilaginales > Ustilaginaceae > Ustilago > Ustilago hordei. Next base: position 1,406,962 of record NW_024545279.1, on the reverse strand, counting down.
TCGAGTCAGCGTGGGAGATGGCACGTAGAGACAATAGCAGATCGCAGATCTTCCCCAATACTACTTGAGTTCTAAATGTAGCTTTTTCGCTCAACCGCCACCGCCGTGTTTGGAGCTCGCCAGTCGACACACTGTGTCTCGGTTGAGACCAGTCGGTTGGGGATGGTGCAGTAATTGCCCAACACAAAAGAATGAGTCTCGAAGTCTGAGATCCATAGTCGCCTCACCATATGCACGCAGACCAACCCATCAACAAAACAAAAAAAGAGCGATTGTCTATTGCGTGTATCCGACTAATTAGACTGCATTCAACATGAGACAAACAGGAGGTCAGAACAATGCATGTCTGGCTTTGAATTGCACGCCATTGTTGCCGCTGTGGCTGTAGCAAAAGGCATATCTGCATGGTCGGGTGGATTGTTCGGATGTCGGGATTGGAGACACAACAGCGCAACACTGCTTCTCTGGGAAAGATGGAGAAGCGTGCAATTATGAGAAGCATTCAGGGCAGCCTATTGCGCGCTCCATTGTTGCGTGCATGCAGCATCACTCACCATTCATGGGATACTTGCATACCGAACTACCCTCGCTTTCGGTCAGAGACCGAATCCGGTCCCTTTCCTCTGGGGAAAATAGCAAGATAGCGAATGCTGTCCATTATCAAGCCTTTTGTTGTAATGTTTGAAGATGTTTGACTCGGTTTCTGCGCTCTGCTTCCCCAAGTTTGTTCAACAGCCATTGTAGATTCTTTTCAGATCTTGATCCGACCTGAGCACGTCGCTTAAATGGGGATAGACTCGCCTGAAACAGCTTCGAGCGTCCAATGAGGGACCAGCAATGTGTTTAGACAGTTTCAGCGCCATTTGCAGCAAGCAGGCCTGCTAACGACTCGAGCCCTTCCAGCAAGCCAGTCAAGGCGACCAACTGCAGTCTGTGATCTGTAGACCAGATACAGTTAACAATTCGGTATCTATGGTCAAGTAGGTCTTGGACACCACGTCGTGATCCGTGTCGGCTCCTTGCGCATTTCACAAAGCCGCGGCTTCGACGTTGGGGTGGCACGGCGGTGTTCTATGGAGTGCAGTAAAGCGAGCGGCTCAGGCATCCTATGGGGATTTAGAGCTTCTAGAGACGGCGGCTGCCTTGGCAACAGGCCACGAGGATTGAAGCGCCGAGAGGAACAAAGGGCCGTCGCTCAAATGGCAGGCCCCGGAATTTGTGTGACCGCATGGTGTCGTTACTCCTTGGCTTGCATGGCATTCCTCTCTGACTTACTTCCTTTGGCAACAAGGATTCTTTCCGAGTCCCGGCGCGATGGAGCGGTGTGCAAGCGCCACAGCTGCCGAAAGAGTTCCTTTGGAATTGCTTAAGAGGTGATGCCAACCCCCTACCACTCTAATCAGATGGCGCTCGAATGTCGGCAGGACCAAGAACAGGTCGATGCGGGGCGTTTCGCGCGCTTCCATAGTATACACGACTGAGACATTGACAGTGCGAAATGGGGAACAAGTTTTTTTACCAACGCTTTTGGCGCCTGCAGCCTCCTTGCAAGACAATAGGAAGCAAAAAGCAGTTCATATGCAAGAGAGGCAAGTTGGTGGCGTTTACTTGCCATTGTTTGTTTGTCCCGAACTGCAGTCGTTGACTGGATGCTGCAAGCCCTCAAGTTTTACGGTAGCATCTCTTGTTCCACACGTGCCCCGCTAGAAGCTCCGGGAGCGCCGTCAGAGTGTTCCTGAATCTATAGCCCTCCCGACCCCTTCGGTGGTACGGGCTTGACTTGGCTGCCATCGCGCTAGCTTCCGTGCACAGTTCCACGCCCCGTATCATCAAAAATCATTGTCACTCTTTACAAAGCCTTCCACACTCCGCAGCGCTCGACTGGGCACCAACAACGCTTGACCTCGAGGGAGATGCAAGTCCACTGCGCAGATGAAGCGCAGGCTCAAAGCATTGGAACATTCGCTGTAGGCTGAAATGAAGCTGAAAATGGGCAGTGGTCAATGCGTCCGGAAGGAGGATCGGTGCCTGCTTCTGGGGTAGATTTCGTTTAAGGCTTTGATGCTTTGATGCCTTGGTGCCAAAGAGCGCAAAGACAGCAAAGACAGCAAAGACAGCAAGCAGCCTCGCCAGGATTAGCGATGATTGGCTTGAACACTCCTGCAGATCAAGTCAAGTCGACTTTCCTTTGGTCTTCGACCTACAAGGCTTCCCCTGCCATAGTCTGTGCCTGATCCTTAACCCAAAAGTCTTCCTTGAGTCTCTAGTTCCCTTTGTTCTTTTGTCCTCGCATGTATACTTCGGGCCGACATGTAATCCATGTATCTTCCGAACAACACAATGTTATTGCTGGTCCTTTGTCCTTTGTACTTGCACAAGAATGTAGCTCCTAAGCTGCATCCCTCGAGCGCCCAAACCCCAGCAAATTTGGGAGATGTTGCATCCAGATACAGCATGAGCTACTTGGCGCCTCGCGATGTTGCATCAATGGCTGCCCATTGTTCTTGCTCCGAACTCATGCTCATTTACACATTGATGCTCTGTAGCCTGCTCTATCATCACCCCGAACGCTTTCAGCGCAAGCGTCTGTCGAGCCCACCTTGTTCTTGGCGGACTCGTTGCCCGAGTTGATGAAAGTGCGGCACTTCATTTGTCTCTTTGCCCGTGGTCGAGCGTCCCGGCGTCAACAGCATACAACTTGCAAGCGCCTTGTCACCTCTGCTGAGCACTAAGCGCTTCCCACATATTAACTTGGCACTCGAACGGACCATGACTGGTTCCAAGTCCCCCCACTTCCCATCTCCTGCGCCATATTTTTACTGTCTTCGATTGGCAGCTATCTTCTTATACTCTGTCCCGGCCTACATCCGACAAAGGAAGCATTGTATTTTGTCGCACTTTACGATGGCTCCGACAACGACACGCCTCCAGACCAGGCAAGCCGGTCGAGAAGCAGCGAGAGCGGCGGCGCCGACCGACTCTGACTGTGGCGATCACATCACTGTGGATCTTTTTCATGGCTGGTCCACAGATCCTTCAGAACCCTCTGCTGGTAGTTGTCCCGGATCTCATCAGGAACATACTCAGGTCAAGCGATCCCTTTCTCAAGACGGTCTTGAGATGAAGCAGCCAGATAGAGACGCACCTCCACTCTTTCAGAAGATCACACTGGCAAAAGGCGGTGCATCTTCTTTGAGCTTGTCGCATTCCAGCTTTAACGATGAAGAGGATACTGAAGAGGCCGAACGGATCAAGCGTCTACCGCCCTCCAAGCGTCCTGGTGTTTCGCATGCCAAAAAAAACCCTCCAAATCACATCAAGCGTCCCCGCAATGCTTACATTATCTTCCGATCTCATACTGTCTCACAAAAGCTTATTCCCAAGGAGGTCGAGAACGATCATCGCAACATCAGCCGCATCATCGCTCACATGTGGAAGAGTCTGAATGCCGAAGATCGTGCCTACTACGAGGAGATCGCCAAGGAGGAGAAGGAACGTCACAAGAAGCTCTTCCCCAACTATCGATATCAACCCGCCACGCGCCGAGCTGAAGTCAAGCAGCGCAACGTCAAGAAACTCGAGAACGGCGAGGAACAATGCCAAGAGATCGCAGATATCATCCTCAAAGCGCAAGGTAAGGAAGGCGTCGTCGTTCGACCTGAGCCTTCCAAGGCCATCAAGAGAGCACGCGAGGCGACGCGACCACGCCAAAAACACTCGACCGCGATTCCAGCTCGCAAGCGAGCCAAGACGGCAAAAGGCAAAGAGAGCGACGCTCAGTCCTCGGAGCAAGCACTTCAGACCGTCTTTCTGCATGCATCGCCTTCGACCTCGCCAACTTCCGGCTCGAGCGGTGCTTCGGGAGCGGTACCGGCGCCCTCGCCTGAGCCTTTCCGACTCGCTTCAAGAACACCTTCGATCGAAGGCGGCATGCAGCAAGCAGCTCCGACGAATTCATGTCGCGTCGCGGAAGATCTGTTCGGACGCAGGGCATCAACTGTTCCACTTTTGCGACCTTGTTCGCCTCCGCCACCGTTCGTATCAGGGCCTCAGCCACCTTTGGATCCGGAAACCATAGACACGGACCTGTCGATTAGTGAAGAGGATCGCGAGAGGGCGATGCAGAATGGCTTCAGCACCAATGCAGTTCAAGGCCGAGTTGGCTTTGTCGATGAGCACAACATGCCCGCGCCTGCTTGGAAAGGTCGTAGAGCGCTGCCACCTCCTATTCCAAACACGTGGCAGCACTGCTCCTACGATGATCAGTCGCTCCCTTCACCGCGCTCGTTCGACGTTATGGGAGCGGCTGGCAAGCAGACTTCGGCTCGACCTCGTACGGCCTACCCTTCAACGCCTAGCTCCGGCTCGTTCCGTGGCTTCTTCCACCCTTGGGTCGACAACGGTACCGAGTCGATGCTCATCTCACCCATGACTGCATCGTTTCAAGATATGAGGAGGCGTAGCTCCTTAGTCCGATCCGGTTTGGTCCCTGGTCGACGTCCCGGGTCGTTCGGCGTGGATCATCATGGTAACGCTGGTGCCAGGCCCAGCGTGGTCGATGAGTCGCATTCTTTAATGCCAACTGCCGACGCTCAATTCTCAGATGCTCAGCTCTTCGAGCAAGCCACTCGAGCTGCTGAGATCAGTCTCGAGGCGGAATCGTCGAGCGCTGCGTTGGAGGGGGTGGGTGCTTTTGCCTTCGATCCTGCGCTTGAGGGTGAAGGTGAACACCCACCGCCGCCACCATCACCTTCTTCTTTCGCCGTTCCTTCAGGCCCCCGCGAACACCATGTCATCTCCTCTCCCGTTGCCTCGCCTCGTTTGATGACAAGTAGCCCGCGCGCCTCTTTCTCGGGCAGCACGCTCGCTGCAGCCGCACGCGACTGGGCTAGCATGAAGAAGCGTCGAGGTCCACAAGAGTCCCGAAGCGTCCTCGACCCGGTGCAAGACTCGCATGTTGCGCCCGCAGAGAGCCCGATGGCTTCTCACGAGGCAAGAGTCGATGCACCGTCCAAGCCAAGCCGACCGAAATCCGCTCTCGAAGAGTCGGTGGAACGAGCTGTCATGCTCGCTCTCAGCAAGGACTCTGCCCTTGACTCTGATCGCGGCGAGCGCAACTCGAAGATCGTTCAGCAGATCTTGTCTTCTCTCAGTGCCGATCTCTCCCTTCAGCAGTCTTCAGCTAGCTCGATTGGAAGCGACTATGGCAGCATGCCAATAAGCGGCAAAGAGCCATCGCAGATCATTGAGCCACGTCACCGATCTTCACTTCGCGGTTCTTTCGTTGCTCCTTCCTACAGGTCGAGCCCGTACTATCCAGGCTCCACTCCTGCCGCCGAAAGCTACCGGAATACCAAGCCGCTGCCATCGCCATTACAGCTTGTCATGTCTAATCACGAGATCTCTTCACAGACACATTCCCAATCCTACCCCACATCTCAGCATTGCAACTAATCATATCATTATCAGAACGTTCTAATTGATACCACATACCATCTTAGTCTCATGTAATGTCAGCATACATACGGTGGCAACACAGCATAATTATCCTTGGCTCTTGTCTAGCTCGCTTGCATGATGTGTGGTCAATGAGCGAGATGCAGTTGCCTGACCTCGTAAGGGGAGGTCTGCTTACATGACTTGTTGCTGAGAAAAAGTGGATCGCACGGGTCCCGATGACTGGCGATCGGTGAGAGTCGGAGCACGATGTTACTGCTGTTTTAAGACAGAAACGTGTATACTCAATTGACTAAGGAAAGAATGTGGCGGGAGCCTCGAGCTCCCCGCTTGATATATATACAAATGAGTGGTACTTGCCGAATGTGGGAAGATCTTACTTAATGACGAGCTATGACAACGAGCGGGACTATGTTGTACCCAATTCTCGATCACCGATCAGACTGTCCTCCACCCGATCCCCTTTGTATCTGCTTACGTCAACCAATATCATCATATTGGATCGTCATTCTCAATAGTTGCTTCTTCTGACTAACGACACTTGACAAGCCAACCTGCTGGTTCGGTCCAGAGTCTTGGAAGCTCGCCTGGGAACATTGGGTTGCATATTTTGACGTGAGGTTCGGCAAATTTCGACACAATTAGCGGTGTTACATCGGTACCTTTGTTACAACGTTGCGAAAAAGAATTCCGTTACAGACAAAAAGGAATTGTTGCGTCACGTGCTGAACGGATCAGAACTGTAGAAATTTGCAGATTTTAGCCACGATCAGTTGAGAAATTGACACAGAGGGGGAAATTGAGACTTCCGGGCGGCAGAAGGCCAGCTTGAGAGCAAGCAGGCCACACGAAGACTTCGAAACTCTCAATCTCGCAAGCACAGCAGGCCAGCAACAGCAACAGCAACAGCAACAGCAGCAGCAGGGTTTACAGACAAAGCCCAGTCCCAAGTGTTCGTCTCCTCGCAATCCACCTTGACACCGACATCCATCAAGATCCCATTGCATATTCCTCAAGAGTAAGTAGCCTGTCAACACGGTTTATTCATCACCATCGATCTGAGAACGGCATCGGTATCGCCCAGCAGTCATCAGCAAGGAGTCCAGCAACAGTACAGAAGGATAGATATGACCGGAAAGGATTTTGTTCTCGGTAGGATAGGAGGGTTTGTATGCCACAGGACACCCATCACAGTGGTGCTGTAGCATTGACGATACGATGATGATCAGCCAAGCCGCATCATCAAAGAACCTATCATCGAATGAACATGGAACTCACCATACTTGCCCATCTGTTTGCAACATCACCAACGACCAACAATAACACACACACCAATCTATCGCATCGCCACTACCTTTCATTGCAAACGCTACTCTTCGTTTAAATCACAGTGGTTCGTGGACCCAAGCACCACCTTAAGCGCCTGAACGCTCCCTCCTCGTGGATGCTGGACAAGCTGTCTGGTACCTACGCTCCCCGACCTTCCAACGGTCCCCACAAACTCCGTGAGGCCCTCCCCTTGGTCGTAAGTATCCCAGCCATTCGCAGGCATCCGACAAAGACACCAGAAGCACCACGATGAAACGCAGGCGAACAGCAGGATATTGGACATGGCAATGGCAGACTAGCAGCACCGCAGTATCGCAGCGCACGGAATTGATGAGGACGAAGCACGTAATGATCTAGCACCGATAGCAGGTGATGGTCGTCCAACACACAGTTCGAGAATCACAACCGGAAGGGTTCCGCAAAGTACCATGCACATCGGCATCGTCAAGAAAAGGATCAAGGCAGTTCAGTAAGGTCGGGTTCTCGTGATAGGCGCCTCCGAGTCCAACTATGCAACGGAAGCTCATGAATCTCCAAGGGACCGCTTTCACGATGGAACGGCAACGGCAGACCATGTGCATCATGAGCTACCTTACGCGACCACGCAGCTGCGTCGTTGTACAGGTGTTATGAGCTTTTTGTTGGCTTGGGAAGGTTTGATTTGCGACCTGGTGACGCTTCTCTGGTTGCCTTGTCGAAGGGCTTCATTGCAACACCAACACGCTTCGATCGCCTGAACAACACATGCTAATTATATCTCATCTTGTCCTTTCCCTTTATCAGATCCTCCTCCGCAACCGATTGAAGTACGCCCTTACCGGCCGTGAGGTTAACGCCATCACTGCCCAGCGTCTCATCAAGATTGACGGCAAGGTCCGCACCGACCCCACCTACCCTACTGGTTTCCAAGACGTTGTCTCGATCGAGAAGTCCGGAGAGCACTTCCGCATCCTCTACGACGTCAAGGGCCGATTCATCGTCCACCGCATCACCGCCGAGGAGGCCACCTACAAGCTCCTCAAGGTTAAGAAGGTGCAGCTCGGTGCCCGTGGTGTCCCCCACATTGTCACGCACGACGGCCGAACCATCCGATACCCCGACCCTGCCATCAAGGTCAACGACACTGTCCGATTCGACATTGACTCGCAGAAGATCCTCGACTTTGTTGCCTTCGACACTGGTGCCACCGTTATGGTCACTGGTGGTCGTAACCAGGGCCGTGCCGGTGTTATCGTCGGCAAGGAGCGACACCTTGGTGGCTTCGACATTGTTCACATCCGTGACGTCCTCGGCCGTGACTTCTCCACCCGTCTCGGCAACGTTTTCGTTATTGGCTCCGAGGGCAAGCCCATGATCTCGATGCCCCGTGGCGGTGGTGTTGCTCTTACCATCACTGAGGAGCGTGACCAGCGACGACGACAGAAGGAGGCTCGTGGCCAGTAAACTAGCACTGCAATCATTTGCATGCTTCCTGATTACTATCACTTCTGCCTCTTTTCCTTCACGTCACTCGCACATAAAAAATGTTTAGAGGTTCAGGGTAGAGCGTAAGAAATGCTCTGCTCTGTTTCTTGTGACAACCCTGCAGCTCGATAAGGGCAGCAACTCGGCATTCCATGTGGCGCTTTGCGCTTGTTCCATTCAAACATACAAAAAGCTTCTCGTTTCACGCTGTTCATCATTTTCCCCGTTCAGGCGTACATGTCGCTTCAATGCCAAACTTGTATTCTTCCCATGCCCTAGCCTCGGGTTGTGTGGTGTGTATTGAAGGTAGTAGAAAAGAGTTACAGTAACATTGTTGTTCTGAAATTGTGTGTGAGTGCTATTGAGACGAAGCCTCTCGGACACAGGGACGAACGGAGTTGAGCGTGATCATATTGAAAAAATGTGAGGAGAACGGATCCCGATGATCAACGATCGGTGAGAGTCGGAGCACGATGTCACTGCTGTTTAAGACAGGAACACATACTCAATTGACTAAAATGGAACGTGGTGAGAGCCTAGTGCTCTCAGCTTGATATATTTACATCGAGGTGGCATATGCCGAATGTGGGAGTACCCTACTTAATGATCGAGCTTGACAACGAGCAGGACTGTGTTGTACCCGATCTACCTTACTTAGTACTAGCTATAACTTTCTCACAAGTATACTTAGTAGTTTCGTCAACAGTAGCAATTGCAGAGCATTGCTTCTATCATAGTGCATGTGTTGTAACTGCTTCTTGATGCCATCTGAAGGCAGTACATACTGTGGTCCAGATCTTGATTGACACCAAAGGTGGTTTCATACTGCAGTCCAGCTCTCTTGATCTCATACCAAAGGCAGTTGTCCACTGTGGTCTGGGGATCATCAACCATTCAGTCAACACTGGACACTTGTGTTGGTGCAAGCACATTCACACCAGACCTTGGTGTCATCTCAAAGTACCTATTGGATATTGATCATGCTAAACTACCTCTGGACAGAGTGTCCCCAGCAGTCAGTTGAAATCCATGATAACCTTTAGTTATAATTTATTTGAGCAAGAACAGTCATAGAAGGCTTCTACAGCAGATTCCAGCAAGAATAACAATAGAAGGCTTTTACAATAGATCTTGCCAAAATTAGTCATAGTTGCCTTTTACCACAGATTTTGGGTTTCAGGTGCATGACCACTGACACAGACCCCAATCTCATCAACACCTTGTATGTTCCACCTCAAGGCACAGCATTGCACAACTGTTGGATCAGTGCTACTGTTTCCATCTTTGCAGAGCCTCATGTCATGGGCCTGGATGCTCAAGAAGCAGGAGGGTCACAGGTTCATATGGAAGGAGCACAGGTATCGAAGATCTAGTCGAGATCAGTAGAGAGCATGGTCGTAGTGCAGTCTCCATGGAGACCATGGACTCCTATGGACTCACATGCAAAGGAGGGCCAAGCACAGCCACGAGGAGGACCAAGCTCAAGGAGCAGGCACAGCCACGAAGAGGACCAAGCTCAAGGAGCATGCAGATGGTTACCACTCAGGGGCTCGAGAGACAAGAGCCAAAGGAACTGACACTGATCAAAGGAGGAGGAGCAGTGTCGAAGGAGTCGACACCAGGTCATGAGGAGGAGGAGCAGTGTCAAAGGAGTCGACATCAGGTCATGAGGAGGAGGAGCAGTGTCGAAGGAGTTGACATCAGGTCATGAGGAGGAGGAGCAGTGTCGAAGGAGTCGACACAGCTCAAGAGGCACAGGGGTGCCAAGCAGGAGAGGCCCCTGAGCAGTACTCGATGAAGAAGGTACTCTCTGGAGAGAGAGCAGGAGCAGCATCGCTGGCGATGCTGAGAAGAGGTATATAACCATGCTTTCTCATCATCAATAGGTTGAGTGGATCCTCATCCACTCTACTCACCATATAACTAGTTATCACTTCAGCATAAGTATACATTAGTTTCAGTCAGAATAGCAGCAAACTATCAAGGTTGCTCCTCATCGTAGTGTGTGTGTTGTATCACCACTACCTGACGTCCGAAGGCGCCCATAGCAGGTTAGCAGTCTGGATCAAGATAGAACCGAAGGCAGTAGTCCACTGCAGTCTGGGGATCACTTCAAGCATCAAGTCAACACACTGGACACTCGTGTTGATGCCACCAACCTTATCACCAACACCATCAACCTCATTATCATCGACATCACCAATCTCATCACCAACACCATCAACCTCATCATCATCAACACTCACACCAGACCTTGGTGTCATCATAACCTTGATATTGATCATGCCGAGCTACCCCTGAACGGAGTGTCCACAGAGGTCAGCCAAAACCTACAATAGTATATACAACGAATGCCACCTGCTGTCACTGCACAACTTGATAGTCACCAATACCGAGACAATAGCTGTCGCACAGTTTGATAGTCACCAAGTATCTCGACAGACTGACCTGGGTTTCAGGCGCGAGACCCCTGACACCTCACACTATCTGGCTGTTTGAAAACACAACCACCCTTGATTGTGATGGGATCCCTACCAACATTGGCTGGCTTGAGCCAGAAGATCTTGGCAATCAAGTGGTAGAAGCCTTGGGAAAAGATGATCCAACCACAAGGCCCAATATGCCCCCTCCAGCAAATCTCCTGTCTCGGCCTGAGATGACAGGGATCAGAACATGCAAGTATTGCAACAAAACCACAGCCAAGTTCAAGGATATCACCCACTTTTGGAGGCAATGTGCCAACATCATATACAGTGCTGCTGCAACTAGGCTCAATGTGATCAGCCACAACTCTCTCCTCCCACACATGTATGATCTCTACCAGCAGCTGTGAGACAACCAATCACACTTTGTCAATAGGCATCCCCATCTCCTCAAGTGTATGGTCAGCATACAACAAGCTGCAATTGACAAGGCTCTTGCAGCTCGAAAAGCCATTCTCACCACTTACTGGAGTAAGAATCTGCCTCATGGACCAATATCAACCCTTTCACACTGTTCAAAGGCTAAAGACAGGCAAAACAGCTTTTTCATCTTCCTTTCACCCAGCAGCAGTACAATCATTTTTGACAAGGGGGTGTCAGAGGTCGCACACCTGAAACCCAAAATCTGTAGTAAAAAGGCAACTACTACTGAACTTAGTGTCATGGGCCTGAATGCTCAAGAAGCAGGAGGGTCACTGGTTCATATGGAAGGAGCACAAGTATCGAAGATCTAGTCGATACCATTAGAGAGCATGGTCATAGTGCAGTCTCCATGGAGACCATGGACTCCTACGGACTCACATGCAAAGGAGGACTGAGCCATATGTGAGGAGGGCCAGGCACAGCCATGAGGAGGACCAAGCTCAAGGAGCAGGCACAGCCACAAAGAGGACCAAGCTCAAGGAGCATGCAGATGGTTACCACTCAGGGGCTCGAGAGACAAGAGTCAAAGGAACTGACACCAGGTCCTGAGGAGGAGGAGCAGTGTCAAAGGAGTCGACACCACTCAGGAGGCACAGGGGTGCCAAACAAGCAGCAGGATAGCAAGGAGGAGGAGCAGTGTCAAAGGAGTTGACACAGCTCAAGAGACACAGGGGTGCCAAGCAAGCAGGAGAGGCCCCCTGAACAGTACTCGATGAAGAAGGTACTCTCTGGAGAGAGAGCAGGAGCAGCATCGCTGGCGATGCTGTGAAGAGGTATATAACCATGCTTTCTCATCATCAAAGGTCGAGTGGATCCTCATCCACTCTACTCACCATATAACTAGTTATCACTTCAGCATAAGTATATATTAGTTTCAGTCAGCATAGCAGCAATCTATCAAGGTTGCTCCTCATTGTAGTGTGTGTGTTGTATCACCACTACCTGATGTCCGAAGGCGCCCATAGCAGGTTAGCAGTCCGGATCAAGATAGAACTGAAGGCAGTAGTCCACTGCAGTCTGGGGATCACTTCAAGCATCAAGTCAACACACTGGACACTCATGTTGATGCCACCAACCTTATCACCAACACCATCAACCTCATCATCATCAACACCAGACCTTGGTGTCATCATAACCTATGCATTGATATTGATCATGCTGAGCTACCCCTGAACAGAGTGTCCACAGAGGTCAGCCGAAACCTACGATAGTATATACAACGAACGCCACCCGCTGTCACTGCGCAACTTGATAGTCACCGTTGAGACAGATACCGAGACAATAGCTGTCGCACAGTTTGATAGTCACCGAGTATCTCGACAGACCGACCTGGGTTTCAGGTGCGAGACCCCTGACAATGTTTAGGAAGAAGAACACTGAGACTAAAGGAAGACAACGCCAAAGCTCCTTATGACACACCTAGTTTGAAAATTTCAAGCATTGCAATTACCATATGTCAGCGGTCGTGTGCCTGAAACCTGAGATCTGTGGTAGTATTGATACTATCACCGATTCTGTCAAGTTATGCAACAGTGCTAATGGTATTTCGATTCCTAGTGAAATATGCAACAGAGCCTTCTCTGTCACCTTTCTCGTTGGAATCTGTAGTTGTATTATTGTTATGACAGATTTTGACTAACCGCTGTGGACACTCCATCCAGAGGTAGCTTGGCATGATCAAACTACAATACAACTCTAAGTGAACTTGATGTTGACACCAATGGTCTGGTGTGAGTATGGATTGATGATGCCAACACAAGTGTCCAGTGTGTCAGCTAATGCTTGAAGTGATCCCCGGGCTGCAGTGGACATCTGCCTTCAGTTTTATTGTTATCTGGACTGCTGGTTTGTTACAAACTGCCTTTGGATGTCAGGAAACAGTGATACAACACACATGCTTCGATGAGGAGCAATCTGTTGATTACTACTATGCTGACTGTGAACTAATGATACTTATTTGCTTGAAGTAATACTAGTTGTTTTGGTGAGTAGAGTGGATGACCCTCCACTTGACCATTTGTGATGAGGAGGTAGGACTATATACCTCTTCGCAGTGTCACCAGCAACACTGCTCCTGCTCCCTCTCTCCAGAGAGTACCCTCTTCGTCAAGTACTGCACAGGGATCTCCAAGGAGGCACCTCCTCCATATCAAGCCTTGTCCCTCCTGTCTTTCCTGAGCTGTGTCAACTTCATTGACACTGCTCCTCCTCTTCATGTCCCTTTCACTGGTGTCCTATACACAGATCTCCTTCCTTTGACCAGCGATGGTTCTCTTCTACTCCTGTCCTGTGGGCCCCTGAGTGGTAACTGACCATGTGTCACTGAGCTCGGTCCCTCTCACATGTGAATCATCATATGGACATCCTTACTACTGATCTCCATGGAATCTGCCACACATTCTCGCTTGCTGCAGATTCTGGTGGGATTTGTGATATCGACGATGCTCATGCTGATTTCGCTGTGGTCTGCCATAGAGCTGATTCTACTGCCAATCTCAGTGAACTCTGTCACAGCTCCTATGATCTACCTGATTCCACGATTCCTGCACTACCTTCATATGAACTTCGGTCTTTCCTCGTTATGCGCACCCAGGCCCATGACACCATACACCTATACCATAAGGAGCTAGAACGTAGCTTCATGAGGTGGTGCTGTGCAGCTTCAATCTTCAACTCAAAGCTATCTGTAGGACTCCTTTCTCTTTGATGTAGCATTGCATATCATTATCTGTTGAAGGTTGACAGGCTTGGATTGGTAGGATGTGGTTTGATTATGTATGGCTACAACAATGAACATGAGTACAGATGGATGGTCCTCTCTATAGGGGCTATTAACTAAGTACCACTTCTTATATATCTACAACAGTGGAGCAGAGCATGACAGGGAAACTTGGCAGGGAAACTACCTCCTCCCTCCTCAGACATCTACTTAGCCAGTATGCCAGTGCATTACTGGGTGATTGGTCTGGCCCAAGCCAACATACCCACTACCCTCTAACATTATTAGAGGGCCCTGGGCATGGGGTCCTGCCCCCCCTCTGGGGGTTAAGTGCAGGGCAGACATATTTGGCATGTCTGATTTGAATCTCTGCGAAAATGCCGTGCTCATGCTAGTCGAATGCGGATGCTGTAGATCAAGCAGCATTGTACTGCCTGTTGTTTCGGTGCCAGGAAGGACACCCAACAAGGTCGACTGAGAGGTCCCGATGAAATGGAAGGCAATCTAAGTCCAATCGGCGATTCGGCCGTTCTCACTTTGTCGCTCACAACTAGCGCCATGTCTCCAGTAGAACTTGACCATAGGCAACCTTTGACATTTAATACTTGGTCTCGAAGAAATGAGATGACTGCCAGCCCCACTATCATCAGTGGTGCCGGAATGTTGGAGCTCTCCCTCATTGTGATCAGATTATCTGATCACTTTCTTCTTGCCACAGGCACAGCTTGGGCGGCGACGATGATGATGCATGATCCTGATATTCGATATCTCACACATTCGATGACGCCTTGCTCGGCTTGTGCAGCAAGGGTTTCGAGTTCTTTGTCGGAAGTGGTCTGTCTGATTTGCAGACCTGTTGGATTCCTTCACTTTGGTATTCCTTCTCTTCTCGGACTCCACACTCTGCGACGGAGAGGAGCGGTGTTTCAGTTGCTGTATTTGGTTTAGTGAGCAGTGTTTCGTCGGGGTCAGTTGCATAGCTCTTGCCAAGTTGCTCAGCCCAAGCTTGCTTCCTTGGCTCAAAACTCAACACCGAGATGATCTGCAAATGGCGAAATGCCGCGCCGGACAACGTGAATCTGACTGACAGACTGACTGAACCTCCACGCGCTCTTGCGCGGGCCATGCCTAGCAGCACTGTGTAAAGGTTAAGTCGAGTTGGCTCAAACACGGGCCGGCTGATGGTCACAAGCTCTCGAGTGACTCTTTGAACTAAGATTGAGTCAAGAAAGAAGCCTCAGGCTGTTGTGTGGGCTGCAATGTTGTCAAGGGGTTCGAAGGCGAGAGTACAGTAACGAGCGCTGAAAACAGTCGAGACTCTTGGCATTACGAGCACAAAGGCGAATGACAAAGGGCTGAGCCATGCGATGACATAGTAGTCAGACAGGGACCGTCGGCATCCTGCAAAATGCCAGGGCCCTTTCAGCCATTCAGCTTTAGTGTCGTTGTCGGTGGGTCACTGTCACCATAGAAAGATGGGAAGGTGGTTAAGAGAGGCTGTTCTTGGAGCGCAAGTCCGATGACGAAGTGGGCTGTAGGCGGCCAACAGCGCAGTGGAAAGCTGATTCAAAGCTTTCGCGCCAAGGCTCGGCATCCGTGTCGCGTCTAAATTCGTCACACGCAGCGTCAATTTGGGCTCTGTTTGCGTACCAAAGTCAGGTCATCTTACAGCTCGCAGTTCTGTTGCGTTCTGCAGTCTTGTCTGTGGGTTCGTCGACGTGCAGAGAGGAGTTTGACACTGCTGCCTAGCCTTTCCCTTTCCCATTCTTGGAACCAAGGAGGAGGGAAAAAAAAAAAAAATGAAATGAAAAAAAAAAAAAAAAAAAAAAGAAGAAAAAAAGAGAGCTCAGAAGCAGAAGCTGACCGTCGTCGCATTCATCATCCATTCAAGCCATCGTCAGTGCTCAGCCTCGCGTCATCCGGCAGAAACTTCCGTGTGACACTGTTCGACACAGTCGAATATATATAGCCTGGCTAGTCTCGATCAGCTCCACTATATTTATGTTGACATCGCTCCTGTCTATATCACCCATCAACTCCATCCTAGCGATCTTCATCAAACCAATCTTTCACACCTGACCACCTCGGACAACGTTCACAATGGTCGACACTTCTGCTGCCATCCGCCGGGGCCACCCTATCAGCTTCATCATCTTCACCTTTATTGCTTTCATTGTTGCCGTTATCGCTTCGACCCTCGTTGCCGACTACAACCAGAACAACAACGCACCAACCAAGGGTATTGAGAACGCAACCCGCTTCCTTCTCTTTGCCGGCTGGTGGGGTTTCATTGTCGGCGCTGCCTACGTAAGTATTTTCCGTATGAGCGAGCTGCACTGAACAATAAGCTTGCAGACTAAATTACTAACCATACTTTTTGATTTTGCTTCTATTCCTTTGACTCGCAACAGACTGGTCTTTTCCTCGCTAGCGTTGGTGGTGTGATCACCTCGATTGCCGGTCACGCTATCTCGCTCGGCCTTACCTGGATCTTCTGGCTCGCCGGCGCTGCTGCTCTGACCGACCGCACTGGAGGCGTTACGAACTGCGCTGCCAAGGACTACCCCTTCCCTTACTGCAACTCGACCAAGGCTCTTACCGCTTTCGCTTGGATTGGCTGGATCATCCTTACCTTCATGTTTGCAATGGTCATCTTTGTCGGTGCTGGTGCCTTCCGCGGTGGCCGCTCCGTCAAGGAGTCCCTCGCATAAGCGACTGATCGATCTAGATACCTCTAAACAACAGCCATTTCCACTTACCATGCAAACCTCTCGATGATACCACGTTTCGACATCAGCTTTTTGCCACTTTTCGTTTCGACTTTCTCAAGTTGGTGATCCCGCAAACAACTTGCATTCCATTTGGATACCCACTTTCGCGGCTGGCTACGGTCATCCACACGTGATCGCACCGGACAACGTATTCTCTCTGATTCCAGCCTGCCGGATAGACCTGCAAAACCGTTCTCTTTCCGACTGCGAATCTTTCTTCTTGACTCATGTGTATACTTAACCTTATCTTTCTGCTCCTTGCCAATAATCACTGTATGCCTTCTTCAGACTCGCTCGACTGTGAACAATTGTGGTGTCTGCTTGATACCGAAAGTTCGAGCAATTCTTCGAGGTTCTGGTCCTTGTGGGGCCCTACGGATAGGATCTCTGGAGTTGCTTCCCAAATCGTGACAGAATGCCCGCACAAGCAACGTGTTCCTGGCGCAGGATGTTTGTTTGTAGCTCGTCCAGGTTAAGGTTTGGATTGAATAGATGATCATGCTTGACACATGCCGTTGCCTGCTTCTGGACGAGCTGTCTTCGATACTACAGATCTTGCTCAGTTCTCAACGCACTTCCTTTCTACACTCGTCGAGTGGTCGGAGCCACTCTCCGATGTGCCGTGCAGGCAGCCTTCATCATTGACCCTGACGCCTACTGCGCTGTTGAGGAAGCTCACGATGATTCATGCAAGTGTCCTACGACCGCTGTGTGCGAAGGCTAGACGAGGAGACGAGTCGCGACCAAGCCACGCACTCGAGGCTACATATGTGGAATTAAGCCTCTGATCGCCGATCGCAAGGACTTAATTTAAAGTCCCGATTGGTTTATATCACGGCCGACAAAGATTCGGAAAGCTTCGGATCGATTTGACACCGATGACGTCGAACTTGACGCGTACACAGCTCCTGAGCCGTTCAAATCGACGAGCAACTGGCCCTCTCTACTGTATCTCTTCGCCAAGGCCTGTAGATCGTCAGCTAAGTTAAGAGCCACGCTACGCTAAACAAACATATTTGCTGGCTCAGCGAGTGAGAGCGGAAAGACTGCCGGCTTCGCTTCCGCTGCTAATTGGTCTTTCTCAGTGTCATAGCCGTCATAGGTGTAGCCACTTTCCGGATCCAGTTAGGTACAGTGTGTGGATGTGTTTCAACAGCCCCGGATGAACCAATATGAGGGAGGAATGTGCTGACCAAAGACCTAGGAAACAAAAACTCAACTGCGCTTCCGACACTTCACTGTGTAGGCGGCAGCAAGCTGTTCGTTGTCTCTCCCGGGTATCGGCCTTGAAGATTCGAACTCGGGATCGCCCTATGCTGGTGTGTTGGAGCTCAGAAGAAAAAAGGAGGAAAAAAAAAATAAAAATCGATTCGATCCACAGACGTTGTTTGAAAATTCGTCGTTTGCGATTGGCCCTCCGGTTTGTCACGGTGCGGAAAGAGTGTTGCGTGCATGTCTGTCAGAATACTAGTTCAGCCAGTTGTGAGAGTCAACTTCGTAAGCTGAAATCGCCCTAATTTTACTGACTCAGGGTCACAGAAAGGGTCAGCCAGCTGGGCTTAGCGAAGAATCAGCTGGGAAAGCGTGGCTCTGTGGCTTTCCGGAATCGGCCTGGTCGATATATTGTCGACATCTCGTTGTTCTCTTCCACACTTCCCACCATAATCTTAGCGCAACACTCTCCCTCTACCAACCTTCAACACACACATACATATCTATCACAATGGGATTCAAGGACGGTGACTCCAAGAAGGGTGCTGGTCTCTTCAAGACCCGATGCGCTCAGTGCCACACCCTCGGTGCTGGTGAGCCCAACAAGGGTAGGTATTCTCGATGACAAGACAGAGCAATCATGGATGGACTCGGAGGAACAATGACGACAACGACATTTGCGCACACACGCAACGCTGCCATCGTCATCTTGCGATTCGTCGGTCGATCGCTATTTGCTATTTGAGGCCGCCGACGGAGTCAGCAAACGTACATCACCACATCGCTCCAGCTCCGCAGCATGCTGCGACGAATATCGCTGCTGGAGATACACAACTATCTTAGGTAGAAGGTTGATGTGGCAAGGTGATCTCGGAACACCCATGGCTGCTCTGCTCTGCTCTGCTCTGCTCTGCTCTGCTCTGCTCTGCTCTGAGGGTTCGGTGGAACGTTTGAACAACTTGACTGACAACGCTTTTCTCTTCTTTGCTCTCGCACACTCCCAGTCGGCCCCAACCTTCACGGTCTCTTCGGCCGTAAGACCGGTTCCGTCGAGGGCTTCTCTTACACCCAGGCCAACATCAACAAGGGTGTAACCTGGGATGAGGAGACTCTTTTCGAGTACCTCGAGAACCCCAAGAAGTACATCCCTGGTACCAAGATGGCCTTCGCCGGTCTCAAGAAGGAGAAGGACCGCAACGACCTGATCACTTACCTCCGTGAGGAGACCAAGTAAAATGGCTACTCCTTTCAGATAGACGCCTCTGTACGAATACAATCCACACACCCCTCTCATCGCATCTTCATTCCCTCATGTATAGCTCATGGTCAACGATCCTTGGCTAGAGATGCTGCGCTGCAGTGTCTTTTTCCCTATAGACAAATTTCACATAGCTCAAGTCAAGTCTGTGTAGTATTGTGTGCTCCCGATTTGAGATGCTAACCTGACCTTTCACGTCCTCAATGAGTTGTGGCCGGTCTTGTGAGAGGCTCTCAGGCTCGCAAAACAGGAAGAATCGTTTGTTTACGGTGGAGGCTGAAAAATGCAACAGCGGTGAACTGCCGATCTGTGAGATCATTTTCTAACAAGAACCAAGGAACGCGTTGTCTCGCACGACAGGAAGTGGCCGAATCGGGAGCCGACACAATCAGCATCGGGCAAGATCCCGTCTGTCAAAGAGTGCGGAACATCTTCCTCAAGCGGAACGTCGACTTGGGGCGGGTCCGTTTAGCAGCGGAGGGCCAATGACAAGCTAAAAGATGTCGTCGCTTCGAGTCGGGATAATGCGAGCTGAAAACCGCAAGTTGTGTTGGCTCTGATGCGGAAGGCTCGAACGCGGCTACACAACAGCATCGTCAAGAGGCGGAGATGAGCACGGCTTGTCGATGCGACTATGGCCAGTCACATGAGCTCGTTCTGTGAGCGGGCTACAAAGCCAACTTCCACATGCTTTGCGGACTGACCCTGACAAAAGTATAAACGCGGTTTTCTGACAGCTCTGGGGCTTGGGGGAGACAGAAATATCCCATTGACAGAACGGACGTTAGCGGCAGACTCAATTGTGTGTGATGACGAAACGCTATGTGAAGCTCAGCAACTCGTCGGATCATGCTGGGGGTCCTGATGCGACAAGGTGACATTCACCTTGATCCAGCTCCGTGTTCTGACGCAGCATTGGCCAATACAGTCGGCAACCGAATGTGTCGGTCCGAAGCATGCTCATGGTCCTGGTCGTGTTCGCTGGCTGTCCAAGGCACAGCTCTCGAGAGATGCTGAGAAGCAGCTCCGTCTATTTACGGAGTTGAAGATTGACTACTAATGAGATTGAGACAAGCAACCAAGCCATGCAGCTTGTAACTTGAGTCATTGTGCGAGACAAGAAAACTTGTAGAAGCATGTTCAGCTATCTTTCAATCAAGCCCATGATGATAAGGAGGTCACGAGCAGAATACAGCTCCGTGTACAGACGGAGCTTCTGTTGTTCCGCTCCTGTTCTTGCAGCATGTGAACCGGATATGTTGACGAAGTCTGCTTGCGAAATTCTTCGAGCGCAACAGCTGGCCAATGTGGGAGCTCAAACTTGGAATCGAAGCAGTTCCGTAGCTCAACGGAGTCGATAATCCTCTGTGATAAGCTGTCGTGAACAAGCTGGAACACGTTCATGGCTCAAGCAAGCTATACGGGCGTGTTCTGTACTCGTGTTGTCAGACGGTAATGAATCACTTGAACAAGACCAAATCACAGCTCCGTGACTCAACGGAATATCGACGGATTCGGCTACTTCATACGAAGAGACAGAAGCGAGTCTAGCACATCGGCAAAGTGAAGCTGAGAGCCGCCTGGTACGAAAGCAAGCAATGACCACAAGCGATCACAGTCCGCTCATGAAGCACGATTTTCGAATTTTGTGATCGTGATTGTGTTGCAGTACCGCTTCGAAACGGAGCTTTGCGACAATAGCTTGCTCAGTCTGATGCTTTGGTTCGGCTAGACCGGCTTGAAACTTGCGAATCGCAGCAATGAGCTCGATCAATTGTGTCTGGCGACGAACAGTTGGTCACGCTTTGTGTACGTTTAGCAATGACAGACTCAATTCTACGGCTACTTTCTGAATCACGAGCTGTGCTGGTCAACAACAAGACTGACTTGCACATTGAGTAAGGATGTCCCGAGAGCTGGAGGACAGGATCTCTAATGTGAAGAGATCGCCCAAACTCGCAGTGTGTAGGACACGAAGAGGCTGCCAACAATTTGCTCGGCTTTCGCACGGACAGAAGCCTTACAGCAGGCTTCTCTCGCGAGACTTGGTCAGCTGTCTTGTATATCACGAGTCGTCAAGCGTCGCTTGCTGAATGGATCATGAATGATTGTGTTGTTCTACGGATTGCATTTGTTACCGGACCAATAAGCATACAAAATAGACACAGAATCTAGGCGACGCACAAGCACTACGAACTGGGTCGCAACGTTGTTGATAAACCCTTTAGGAACGGTAACGGAACCCACTGTACTGGTCGCCCTTAAGCGCCTTAGCCTCCTCCACAGTAGCGTACGTACCACCACCGCCAACATGCAAACGACGGAAAAGACCACCGATAGCACCGCCCTGCTTGATCTCCTCCGCCCTAATTCGTTCGGCCTCAGCCTGCAGATCCTTACCTGAAGCCAACATAGCTGGGTCATTAGCCAGAATAGTCTCGTCCCGCAATCCAGCTTCTCGCTTACGGTTCTCCCATTGCAGACCAAAGAAGAAGATGGCGTTGCAGATAATTCCGATAACGATGTAGGCCAGTACGACTGAGTGACCGAGGAAGAACCTGGGCGAGGTACGGCTAGGGTAAATGTTGGATGAAACGGCACCGTTCAAGTTACCGAAGGAAATGACGACACCCGTGACGACGGATCGTACGTATGCACCCTCGCTGTTGCCGGCTACAATGGCAATAGTGTTGGGAATCATGGGATAGATACCCAGAGCTGCGAGGTATACGCCAAAGTAGGACACGCCGGGCTTTCCAGCAGGGTTGTTGGCAATAAGGACGATATAGCCAATGACTCCAAGTAGGGAGAGACCGATGGAGTAGAGGGACCTGCGAGCCGTACGGTCAGCAAGGAAGCCAACAACAACGGTGAAGAGACAGGCCACAACGTAGACTGGGACTGAGATCAAGTTGGCCACGTTGCTCGTGTAGCTGGGATTGAGGGACTTGACAATGGTGGGAGTGAAGAGGGAGAAGGCATAGAGGGGGGCCACACAACCGATGTAGGCTCCCATTCCACACCAAGTCTGCCACTGAAGGAAGGTTTTCCAGACGTTAGCCCACTTGAAGCCCTCCCCAGCGGCTGAGAATTGCTGGTCTTGCTGCAAACGGTAGATGACCGCCCTTCGCTCCGAATCGGACAAGAAGCTAGCTGTGTCTGGGAAGTCCACGCAAAGCCAGAAGCTCAAGACGCCAGAAATAAACGTAGCTAATCCGATAATAATGAAAATCCAGCGCCATCCGCCGTAGTTGCCAATACCATCCATCTTGTTGATAGCGAAGGAGAGGAGGCCGCCGAAGGCTCCAGATATGGTGGCAGCAGAGAAGAAGACGGATGCGCGTAGGCCAAATTCGCTACGTTTGTACCACCCACTTAGAAGCTGCAGATGAGGTGGGAAAAAAATAACAAAAAGGAAAAATGGGCAAGGACATGTCAGTCAAGGTTGAACTAATCGATCTGGATATTAGAGAGACGCTGTTGGATCTTTACATAGTTAGCACCGGGGAATAGGCCTGTGTTTGCCACCGCGTAGAGTGTAGAAAGAAGTGAAATTGTTGTCAGTAGGAAGCCCGGATCGATGTGGAAAGGTTTTGTACATTGGGCGGCTGCTGGACGCGTGATGAAGGTGTTGCCGATCGTGACCTCCGCCTTTTTTCGGGTGCCAAGTTCAAGGCATTGGTTTTCCGATAGAGCAGGTCTCAGCTGAACAGAGGAGCCTGAGACCACAGGAGCAGCTGCAAGCAAGAGGCTCTGCCTTTCCAGAGCAAGTCGTGCGCGATGCATGACCAGGTTGTCCAGTGCTCACCTGCCCCCGAGGCAACTCCATAGGCCCTCTCTTGGACAATCCGCCAGGAAGGCTTAGAACTTCGGAAAGGGAGCCCTTTTCATGTGCTGCAGCCATTCGGCGAAGCCCAATCTACGCTATAGGGTGCCAGTGGCTCTCCATCGTGAGGGAAAACGCGTCAATCATCGTCAAGACGGGGCGTGATCGAGGCGTTGGTGAGAAGATCCGATCAATTTTATTCCCGTCGAAGGCCTCCCAGGTGTCTCCAGACCCTAGGCCAGAAGATCGCAATAGCTCTGGTTGTGCTACAAAGGCTTTTGGCTACATTTCCGCTCAAATTTTCGGTTCAGTGATCCGGGAAGCTGACATAATCCCCCTTGTCGGCTTCTCGACTTCGTCAAGACCCGTATGTTTCCCTCCAACCTGTTTTAAGAACTTACCCGCTTCAGTAACACCGAGGAAAAAACGAGCAACGAGCAATCCATGGTAGTTCTTGACCAATCCTTGAGAAATCATGCAGATTCCAACCAAGATAGTAATAGTCGGGAACCATATCGAAGGACGAAGACGCTTGAGCAAGACGTTGGAAGGGACCTCGAAAAGGCCGTAGGGCAAGAAGAAAACCGTAAGGACAATGTTGTATTGCTGACTTGTCAGGTTGAGCTCCTTCTCGAGGCCGTACAAACGAGCGTTACCTATGGCTGATCTATCCAAAAAACTGAGTAGATACAGCACCGATAGCCAAGGGATCAGGTAGAAATCAATCTTCCTCAAAAGCTTCTTTTCGTCGACGTCGGAAGGAAACCCGTCATTGAGGGAGCCGCGCTCATCGGGAGTGCGTCGATCTTCGCGAGAGATGGTGGATATCATGGGCCCACCGAGCTTCTCGGGCTTGTCATCGTAGGCATTGTGAACTTCGCTGTTAGAGGACGACATGATGTCTCGCACTTATGAGGAGAGGAGGGGGAGAGGGAGGAGAGCAGGGACGTGGGACGAGGGGGTGTAGAAGGAGAGAAAACGCACAGGCACCTGTATTTAAATCAAACCTTGGGTCAGTAAAGTGCGGGGTAAGGTTCCTGAACAGCTGAGGTGAACGACCAGAGTTGTAGCGAAGCGCTCACAAGATCTGCTGGGCGAAGAGGAGTAGAAGACACGGTGTCGTGGTAGAGTGGCTCGTCGTAGAAGCGCGCTTTTGCCGCCGCTACTGGCCATCTTTCCACTTTTGCCAATCTGCAATCGCTGACAAAGGGCTCGTGCACTCTAAATGTCAACCTCAAGCTTTGATAAGAACTGTTCACAAGCTTTACATTGAGCTCAACTGCAGAGACTATCATCGATTTGTTGCAGCGTGCACACGAACCCGTACAATTTCTGCAGCCAACATGCGAGTGGCTCTGCGGACAGGGCGCTCCACAAAAGCAGTGTAGTGCTCGGGAGAGAGAAGCAGAGCGAAGACCGAGGACGGTTACAAAGGAACACCTCGAGACGAGGCTCGCTTGAAGCATCAAAAGATGTAGTCATCCTCAGTCTGCCTTGGCGTGGGGGAGTCAGTGACACGGCCAATAAATGAAAGAGAAACCGGAATTGGACTGCAGCCCTGACCGACGCGTGGAGAAAATGCGGGGCAAGTGCCGAAGTTAAATTTAGATACACTGATACAGAGGCCACTAGCAGGCACTCTCACAAACGGGTAGTCTCAGATAAAAGGCTTGTATTTTTGTTGTATGGTAGTGACATGACTTGTATTATATATACATGCTCTGGGCACCCATCTGTACTTACTTTGTCGAGTCATGTCCATATGCCACATATCTGCTTTCATAAGCATTGTCATAGCAACATGCCCCTTGCATACCATGGTGTTAATCCTCATGCATAGGCTGTGTTAGCTCCCACTAGCTTTGTGTTCTGTTTGTCTTCCTCATCACCCAATACCTTTCCAATTCCCCAATCCTGTGTGTTCCCTTTTACTGTGTCACACACTGGCAATGCTGGTGCATCTTCAACTCCCCCCCACAATGGCATGCCCAATCCTATCATTCTTGATATCCTTGTCATGTTGAATCCCTTGAGAGGCTTTGTAAGTATGTCAGCCACATTATTGGCTGTTTCAACATACTCGATTGATATGTTGCCATCTTGCACATGGTCTCTAATGAAGTAATACCTAGTGTTGATGTGTTTAAGTTTCCAATGCTTGGCTGGATCCTTGCTGACCTGTATACATCCTTGACTGTCAGTGTACAAGACTGGTTTGACTTCTGTGATCCCTAAATCCCTGAGTAAATACGAGAAGAAAAGGGCTTCTCTCACTGCCTCCGATGCAGCGATCAGTTCTGCCTCCACTGCTGACAATGCTACGCACTTCTGTACATGTGATTTCCAACTGACTGGACATCCATATATGTATGTGACTGCCCCAGATGTACTCCTTCATCCATTGGTAGGGTCTGAAGCCCAATCAGTATATGTGACCACCGGCTGTTTTGCATGCTTCCTATGCATCCCTCCAAGCTCCAGGCGATATTTGCTCATTTGGTTCAGGTACTTCAGCAGATGTATCCCCACTCGCCATGCGCTATCATTTGGTTCTGACATATGTTGTGCTAGGACTCCAACCGTGAACGAGATGTCTGTCATGGGCCTGGATGCTCAAGAAGCAGGAGGGTCACTGGTTCATATGGAAGGAGCACAGGTATCGAAGATCTAGTCAATACCAGTAGAGAGCATGGTCGTAGTGCAGTCTCCATGGAGACCATGGACTTCTACGGACTCACATGCAAAGGAGGACCAAGCCATATGCAAGGAGGGCCAAGCACAGCCATGAGGAGGACCAAGCTCAAGGAGCAGGCACAGCCATGAAGAGGACCAAGCTCAAGGAGCATGCAGATGGTTACCACTCAGGGGCTCGAGAAGAGCAGGGTCGACAGGTCCTGAGGAGGAGGAGCAGTGTCGAAGGAGTCAACATCACTCAGGAGGCACAAGGGTGCCAAACAAGCAGGGTAGCAAGGAGGAGGAGCAGTGTCGAAGGAGTTGACACAGTTCAAGAGGCACAGGGGTACCAAGCAGGCAGGAGAGGCCCCTGAACAGTACTCAATGAAGAAGGTACTCTCTGGAGTAGAGAGCAGGAGCAGCATCACTGGCGATGCTGTGAAGAGGTATATAACCATGCTTTCTCATCATCAAAGGTCGAGTGGATCCTCATCCACTCTACTCACCATACAACTAGTCAATACTTTAGAAACACAAGTACTCATTAGTTACAGTCAGCATAGCAGCAATCTATCAAGGTTGCTCCTCATCATAGTGTGTGTGTTGTATCACCACTACCTGACGTCCATAGGTGCCCCATAGCAGGTTAGCAGTCCAGATATAGATAGAACCGAAGGCAGTAGTCCACTGTGGTCCGGGGATCACTTCAAGTGTCAAAGTCAACACACTGGACACTCATGTTGACGCCACCAACCTTATCACCAACACCATCAACCTCATTATCATCAACACTCACCAACCTCCTCACCAACGTCATCAACCTCATCATCATCAACACTCACACCAGACCTTGGTGTCATCATAACCAAAGCATTGATATTGATCGTGCCGAGCTACCCCTGAATGGAGTGTCCACAGAGGTCAGTGTCAGGGGTCTCGCGCCTGAAACCCAGGTTGGTCTGTCGAGATACTCGGTGACTATCAACTGTGCGACAGCTATTGTTTCAGTATCGGTGACTATCAAGTTGTGCAGTGAGAGCAGGTGGCGTTCATTGTATATACTATCGTAGGTTTCGGCTGACCTCTGTGGACACTCCGTTCAGGGGTAGCTCGGCACGATCAATATCAAGGTTATGATGACACCAAGGTCTGGTGTGAGTGTTGATGATGATGTATGGTGTTGGTGATGAGATTGGTGATGTCGATGATAATGAGGTTGATGGTGTTGGTGATAAGGTTGGTGGTGTCAACACGAGTGTCCAGTGTGTTGACTTGATGCTTGAAGTGATCCCCAGACCGCAGTGGACTACTGCCTTCAGTTCTATCTTGATCCGGACCGCTAACCTGCTATGGGCGCCTTCGGATGTCAGGTAGTGGTGATACAACACACACACTACGATGAGGAGCAACCTTGATAGATTGCTGCTATGCTGACTGTAACTAATGAGTACTTGTGTTTCTAAGTATTGACTAGTTGTAAGGTGAGTAGAGTGGATGAGGATCCACTCGACCTATTGATGATGAGAAAGCATGGTTATATACCTCTTCTCAGCATCGCCAGCGATGCTGCTCCTGCTCTCTCTCCAGAGAGTACCTTCTTTATCGAGTACTGCTCAGGGGCCTCTCCTGCTTGGCACCCCTGTGCCTCTTGAGCTGTGTCGACTCCTTCGACACTGCTCCTCCTCCTCATGACCTGATGTCAACTCCTTCGACACTGCTCCTCCTCCTCATGACCTGATGTCGACTCCTTCGACACTGCTCCTCCTCCTCATGACCTGGTGTCGACTCCTTTGACACTGCTCCTCCTCCTCATGACCTGGTGTCGACTCCTTCGACACTGCTCCTCCTCCTTTGATCAGTGTCAGTTCCTTTGGCTCTTGTCTCTCGAGCCCCTGAGTGGTAACCATCTGCATGCTCCTTGAGCTTGGTCCTCTTCGTGGCTGTGCCTGCTCCTTGAGCTTGGTCTTCCTCGTGGCTGTGCTTGGCCCTCCTTTGCATGTGAGTCCATAGGAGTCCATGGTCTCCATGGAGACTGCACTACGACCATGCTCTCTACTGATCTCGACTAGATCTTCGATACCTGTGCTCCTTCCATATGAACCCATGACCCTCCTGCTTCTTGAGCATCCAGGCCCATGACAGTCAGCTGAAACCTACGATAGTATATACAATGGACGCCACCTGCTGTCACTGCACAACTTGATAAGTCACCGATACCAAGACAATAGCTGTTGCACAGTTTGATAGTCACCGAGTATCTCGACAGACCGACCTGGGTTTCAGGCGCGAGACCCCTGACAATGTCTGGCCGTACTGTGTTGGACACCCATAGCAATTGACCCACCAACTCCTGATATCATTTAGCTTGCTCTGGAGTACATTTGCTTCCTCCAACAGTGTTTGCGATGCTTTGCATCGGTATCCATGACCTTTTGTTTGGCCTTTCCAACCATTTACTTACCATGCTTTTAATGTATGCCATTAGGTTGAGCGATATTTTGCCTTGGCCCCTGTCTCACGTGATTTTTATACCTAAGAATTCCTTTACCAGTCCATTATCCTCTGTCTCCCACTTGCTCATGATCTCTGCTTTGGTGCAATCAACTTCCTTCTGGCTAGGCGATGCAATGAGCATATTGTCCACATACACTGTTATCACTGTGAGTCGATCATCTGTCCCTCTCGAGTACAGGCATGGGGCACTCGACATGCAGTGAAAGCCGATCTTTTGCAATTGTGTGTCTAACTCTATGTTCCACTCGCGGCCTGATTGTTTCAGACCATAGAGCCCTTTCATGAGCTTTAGTACCTTCCCTGGTGGCACTTTCGTTCCGATGGGTGGCTTGAGGTAGACATCGTGGTGTAGGCTGGAGTTCAAGTAAGCCTGCTTGACATCGATCGAGTCGACCTCCCAGTCCTGCATGGCGGCAATCACTAGTACTCCTCTGATCAACTGAATGGGTGCCACGGGTGCAAAGATTTCCATATAATCTATCCCCTCCCTTTGCATGAACCCTTGTGCTACTAGTCTTGCCTTGTACTTCGTGGGTATCAGATTTGCATCTGTCTTAATTTTCAATACCCAACGTGTGTCAACTGTGTTTGTATCACATGGTAAGTCAGTGGTCTCCCATGTATTCATTGCTTCTAGCCCTTTTAGCTCTTTGCACATTGCTTCCTCCCAGAACCTCTTGTCCTCTCCAGCCAGTGCTTCCCAAACGGTTGGGTTGAGATTCCTTTCCTCCTTCTTAAACCCTGTCATTACTAGCCCAAAAGAATTTTGTGCTTCATATCTCGGCTCCTTGTGCTCCCCTTCCCCCAAGATTGTCTCCATGCTCATGTATTCACTCAAGGGATCTTGATCATCCTCATCAAAGAGGTCCTCCTCCATGTACCCCAAGTTAGCTAGGTCCTCCTCATTGTTCAGAATTGGAGGTGGTTGAATGTTCACTGGCTTCCATTCTGTTCAGTCTGACCAACATTGAGTTTCCATGAACTTGGCTGAGTTGCTCCAGAAGATGTTTGGGCTGTAACCAGGGCTGTAGAACAGCCATCCTTTTCTCTCCAAGCTGTAACCTATGAATATGGCCAGGACTGCTCTCTGATCCAATTTCTTGTTGTGTCTCTTGGCTTTTGGGACATTTACCCAAGCCAAACATCCAAATACACACATGAGATGTATGAAATGTTCTGGTGACTTTCTGAACATTAGCTGGTAAGGGAATTCTCCATCAACATTAGGAGTTAGGTTCATCTTGAAAGCTGCTGCCTGGATCGTGTATGGCCAAAAGACCTTTGGTAGGTTTCTCTGTATCAGCAATGTCCACATCTTTTCACCTAAACTCCTGTTCATTCGTTCCACTCATCCATTTTGTCTGCTATTGTATCCCACAGTGGTCTGCCATTCTATCCCTTTCCCAAGTGTCCATTCCAGTGCCTCGTTGCTCCTCCATTCAGTCCCTTGATCAGACCAAATTGCTTTCAATGTTCTATTCATTTGCATTTCTAGGAATAAAATGATTCTCTTGAGCTGCACAAATGTGTGACCTTTTTGTGATAGTGGCTGTACATGCATGTACTTGCTATAGTCATCGACCAGTACTAATATGCATGTGTACTCCATCACATGGGATGAATTGATGATTAGATCGATATGGACAAGATCCAGGGGCCCTGCAGCTCTTTCGCTGCTACCTTGCCCCATCCTGGCGACTGTACTCTTGGATTGTATACACGGCTCACATGTCAGAGCTGTGTTTGGGTCCAATGCTTCTACAGGTTCACCTCTCAATTTGTTGATGATTGCCCTGGACTTATCTTGACCTGGGTGTCCCAGTCGCTCATGCCAGAGCTGTTTTGTGGAAACTTTTGTTTTCCATTCAGCTAGCCCAAATTCTTCATCCACCCCTTCCAACAGCAGTGTTGATGCAGTCATCGCATTTGGTCGCCATGTATCACCTTGTATTTCCAGCAATCCACTCTTGTGATTCTTTACTATTTTTAGTATCATGCCATCTGCCAAATATATTTGTCCCCCTTTAGGGTCTAGGGTCACATGTGCTCCTTCATCTGTCAATGAGTTGGTTGACAATAGATTAATATTGAGACTGTGAACATAAAGAACATTTTGGAGCAGTATCTCTCCATACTCTGTTGATATGCTAATGTCCCCTACAGCAGTTGCTTCTAAGACTTCACTTCCAGTGGTATACACATGCTTTCTGCACTTTCTTGGATGGATCAACATGCTGTAGTCATTAATCATGTGGAAGGTTGCTCCCGAATCTAGAACCCAATGGATCGATTGGTCTGATTTTGGGGGCCTTCACCAACTCGGAGTGAGTGAGCACCAGACTTCCTATTTAGTCTGGGTGAGGGGGGAGTTCTCAGGGATGGTGATGGTGGTGTCACACTTTCTGGCACCATGTCCATAGTGTCTGCACACCCAGCAGCGAATCCTCCTTGGTCCAGTCTTAGCCTTTGAGCTTTCAGCATCCTCATCAGTGTTGCTGTCCTGCTCGTTGCTACCAGCTGCCTGAGCACTTGCCTGTCATGGATCCACCTTTTGGGCAGGGATGCTTTCGATTGCAGATTGGCACATCATTAATGCTGTGGCAAGTGCATCGAAACTAACTTGATGGACAGTGGCAACTGTTTCTTTGTAGACCGGGTGCCAGATCATGCACCTTTGGAGTGCTGCATATATGGTGTCGTCACTGAAAGGTGCTCCCAGTAGGCTTGTCTCTGTTTGCATGACTCTAATGTCTTGGACTAGCTTCCGTGCATCGGCATTAAACATCTTGACTTCATTGAGTTGTGCGAGGAGTGCAATTTGTCGTGAGATCCTAGTAGCTTCACTGGTCAGGCTGTTTTCGATTTTCTTCCAGGTTTGGTGGAAAGTCAAATATGCTTTACTAATGTCAAGCAATAAGTAGAGGATGTTGTGCTCTCCTTTGGTGTCTAAAGTGCTATGTAGCACACCTGCTAAAGTGTCATCAAAGTTTCTGTTCCATTTTGGATGGTTGTTATCATACATGCCTTCCAAGTGCTGTATGGCATGGGGAACAACTCTGAGAGTGGCCTTGATGAGGGTGCTCCAGCTATAGTAGTTTCATGACATGAGTTTGGGGACTGCCTCCATGATCTTGGCTAAGGTGCAGTAGTCATACCATTCGTTGTCATCGTTGGAGTCTGACCCTTCTTCTGCTTCATTGAACTCGGTTTCGTTACCGTCAGTGGCCTCATCATCAATCTGTACTTGTTGGACTACCTTTCCTTTCCTTCCTCCTTTTGTCTTCTTGGCCATCTCACCAGCTTGGTGATCTCCTTCTCCTGCCATGATGAATGTCATGGGTTTGAGCCCCACATTGGGAGCCAGTTAAATTTAGATACACCGATACAGAGGCCACTAGCAGGCACTCTCACAAATGGGTAGTCTCAGACAAAAGGCTTGTATTTTCATTGTATGGTAGCGACATGACTTGTATTATATATACATGCTCTGGGCACCCATCTGTACTTACTTTGTCGAGTCATGTCCATATGCCACATATCTGCTTTCATAAGCATTGTCATAGCAACATGCCCCTTGCATACCATGGTGTTAATCCTCATGCATAGGCTGTGTTAGCTCCCACTAGCTTTGCATTCTGTTTGTCTTCCTCATCACCCGATACCTTTCCAATTCCCCAATCCTGTGTGTTCCCTTTTACTGTGTCGCGCGCTGGCGATGCCGGTGCATCTTCAACTGCCGACGATGCCCTTCTGGACCTCTCATGTCGTGCCTGTTTCCCTTGTACGACCCTTACACGAGTACTCCATTATTCTGTCGCCGTCTGGGTGACTGTATCTCGCAACGGCGGAGCGTGTGCACAAATTCAAGTTCCTATCCGTACGACCGCACTGCGCTGAGCAAGCCTAGTCAATTGACCGACCTGTTTTCTGCAACCTTGAAGCCACAATGCCGCCCAGCTTCTCTCTGTCGGATAAAGCAAACCCTACCCGCTCTGCCGCCTTAATGTCTCTGATTGACGGATCTTGCCGCGTTCGAGAACCACCTGTTCGTCCACCTTGCTGGAGTTGGAGGGAAGCAAATCGTTCTCAAACCCGGAATAGGGAGCTGTTCAGTTTGTTTGGCCTCGGGCTCTCGAGCTTTCCGCGTTTGCTTGTGACGCTCCAGCCCATTTGTCTATCTGTAAAGTACTGATGGGCCAGGATGCACATGCTACTTTGTGAATTAGTACCTCGCTCCGAGATAGCAGTAAGAAGTACGCTCTCCCTCATCTCGCCATTAACCCAAGGTGTCTTTCGGATGATATCTTCCATAGTGCTGGAAAACCTCGCTAAGAAGGGTGTGACAATCAAATGCGCCAGTAATCCAGGCTCAGGCACCATTCTCAACGCAACCCCACTAGATCCTTTGCCACGAGGCAGCGCTAAGCTACTGCATTCTGATCAACAATCGCTTGCCCCTCTTTCGCATCTAACTCTAACCCTATCCATCAACCCAATGCCATAGAACCCAAAACCCGGGATCATGGATCAAACCATCGTCCTTGTAGGCTTGGCAGATGCGGAAAGATGCGCCCGCATTGCTAGACGGAGACTTGCGTTTTCTCGTACTTGCACTTTGTCTCTCTCAGATCTCTTGACGAACGCTTGGCACTGCACAAGCTAATTCATTCGGACTGACTCTACGTGTCTTCCCCCACATTGTATCTAATCTAGATCCGTTACGTCCAGCATGCCGGCACGTGAACGACCAACGTAACAGTACCACGGACGAGCCCACGCACGTTCATGGTCTCAACCACCGCGCAAGCTGACACTTGGTGTTCCTGGAAGATTGGCATCTTGCACATGGCGTGCGATATCGATATGGCACGTACAAGTATCTGATTGACCACTTCATTACATGGTGCTTGATGACGACGACTGCTGCTCATACCCTTGTTGTTGAAGAAGCACGGCTCGATATTGGCGACCTACTGAAGCAGAATGTGAAGAGGCTGCATTGCATCAACAGGCCAAGCCTTTTCGCTGGCTTTCCCGCCTACGTTGAAGCCGCGGTGAGATTCCAAACATTTTCAACGAGTTTGTTAGACCTCTCCTTTCCATCCGATTTGTTGTGCAGAAAAAAATCTTCAGATCAGAAATAGCAAAATTACGATCGGGCCCCGGCCGAGGTCAGTTCTCGGCCAGCCTGAATTTTTACTTGGCACAAAACAGAAGAAACACACAGCAATTTGGCCTTCACAAGTTAAGGATGCTTGAAGCTGGAGCTGTGAGCCCGAGAGAGGCTTGGCCCTGTCAACGTGCTCAGGCGGCGATGCGGAGAGCGTGTTGGAGTTTAGGGCTGTGGACACCATCTTGACATTACCACCATCACCCATCACATATCATCAAAATGGAGAACGACCGCGTAAGTTGCTGCCCCCCGACATGACAAAGCAGCATCGGAGAAATCAGCCGTCGGAGGAGCAGCGCATTTGACATCAGCAACAGCAGAAGTGTCGACAAATTGCAATGTAGGAGCATGACCAACTGCTATCGACAATTGTGGCATCGACCAGCATCAGTACTGTTGCAGACATGGACCGTCATTGTTGAACAGAATCTATCATTTGGATGCACAGTCGGATACTTACAGCGCGTGAAGGTCGCATAGCAGGAGACCTGGAAGAAGAGGAGAGTGGAAAAGAGACGTGTTCGTCCTTGCAGTAAAACTTAAGGAACGTCGAGATGTGCGTCAATGCATTGGAGGGCATTCATCGATATAGTAGCACTCGATGCTGCTGGGGACCAATGCGAAAGCAGTCACTACATCAGCATCTCGGAATGGTTGCAGGTCATGTCGAAGATTCCTTCGCCCTCAGTATCAGCTGAACACCAACAGCAATCTTGTACTTTCATCCACCAATCTCGACAACGCGCTCCTCCAAAGCTCCCATCGATGATGCATGCTTCCACAACCTACCACCAACCACCAATCGAGCATCTCAACTGACCCTTCCACAATCACCACCACAATTATTGATACAGGGAGACCTTGTTGACCTTTACGTCCCCCGAAAGTGCGCTGCCACTGGCCGCATCATTGAGGCCAAGGACCACGCTTCGGTTCAGATCGCCGTTGCGGATGTTGACTCGAACGGACGTATGATTCCTGGTCAATCCACCATCTTCCCCTTGTCCGGATTCGTCCGTCAGCTTGGTGAGGGTGATGATTCGCTCAACCGTCTTGCTCAAAAGGAGGGTCGTAAGTATTTCAAATCGCCAACATCAAACAGCATTGTGTAGGCCAGTGTCGGGAGGGCAAGAGAAGGAAGGGGAGGTGGAGAGTGTGGGAGTACGCCCTTGACAGTCTGCATTAGGCGGCATTATACGCCTTTTAGCAGGATTCCAAAACATTTTTAAAGGAGCGAAGAGTAATAAAGCATTGGATTAAGATCTCAATGCCCGGCCGTATGGCCATTTCAGTGGGCCCTAGAGAGTCAGACCTTTGCTACATTCACCGTCATCACAGACATTGTTGGGTTCGAGGCAGGACCGAAGTTAGGATCGAGAAGAAGGGAATCTTGACACTGGCCATAGCTATGCTACTTAAAACACTCAGCGCTCATCAGCAACTGACCCTTACATTCTCTAATCCTTGTTCATTTATCGCCGCACGCACAGTCCTCCGCAACGTCTGGAACGCCCAGAAGTAAACGTTTTCTTTCCTCCATCAAGTGACGTTTCTTTCCTCTGTTTCTCTAGCATCATCACCAGCACTCACGCATCCTATCTTCATTGCAATAAAGTAGGTTCAAGGTTTTCTGTCGTCCTCATTTCCAAGAGGCGGCATTGTATCATCCCTCTCACACATCAAAAATAAAACCTTACACAGCTCATCAGCTTGCTTGGAAGGTTCGATTGAACGTTCATATGATGGGCCACGAGCTCACATCGCCACGTCAGACGAGTTTTGGATCTAGAGTTCGACTCGGATCACGGTGTTTTCAGCGATTAAGCTGCTCTAGTTGAGTTGAAAGTGAGAGGACCCACATCAATGATCTGATTGCAGTCAAGGCCAGTCTCGCACCCCAGTGACTCAATCAGAGCTTCGACATGAGAACCGGGGACAAGTCACATCACGCACTTGTGAAAGATTCGAAAACGAAACAATACTGATTCATACAATGCGCAAAGCGGTCGACACCTAGAATGCAAACAAGGAGCAGGAGAAAGATGGAGGAGTCGATCATGCCTCAGCACTAGCCTCAGCAGTCTGTCCAGCCTCAGCCGCAGTGCCATTCGGCGCGTTCGCCTCCTCCCTACCACCGGCAGTCGCAGCGGCACTCCCCTCCACACCCTGCTGTTGTTCACCCGCCGCCGGCCCCTCCTCTGTCACCATTCCGCGCTCCCCTCCCACTCCCGGATGATCGATAGCCTGCCTCCTCGCACTCAACCAATCGCTCCATCTCTGATTCCTCCTCTTTGCCACCACCGCCGCCTTCCTGTCCAACTCCTTCTTCTCATCCTCCGGCCTGATCCTCACAAAGACATCCTCGGTCCCATGAGCAAAGAACAACTTGAATGTCCTCAAACAAATCCTAATCTCCAGCCCACTCCTTGTAACATACCTCATGCCCGTCGCATCGTTGTCCGTTCTGCGATTACCTGAGAGGCAACGCTTGATAAACGGCGCTTGCGCTTCAGTAGGCAACCCTTCAGTCGGAGTCCATAGACTAAAGCTCGACATATAGTGAAGCCAGTTCTGCTCCACAGTCCTAGCGTCATCCAACGTCAAATCATCTTTCGACAACATCTGAATAAGCAAAGTGCACGAAGCCGGAACCCATTCCAAACGGAATAAGCTTTCATCTTTCCCAATCAGACCCTCCGCTGCCATCCTATCTGCAATTTGCTGCCTGTAACTGGTCAACGTACTATTGGAATTGGATCGGTGGGAATCCAACATAGCCTGCATCTCCTGACACTTGCTATCCGTCGTCAAGAACTGAACTACTTTGATCATCGCTCCGATCACCTTATCCAAGGTGAAAACGATGTAGCCGTCAATACCGTACATGTACCTCACGCTTTCCTCGTATGTACTCTGGTCAACATCGCCGTCGAACAGCTTTTCGCACATGTCCAAAAGCGTATCGTAGTATCTCGACGGATGTAAAGTAAGCCCGGCTTCCTCGTTGGTCGGCGCAACAGGTCCAAGACTGGACGCATTGGCAGCAGCCCCAACAACAGCAGCTGGTCCACTCCCGCCGTCTTGCAACCCAAGCTCGATGGCGAGTGGGTTGATCTTGCTGCGAAGCGGCTGCTTGTTCGACATCTGAACCCCAAGTTCTTTGACTTTGCGCAGACGAGAGTAGAGCAACTGCAAGAGTCGGATGAAGACAAAGTACTGACTGTTGCAGAAAAAGTTAACAGGTCGGATGGAGGAGGAATCTTGGTCTTCGACAGCATCGCGAACGCTCACGTTGTGACCTTTGGAGGAGTCAAAGGTGGCGTTGAGGTCGGTGTTGATCCAGGTGGCTGCGTTGGGGTTGGATGGCTCTTCGGCTTCGGCAGGGGCGTCTTCTTGACCGGCTTCCTTGCTGGCCTCGCCGGCTTCAGTTGCCTTAGCAGCGTCAGCTTGCTCGGTAGAGGTGGCTTCCTTGTCAGCAGACCCCTCCTTGGAAGCAGAAGGATCTTCAACAGGCTTGGACGCATCCTCCATGTCGACATCTTCAGCCGAAGCAACGGCAGGAGCGACAGTGTTGGAGTTCTGATTGGCCATGGCCTCCGCCACAGAATCGACATCGGCAACGATAGTAGGACTCGAAGCACGAGCATTAGCGGAGGCAGCAGCACCAGTAGCATCAGCCGACTCCTCTACCCCATCCTCGTTCTGCTTCGAAGTCTCGGCCTGGCTCTTCAAGATCTTCTTGCGCAGATCACCAGCCTGCTTCTTACCTCTACGACTAGCAGAGCCAGAAGCAGTAGAAGAAGCATCAGTGTCATCGTCACCAGCAGTGAACTCACTCCTAGCATCGTCATCAGCAAGACTCTTGCCTTCATCATCGTCCAAGTCTACATCACCATTGAGCAGCTCCTCGAACTCAGCCGGAACCACAGCAAGAAGCTTAGGCACAAAAGAACGAAGGAAAGCCTCGATCCTCTCCCTATCATTCGAGCTGTAGCTCCCCGTCGCACGATCCAAATAACTGAAAGCAAGCTTGAGCACATCCGTCAAGACGTGCATGTCGTCCATCACATACACCAGCTGATGACGAGGCTTGGGCCTTGGCAAGGTCGGATCCATGCTAAGCCTGCGTTGCTGCTGCTGAAGCTTTCTCGCCTCGATCTCAGCAATCAACGCCTTCGCAGTGATCGCCTTCTTATCGGAAGCTTTGAAGTTGACACCCTGATGATCGAGACTCTTGTAGTAGTTCCTTGCGTCGACTTCACGCCAGACCTTGTTCCACTCTCGCTGAGCACGTTTCCACTCCTCATCCTTCTGCTTGAGTCGGTGCAAAACAATGGGAACAGAAACACAAGGAGTGTCGTGAAGAGCGTTGATGACTTCAAGACCTTGTTCGCGACCATAGACCTTCTTGATGACACGCTGGTAGATGCTCTTGCTCTGACCACCGAGTCCGGGCTTGAGTCGGAACGCGGCTTTCTCCTCGTTGTCCATGGTCGAGATACGAGCAGCGATAGGCTCGAGAAGAGCAATGGTCCTGAGGTTGGCTTCGATGTGGTAGTCGTACTCGTGCCTCTCCTCTTCGGATCGGTAGAGTGCATCTTCATAGGGGTTTTTCTTGTGAGGGTTGAAGCCCTCACCCTCCGAAGCCCAGGTGGGGTGACTGACCCAGCTGTCGTTGAGAACCTCCCAGCACATCGGGTCACGGCCAGAGCAAGCGAGGTTGACCTCAGACTTGGGCAACTTGCGGTACGATGCTCCGTAGACCTTGCAGTTGTTCAGATCGACGCGCTCACGTAGGGGAGCGGGCACATTCTCGACGATGGGATCCTCATTGTCGAGCCAGCCGTGTCGACCCATGTCGTAGCCACACAAGCCCTTGAAAGTAGCAAAAAGCTCGCGGTTGCCACCGATGAAGAGCGCAGCGCGATCGACAAGAGTCTTGACATCGATGATGTCCTGAGTGTAGAGATTGAGCAGCTTGAGGAAGTCGAGGTAGGTGGTGCGGTCGTCGATGTGCTTCTTGACACGGTCGAAGAAGGCGACTTCGTCGAGGGTTGCCAAAGGAGCCTGAGGCTGACCCAAAGCAAGGCCATTGACGACGGTTCCCTGAGGCACGAGACCAGTAGCCTCGGCAGCGACCATCCCATCGATGCCGTAGACGTGGTGCATCTGTCCTGGGTGTGCAAAGGTGGGCGAGGCAGGGAGCGGCTCTTGGCGAAGAGGTGGGGTGCGTTGCTCCGCCTTATGGCCGTGCTTCGACTTCTTGGTCTTGCCAGAGCCAGGTTTGCCAGACTCGTTGGCGCCGCTTCGCTTCTTGCGCGAGCCAGAAGGTGTTGCACCAGGAATGGCAGCTGAGCCTGCCTTGCGGTTTGCATCAGGACCCTCACTAGGAGGACCTCGGTACCCTGGCTGAGCTGGCATAGCACCTGATGGTCCACCGGCAGCGTTGCCGCCAAGCCCCGAGGTGACGTGACCGAGCATGTTAAAGAGACCTCCGCTTGGCTGTGCACCGGCAGAAGTGTCGGGCAAGAACTGCTTGAACTCATCAAGGAGATCCTTTGCGTTCTCGAAAAGAACGGTGACTTGAGCGTAGACATCGTGGATGGGGCGCTGCTCCTTTTGGTATGTTTGCAAGATCTCGAGGAACTGCTTGTAAGTGTCAGGGTCTTGGGAGAAGCGCTGCTTAATCTTGTTGACGTAGTTGATGGCGTGATTGAACTCGACTGGTGGACGCTTGGGGTCCTGGGCAGGCGTCATAGGACCAGCGGGACCACCATGCATGCCTGTGTGACCGCTAGAGCCAGGAGCGCCAGGCGGAGCAGCTACAGGACCGATGGGCATCGGCGATTGAGGACGGCCATGGCCGTGATGAGGAGGGACAGGACCCATCGGACCAGGGCCAGGGCCGTGAGCGGGATGCTGAGGGCCACCAGGACCCATGGGCTGCCCTGCGCCGCCAGGGAAGTTGGCGCCTCCAGGACCATGAGCCATCGGATGACCGGGTGGACCGCCGATGGGTGGCATAGCACCCGGAGGACCATCATAGCCATGAGGAGGGGGATGCATGTGCGATGAAGGCTGATCTGCGTGTCGGGGGCCAGAGCCGTGCATCATAGCCATACCGCCTGGACCTCTAGGACCGGTAGGCTGGCTGGATGGACCTGGCGGTGGACCAGAGCCAGTGCCGCTCATGCGGTTGATGGCACCGGCAATACCGACACCGCCTGGAGTCTGTGTAGTTGTACCTGTAGGTGTTGTGACAGTGATGAGATTGCTTTCGCTTGGGTCGAGACTGCACTCGATGCGATAGCCGGGAGGCAAAAAGGTGTTGAAGCCCTGGATAAGGCTTGGGTGTCCGCGGAAGAGGGTGGAAACCCTTTCGATGACGCCCGGGGTATCTATAGATTGGCTCTTGAACTGGGCAGAGTGGCAAGGGGGAAGGTGATGGCAAGGGGTGAGCGAGATGATGGGGGGGCGCTGGGCGATTCAGCAAAATGTGCTGAGGAACTTACGTCTTTCATGATATCAAGGAAGCGATTGTAGACATCGGGATGCTCTGCGAACTGGACCTTGACCTGGTCCAGGTAGGAGAGCGCATCCTTGACGTTGAGGGTCGCCTGCAATACAAAGTTGCGGGTGACAGCCGGACGGTAGGAAGAAGGGGTTTAGTTGTTCTGATGCGGCCGGCAGCTCGGTATGGTTAGAGGTTGAGATGGTTCTGGCGACTTACCATGATTGGCGGAGGATGAGCGGACGAGCGCCAGGAGCGAGCGTACGTGTGATAGATTGCGCGCTTGCAAGTATGGGGATGGAAGCCGCGAGACTGAAAGAAGGACAGCGCAGCGCAAGCGAGAATGGTAGCCTAGGAGCTGCGGTAGACGCGTGTCGGCTACGAAAGATGAAGATGGTCGCAGCTGATGGAAGTGCGGGGAGGAAGTAGGGAAAGAGTTGAGCGCGATCGTCGGGGTTGGAGAGTGAAGCTGCGAACAGGAAGGATGGAAGGCTGAACCGGAATGAATGAATCCATCGGTTGGTCCAAGATGTAGATCGCAGAAGCGGCGGCAGAACCAGGAAATGGATGGAGAAAGTCAAGAAGAGAGCGCTTTACGGGCGAATGAATGGAATGAAAACGGTCCAGCGTTCGGGCCAAGAACGCGCAGAGAGGAGCGGCAGGCAGGAGAGGATCAGCAGCAAGTCCGATTTGCCATCCCCGATTTTCCATCCCCGATTTGGGCCCGCGATCGATCTGCAAGGAGGTCGCGCACAAGCCACCTCAACATGGTTTGCGAATAGTTTTGCCCGGCTTAACACTTACTTTTTTTGGGCTCACTCACTCACTCACTCAGCCAGCCCACATCTGTCATTGCAACAGACACGCATTCCAGTCTTTGATGCTTGGCTGCTGTCAAAAGTGTCGAATGCTCTCATCACCTCTCCTCTGAGTCCGCTGACCATCACCACCGCCTTCTATGGCGGCTGCATAGAAGCTCCAAGATGCAGCGTTCAGACGACGAGACTCGACCTCTCCTCGGCACCACCCAACATGAAGCTGCCAACCTCTCCTCCTCTCCGCCAACGCCACCTAAACCAGACCGATCTCTGATCCGCTTTCTTCGAGGATTCCAACAGCAATGGCCCATCCTACGCATTCTCGCCGTAGCCCTGGTGTACGGTGCAGGCTTCTATGGCGCAGCTCCCTCCTACCTAGATGGTCTTCGAGGCTTCACCTGCTCATACCACTACTCCACACACCCCGACTTACTCCCCTCCGACCCGCACGCACCACTCCCACGAGATAGAGATAGACCATGCGCAGTCGCTGGCGTAGAAAGCAAAGTCGGCATCATAGTGGCTGTAGCTACCATGCTCAGCTTTGTTGTGTCGAGTGCCAGCATGCTCTTCTACGGACCCAAGCTGTCAAAGTGGGGTAGGAAACCGCTGTTGATCATCTCGCTATTCTCCAACATGATCAACTATATTCCTTTTGCGCTCCTCCCGTTGGGTTACCCGCTCGGGCCAGTACCGAGTGAGTTAGCGATCCCGCCAGCTGTCTCGCTGGCTTTGATCCTGTTTTGCAGCTTCTTGGCTGGGTTGACGGGTTTTACAGCGCTAGTGTTGTGCGTGTTGCGGGCGATGATTGTCGATGTTGCTCCACCTACTCGTCGAACATTGGCGCTGAATTGGCTAGTCACGGCGACACTCTGCGGTGCTTTCTTGGGACCATTACTGGCTGCATGGGCACTAGATACCTCCGTCAGAGCTCGTACTAGTGTTGCGTTCGAAGCCCTCTTCCAACCTAGCATCGGCATCTTAGAGTTGCCTTCGGATCCAATGACTCCTCCACCTATACCAGGCACACCACAAGCTCCTTCCAAACACGGCAATCCAGCAGCTTTAGTCGCTTGCTGTCGGCTCTTCTCCCTGGCCATCATCTGGACGTTGCTCCTCGTACCTGAGACTAAACCAACTACCATCGCCCCCACCAATCCAGTAGATGCAAACATGGAGGCGGCAGCCCAAAGTGGGATCTCCTTCGCCGGTACCGATTTCAGCAGCACCACTCTCATCTCTTCCTCTATCTCCCCAGCTAGACTTCGAGCGGGCAAAGTGTTGGGTCCCCTATCAATCTACCTCCCGCAAGTAGCGAGGGATGGAAGCAAAGATTATCGGCTCACCTGGTTAGCGCTTGCTGGAGCATTTGCAAATGTGGGAACTAGTGCGCTATCCTATGTTGCAGTGTTTGCTGGTTATAGGTTTGATTTCACTCCGGATGCGATCGGGTTGTTGTTGGGGTTGATTGGGGCTAGTAGAGCGGCGTGGTTGATTTTTGCTATTCCACTGCTGGTGGTGCTGTTGGAGAGGACAATTAGGAAGCCAGTTGAGATTGTCGGGTTGTCGGTGGACGAGTTGGAAACCTTGGCGAAGGCGGGATTGAAAGATCCTGATCTCACACAACCGAATTCCACCCGAGATGGCGAACTGGGCGATCGCGGAATAGCTCAACCACCCGAAACCAGCCATGATCAAGGATCAGAAGCAGAAACAATAGGAACAAAAGACACGATCCGAGCAGCAGTACTCTGGAGAGTATCGATCGACATAGCGATCGCCAAACTCTCCTATTTCGCCGACATTATCGGCTACCTCGTCGTATTTCTCTCGGCCAGCTTCTCAAATGCAGCAACTATGATCTTTGGCACCTTGTTTCTGTCGTTCGGAGCAGGCGCAGGTCCTGCAGTTGCCTCTGCTGCCATCGCTATCATTCAGGATCTCAAGAGACAAGAATATCCAACTCTGCATTCGAGCCTGCATCCAAATCCAACAGATGACTGGTTAGCAGCATTGTCGATATCGGATAACGTCGTGAATGGGTTCAGTCCGATCTTGATTAGTGTAGTGTATAGTTTGACGATCGAAACAGGATTGCCAAGTGCTTGTTTTTTGATCCCGACAGTGGGGTATATACTTTCGTTGGGGTTGTTGGTTATGGTCAAGACTCGAGATCTGCCCAGTGTGGGAGACTCGCAACGAGTGGAGAGATCTGAGGCAGAATCGCACCAAGTAGATGCAGATCAGATCCCACCTGTACCTTCAGCTCAGTAGAAATCCAAAGCTGCACAGGTTGACAGGCCGAAGAGTGTGTTTGTGTTGTTCGCAAGAGATCTTTTGCTATTGCTTTGCATTTGCAAGGGAGAAATAAATAAATAAAATAAAGACTAAGCAGAGAAATGCTAAAAAGAAATGCTATGGGGGAAGAAGGTTTGCCAACCTGAGTGGGGGTGGGGGAAGAAGGTTTGCCAACCTGAGTGGGGGTGGGGGAAGTGTTTTGGGTGCTGCGTGATTATAGTATGCTATTGTGTGACGGTGAGGTGTGGGGGTGAACGGTGACCGACTATGTTATGCCAAGTGAGAAGGACTGAGAGATTGCTAAAAATTGCTACAAAGAGAGAGTAGTAGTGTTCCGGTGATTCGGTTGTCCATCCTTCCCAACCTGCTCCTCCTTATCCGCACCAGGCGAATGTGGAAGAAGCGATGAAAGGAATGAGACTCAACCCGAATCCCGAGGATCAAATAGTGGGAAAGGGGGTTTAGTATGCGGCAGAAGACTGATGATGTCCGCCCAGCATTCTAGAGAGGAGGTTGGAGCTGCTTCGTACGCTTCTCATCGAGTGAGATGTGGGGAGGTGAGCTTGACTTGGTTGTTGCATTTCCATGTGCGAGTGGGAAGAGGTGCTTTTCTTCATACTCGATGGCAAAGCTTGCGAGAGGTAACGATGCATGACTGATCCAGGCTTGTGAGCTTCGATCTCTTCGCCGTTGGCGACCATGACAGGATGGGACTGGCTGGAGGCAAGACTAGAGACCGAGTGCTGTTGCATACGGACATCAAGACCTTCTTGCTCGAGATAGTCATCCTCGTAGTCATCGTACTCTTCAGCTGATGATGACGAGGAACCGTTGTCGTCGGTCAACTCTGCCTCGGATGAGGTGGAGCTGGCGTTGGACTCGACCGAGTCTTGTCGACTCATCAACGAAGACTGCATCTCCTGTGGCGAAGCGTGGAGCGAGTCAGGCGAGTGATATGCGGCCGAACGACGATGCTGCTCGTATCGCGTCGCCTCGCTCTTCTGGTTCCAGCAAGGAACTTGAGAAGCGGGAAGGTTACGAAGGTGAACACGACGCTCGCTAGCACGAACATATCGCTCGCGCTCACGACCACATTCGAGACCACGAAGGTGCATCTCGCGACGACCAGCCTCGGCACGGGTCTCGACACGACGGAAGAAGGGAGCAAAGTGAACCATCAAATCATCCTCCTCAACACGGAGATCGTAGTCAAGAAGGTAGAGGAGCTGCTTCTCCATGAGGTTGACCTCGGCCTGGGAGAAGAGAGCAGCGTACTTGGTC
Organism: Ustilago hordei; assembly: GCF_900519145.1. Classification (NCBI taxonomy): domain Eukaryota; kingdom Fungi; phylum Basidiomycota; class Ustilaginomycetes; order Ustilaginales; family Ustilaginaceae; genus Ustilago; species Ustilago hordei. The sequence continues at coordinate 1,362,752 of NW_024545279.1, read as the reverse complement.
CAGTGCTTGTTCTTGGGCGAAGAGTCGTTGAGGTACTTGGCAGCGACGATGAGGGTGGCAAGGAATACACGGTGACGGGTGCAGTGCATACCCTTGGCAACGCGTGGCAACCTCGACCTCAAGCGCTCAAGGTAGACAAGTGTGCAGAGGAGGGTGGGGACCTGAACATTTGACCTCTCAACAAGGAGAGCGATGAAGGTCTCCAAGCTTGGGAGACCGTTGATCTCGAGCTTACCGGCAGGGTCGGCTTCGGCAGAAGCAACCGAGCGTGTTGATGTCGCAGGTGGAGAGTCGGAAGACTGTGTGGAGCCGCACTGAATGACGTGAGCAGCCTGATTAGCCAGGTAGACGACCATCTCGCGAGTGACGGGGCTCTTGATCAGGTCGGTGATGGCAGGGTTGTGCACAAGCTTGGGTATCAAGCTGGCAGGGTGACGGCGAAGAAAGCCAGAGTTGAGCGCCGAGGCAGATGTAGAAGCTTGTGATGAAGACATGTCGGCGGGTAATGTGATGGAGAAGGAGATGGGAGATAGTAGTGGTGAGGTAGAGAAAGAAGGGAAACGTAGAGAGATGTTGGATGACGGCGAGTACCACAAAGGTCTTTATAAATCGATCGGAGATGGAAGCTAGCTAAATGCCGCAAGGATGGCTGCAGTGATGGCTGAAGAATGCAGCGAAATAAGGTTGCAGATAGGTAGATGAGCGGTCGAAAGCGTTTGAGCAAGTCGATGGTGGCTACTTTAGATGCTGATGCTGCTGTTGCGGGATGTTGGTGGAGGAGTAGGAGCAAGTCGATGGTGGCTACTTTAGATGCTGATGCTGCTGTTGCGGGATGTTGGTGGAGGAGTAGGAGCAAGCTTGTCTGAGACTATCAATCAAGGAGGCGTAGGGAAGGCGAAGGAGGTGGGTTAAGCGAGGCGTGCTGGGCTGAGCGCGCGTGGATGGCTGATGAGAAGCAAGGGGGGGGGGGGGTTGGGTTGATCGGAATTGGACGTGTGGTTGGTAGATGCGAGGGGTCTTTTAAGGAAAGAAGAGCAAAGGGTGGAATGAGGAAGGTGTAGATGTAGGCGTAGGTGTTGGACAGGTGACAGGGGAGGCGGATGTCGGCAAAGGGTCAGGGAGAGAAAGTGAGTCGTGACGGTACACCGAGCTGTCGCAAAGGAGCGGGAAGAAGAAGAAGAAGCGAGGCAATAGGCAAAAGGCAAGGCAGGTGTCAGGAGAGAGTATTGAGCTTAACGCAGGCGAAGGGCGAAGGGGCTGTCGATGATCCTGAGAAATGGAAGGGGGCTGGCCTCGGGTAGCATGAAGCAACGCAGATGAGCAGAGAGAGAGAGAGAGAGAGAAAGAAAGCACACGTCAAGAGAGCTGTCACGATGAATGGCAGGCAGGCTGGAGTGCAAATGATAGGACGGAGAACGACGCATCCGCTTCGGCGAGGGTGGGAAACGTAGGGATGGGCGGCGGCAGTGAAGTGCGCCTCGATGTATGCAACACCGAGGCGGTTCAATGGACAGGGAAAGGCAACGCCGGACCAACCATCAAGCAAGCAGAAGAAGTAGGAACGAGGAACGAACGAAACAAAAGGGCAAATCAAGAAATCGAATCGAACCCTCGATGAGCGAGCAAGGCAAAAGGGTCAGAAGTGCGGACGATGGTCGATGGAGCGAACAGGCACACAACGCAGCAGCCAGGGAGGACAAGAGCAGCGGAAGGACAAGGGCCAATGTGCGGTGCAAGGGAAACGGACAGATGCACGTTTGCTTGACAGGTCCGAGATGCAGGTGCCAGGGAATGAAGCGCTAGCCGAACTGCAGCGCGGAATCAGAGCTAGTCTTGCTCGAGAGTGAGCTAACTCCTCTCTCTCTCTTAAGCCAAAGCCAATGTCAAAGCGGTTCTGAAAGCCAACCCGTCTGTGCGCTGCAGTGGGAAAGGGAGGGAAAAAAAAAAGAAAAAAAAAGAAAAAAAAAAAGAAAAAAAAGAAAAAAAAAAAAGAAAAAAAAGAAAAAAAAAGAAAAAAAAAAGGACCATCCAAAGCCCAAGCGAGACGCCACACATACTCCGGGTCAATAGCCGAGGCACTTGGCCATGCTTGCCCTTTTGCGAGCCCGCGCCCAATTGAGTTGCCCTTGCTCCCTTGCTCGCTCCTTGCAAGAAGAAAGCCGCCCCCGGAAATTTTAGACGCGTCCGTGCTCTTGTCAGCGCCTGAAATGACTGGCGTGTATCGCGTTGCTGCCCCTTACGTGGGATTGCTTCAGCCCGGCTTTAAGGGGAGTCCCTTGCCAATCATAGGCAAGCGAGAGAGAGCATTGCGACGACCGAGCTGCTGACCAACATGCACATCGAGGGGCGCAAGTACCGCACAGCAGACGGCAGACTGCCGAGAACGCTTACTGCACACTGCAGGCAAGTACACCGAGAGTGCGAATCCATCTAGGCAGGCAGAAGCATATCGAGAACCAGGCAAGTGGACTGGCATGCCCGAGCCACTGTTGAAGAAAGAGTTCACGATCCGCGCTCGTCTTGGTTGCTTCCTGCCGGACCGAAAGGAAGCCATCGAGACGGACATGAAAGATGAACTCCCGCTTGGCCTACGGGCTTGATACATTTGATAGGGGCAGCAGAATAGGAGAAGGCCTTTTGAGATGTTAGAACCCCGAGGCAGAAGCAGGAAACGTACAGAGAGATCAAGACTTGGCACTGCGCGCTGTAGTTTTCTGATGAGACAGCAGGAGACAGCGGGAAGGGATGCAGCCCTCGATGGAAACCATGTGAGATGGCAGAGCGGCTGAGGAGGATGGTATGCATGCACAAAGCGGCAAGAATTCGAATTCCACTCTGTCTCCGCTGCCGATTTCTTGCCAAACTGATTCCATCTTTCCATCAGTAATAATGGAATGAAATTCATTTCGATTCATTTCCATTTTCATTTCCATTTTCCTGAGATTTTGGCTTTTTCATCGCTTGTCCGATAGCCAGTTGCCGAAAAGGCTCTCTCTCTAGGCCATTCAAAAAAGGCCTGGAAAATTCAAAAGGAAAACGAAAATCGAAATGAAATGAAATGAAATGAAATGAAATTCTCTCCCTCTTCTTGAACGCCGAGCTCTGAATGGCCACGACTCGATCGAAATGAAATCAAGAAAAGGCAGACGCAACTAGAGTTGTGGCCTTTACCGCAGCACATCGTACGGTAGTCACTGACAGCTTGGCTAGAGACGGAGAACCTTATTCGCTCGCATCAGAGATGTGGCAAAGCAGTCCTCTTCTCGACTGTGTGAGAGAGAGAGAGAGTGTGTGTGTGTGTGTGCGTGTGTGCGTGCGTGTGACACGATGATCTGACTCCAAACAAGCTCTATGGGATAATAGAGTTGTCTCGAGCCACGATTAGAGCATGAGCATGAACGAAGCGTGGCCCTGAGGTCTGTTGAAGAGCTGGCTGTTCATCGAGTGGCGCATAAGCCGAAGGTAGCGGAGCACGGCGGAAAGTGAACCAATCTAGGTTGAGCAAACTCAGACCCTGGGAAAAGGCGAAAGTCGCCCACGAAGAAGAGCTAGAAGAACACGAAGGAGGACTAACAGGAGGCACCGGCGAGAACGAGGAGAAAGAAACCGGTACCAATCCAACACCGTGCAGTCTTCCCAGGCGAACAACGCTAGATTCCTCGTGTTCTTCTTCTCAAGAACGCCCATGCGACGCCTTTCGCCGAGCCTGAGAAAGTTGTAAGCCATGCGACGAGAACAAAGAGAGGCCACACGCGCACCCACTCTACAAGGACCACCACCGCACACACACACACACAGAAAGTCGACGGGCGGAATTAGAAATGTCCTGAAGCGGTCGCTACCCTTCCATATGTGTGTGGGGGCCCTTGCAAAGATGTGGCATGCTTTCTCATCACTGTGACATGACCCACAATGGTCGCCATTACCGTCAGGTACAGCTAGTGAGTTTGAGCAGCAGCCTGCAGTCCTGCATTCGAGCCATCGAGTGCAGCATGATGCTACACCTCCGGAGCTGTGGCCCGCGCCAGACCGGAACAAGCGCTTCTTTGATGCACGTCTTTGCGTACATTCGGCGCCTCTCCGACGCAGCTCTCCATGGCTTGTTCGCAGGACACCGGCGAAAGGGCCGCGAAAAGATTCTCTTACGATGACGACGACGATCATCATGAAACACGGGACCGGACGGTGATCGGACCGATCTGTACTTACCTTGAGAAAAATTAATGCTGGCGGCGTGGATGAATGGATGTTCGGCAAGGGCGGCGAATGCTGGCAGTCGAGACCAACTTGGCGTAATAGCGTAGATCTAATCGGGGCTCGGGCCGGTAGAGTCGATCAATTAGAGTAATGGATCTCCTTGCGCACTTGACTCGGTCCCTGCTCTGTTTCTTTGCTTTCTCTGGCTTTTGATCTGTAGCTACTCGTCTTTTTCTCTGGCGCTTCGGTCGTTGTTAGTGTAGTCAATCTCGGTTTTTCGCACAGGATGGTCACAGTAAGGCGGCGCCGGGGAAAGAGGATGCGATAAGGTTTTAGGACTGGAGGATAGATAGCTGGCTGCCGCTTGGTCGTGTCTGCGCGGGAACAAAGTGGCGTTTATGAACAGGCGCACTACTTCGGTCTGGTACAGAGCCAAAAGGCGCAGTCTTGTCGAGAGAGTGTCGGCGTTCGAGGTCGGAAGCCGTGTATTGCTGCTCCAAGGGGCTTCACCAAAATTTTAAGCTACGCAAACAATATCTGCTCGGTGGAGGTCTTTGAAAGACAATGTCTAGACCTCTGGCTTGACGGGGACAGCTGTGCCTGTGATCCGGATCCAGTCCCGATCGCTTAAGGCTGGAGAGCGTTGGTGATGAGGCAGTTGGCAAGAGCTGAATTCAAGGTTGGCAAGAGGAGGAGGAGCAAGCAAAGCCCGAACCAGTCGAGAGCCTGATGAGATGCGAGAAGAGCTGATAAAGCAAACAGAAAAAGGGCGCAAAGAAAGAGAGAATGTGCAAAGCGTCGAGCTCGACCAAGATAGAGCTGATAGCGTAGTAAAGTGGTAAAGAGGCTTGCAAATGTCAAGAGCAAAAGTAAAAGGTCGGCGAACAACGTTGGGATGGTGGGAGCACGGAAGCAAGTATCGACTCGCTTTCATCAGTTAAAAGGTTCGTCTGGATGACAATGACAGTCTTGCGCTATGAGTAAGTCTTGCTCTGCACAGGAAAGGGCGATTGACTCCTGTTCGAGACTGCCAAGCCAGCGTACACGAGAGGCAAGAGGCAGCACAGCGCTTTCTTGGTGACGGCTGGACTCTACTGACACAGCAGCCAACAATGACTTGGCTCGAGGTGCAAAGTAGCCGAAAACGTTCATAGGCGTTTCGATCAACCTGACTGCAGATAGAGCAGCTGGCAGTGCAGTTCAGTGCAGCGATTGTCACTGCAGCGTCGAACAGGTAGGAGAGGATGCTGCTAGGCTTGGATGCTCAGCCGTCAGCGAGACCTCATTGTGTGCATAACGACGAGAATCTCTTTCAACTAATACAGATACACTGTAGTCTATAACGTGGGCTTCGAGGTTGATTGTGATGCGTCGGAAGGGCATGAAGCTTCACGTCAAGGCGCCGGCCAGACCTGTGGCGCCTGCGCAAGTGAAGCAATCGCGCAGCAGTATGGTAAGTGGTGACCAGAACATGAGACATTGGATGGTCTAGGTGGGATAGGCACCTTCTTGACGCTCTGATCTATCGCCCTGCACCTTGACAATCTGCGATGCAGGCGAGCAAGCTTAGAGGAGGACAGGCACCTTCGACAGGTCATACAGTGCAGAACACCATCACTGCCGAGAAGTGAGGCAAATTGCGCAGCAGTTCGAGCACTCCAACACTGCGACATCATTTGGACCCTGAAGGAACAGCTGTCACGCCAATTGTGACATGTCAGATCCACAATAGGACGGGCCGAAAAGGAAGCTTTTATTTTGCCGGCCGGGTTGTTTCCTCTTGCTTGTGGTCACATCATCAGCCGTCTAGATAGGGCCAAGTGGCGCCTATCTCGCTGCAACTCGATCTGGCGAGTAAGCTGGTGAGAGACTGCTGCCAGATACCAACAATATCGACGTAGTATCGAAATTGACTTGTTCGCAATCGCCCCCACGCTTTGTTCTGATGGATTTGGCGAGGTTGATGCTTGCTTGTGAGTAATCCACACCAACGAGAACGTTGGGGGAGATGATGCCTTGAGTTCAGCACTTGATTCAATCATTTCGAACAACAGATAGCCTCGATCATAGCATGGAAAGTCCAACCAGCCCACAGCGTGCGATCGCGATCCGTCAATCCTCTCCCCGAGCAATGCTGTGCAGGAACACAAGTCACCTTAATCCGGCCATGCGTTTTTGCCTTGCTTTTGGTAGCGTGTGCGATCTCTTCTGAAGTGACTGGGGCATCAGTGTATCGTTCAGGACCGAACCATTGGACTGGTGACACGCGACGGGAGAGAACCGGATCGCAGAGGATGGTGTCTTTGTTGCCCTTGCCGATCGGAATCTGGAGATGGCAAATTGCGTGGCCGAGCCAGGTGAATGTGATGTTTTCGTCGGATGAGGATGTTGCTTCAGAGGCTGTCCAAGTGGGATTGTGGAGGATCTGAATCTCTGCGAAAATGCCGTTTTAGTAACTTCTGACACACATTCTTTTGATCATCTCGATCACTCTGCATTGCTTTGAACCAGGTCGATTGAGTGTGCAGGCTAGTTAGCTTTCGTAAGGAGGTTTAACAAAGTCAACCTTTAGCATCCCCCCAGCAGTGCCACTCAATAGCAACCTACATCGGCCTAGATTTGGATTCCACTCTACCCCAGTCACTGCTAGGGAGGGGTGCCATTGTGCAATAGCCCACTTTTTCGGTTCGGCGTTGTTCGCCACTTCCGCCAACAAGTGATGCTTCACCGTCAATTCCCCCGTTGTCCTGTCCAGTACCTGTTGGTAGATGGGTACATGGTTACGCTGACTCCTTCGCAGAGTACGGAAGATGTTGGCGAGTTTCACCTCACCATGAGCTGTGCCTGCTGCTACGATCGGGTGGAAAGCAGAGCAGGACAGCGAGAGGACTCGGGAGGGTGTGTGGGAGATCGAACGCGAACGAAGCATCTCCTCCGGGCGAAGGGAGTAGTGAGCGATGGAGCCGTCTGCCATTTCGTGAACGAGGCTGCCACCGGTGAAAGGTGAGAAAGTGCATGCATAGTGGACTGCACGAGACCGTTCGATCGAGGTAGCGCTGCAGCGGGGGAGGGAGATGTATGCTGTCCAGCCATCGAGGGATACGGAGAAGAGAGTTTGGGGGAGGCAAGTGTGGAGGATGTGGCCGGAGGAGGAGATGGGTGGGGCGAGGATGAAAGTCAAGTCGGTGATAGCGGAGCGGTGGGCTCGGATGACGTAGTCTGGTGGCGGTGGAGGGATGGAGCGGGAGGGATTACGTAGTATACGACCAATGTTCCAAACTCCAATCCAACCTTGGGATCCACCGAAGGCGAGGAGTTCTCCTCCAGCCCAGGAGAGAGAGGTGGCTGATTGGTGCAGGTGTTCGAGTGTGAGGATGGGGTCGAGGCGGATGTAGAGAGGTGTATCTGCGGAGGCCTTGGCTTTTGACTTGGTTTGAGCAGCGCGTATGGAGTCAGGATTGGGGATGGAAAAAATGGATAGGCTGCCATCTGCAAAGCATCCTGCTAGAAGGCCTAATCGACGCAGCCTGCCTTGCATCCCTTGCTCTTCTACTCCATGAGCAGAATAGTCATGGCCGATCGGACAGAATGCAACTTTGTACGCCGCTCCCATTTCATGACACACTACCATCTCCAGTTTGGCTTCTCCTTTGCTCCCTTTCCCACCGTCAGAAGCTGCAGGCGAGTCTGGAGAGACGCTCCAAACCTGCAAGCTTGCAGGCGCAGGACGTTGTTGCTTCTGCCCAACAAGCGTCATTGGCGCCTTCGACCCGGCTGCAGACACCACAAAGTACTCTTTGCCCGTATTCAAATGCACTGGCACAGGAACCCAACCTAGATCGTAGACATGGCCTCCGGCATTCATTATATGACCTTCATCCGGCACTACGCCCATTCTGTCAAGCCGTTCTGACATGCCCCGTGGGATTTGCACTGGTCTCTCTTGTCCCGATGGCCCGACTGAAATGTGCAGCACGTCACCAGTCTGTGGACCTTTCTCTTCGATGCCAAGGTTGGGGATATTGGCAAACTTGGGATCGTCGAGGTTGATAGGCTCTTGGTTCGCATCGAACGCAGCAATGGCATTTTCGTCTTCGTTGGCGAATTCTTCGTCGGACCCTTCGCCTGCATCGTCAGCTTCTCCGTTTCCCCCATCAGTCTTGGAACGAGATGGTTTCTTAGGTGTTTTGGGCGTGTCGGTAAGAGTGTGCCTCTTGAGTCGACTGCGCATGGAGATCTCCGGGACGGTTAGCTTCATGACAGTGGTCGGGTGGCGTACTGCGCTTTGTTGCGGGGTTGTTGTGTCTTGAAGAAATGGCTGTGCTGTTTTGGTGGTGAGAAGCTTAAGAGTGTGACGATGGGTGTCCAGCCAGCGCTGAACGAAGGGCGATCCTACTCGATCAGCCCTCTCTGTGAGACTTGAGTGGTTCTCGCCCGACATCAGTTGCTGCCTTGCAGTCTTCACCCAAGCTGATCTTTCTTGACTCTCTCTGTACCCCGTTGCTTTGCCCGGATACCAAGCCATATCGTACACACCTTCATTTGGAATCCACCCAACATACCCGAGCCAGAACTTTTGCAAGCTCTTCTTGATCAAAGGATACGCCTTGGAATCCAAGCAAGTCTCCGCGAGTCCGTCTTGCGGCCAAGGAAGTGCCTCTTCAAGTGAGTGCTTTCCTCGAGCCGCTTCTGATTTCGCGTCCCTTTCTTGGTCAGCTACATTTTGCAACACGTCCGAAGTGGGCACACCAAAGAAAGTTGGCTGAACAGCACCCTGTAACCAAAACGGGCGCATCGCCTTCGCTTTGCTAGTCTTGAGCTGCACCCTATTAACATCATGTATCGGACCTTCCAGGGTGAATATCTCCAGGTCGGGATCTCTGCGAGAGGATGTTTCATCGGCCGCATCATCGTTGTAGTCTTCGTCTTCTGACTTGGCTCTTGCTTTGCCTTTGCCTTTTGCACTGTTTTTTGGAGGTGGTGTTGCAAATATCACTTGCGGAGTGCTGGCAGTCGGTGTTGCGAGAGCGGTGGCAGCGGATCGTGGCGAGGTTGGAGTTGAAGTGCTTGGCTCAGGAGACTCTTCTGGAGATGGCTCGATCGCATAGTCGACGGTCACTTTTTGCGTTGATCGTCTTGGTCTGTTTCGCGACGGTGATGAAGCGGATGCGGACGCTTCGACGTATTGCACTTGAGTCTGAGCCTCTGATACGGGTCCATTGCTTGCCTCTTTGTCAGCACTCGTCGAGTCGTGGGCAAGCTTTGCCTTCTTCCGCGCCGGTGTTGCTCTCTTGGAGGATGTAGCGGGCATCTTGAAGCGAACACGAGGTACTCCTTGGAGATGGGAGTTGATTGGACACGTCGCCGGTAGATTACCGTCAGACTGGCATGCCAAGCTCTGTTCAGTGGAAGAACTGCGGTGGCGTTGAGATGGTGTGCGTAGTCATCGACGCTCGGGCCTACCGTTGTGATGATTGCTCGGAAGCAACAAGTCGTGTAAAGTTGTTCCAAAATCGCAAAAATTCAGGGTCCAGCTGCGGATCGAGTCTGTCATTTCCAAGCAGAGACTAAAAACGTGAAAGAAATTCAATTGAAAATTGAGGCACAAAAAAGCCATGAAAAAAAGAAAAAAAAAAAAAAAAAAAAAAAAAAAAAAAAAAAAAAAAACAACATCACAGGTCTTCAGTACCATTAAATGCTAAACATAACGATCCAGTAGGTGCTGGAATACACGATCCAATGACGACGCTAAGGAGTGACGCAAGGACGACGAGATCGGAAATCGGGGTTAACCGATTCTGATAAGGATCGGGTACGACCAAGTCCCGCTCGTTGCCAGGCTGGGTCATTAAGTAGGAGTACTCCCACCTTCGGCATGTGCCGCTCACATGTATATATATCTCACAGAGAGCACTAGGCTCTCGCCACATTCTCTCAGTCAATTGAGTATATATGTTTCTGTCTTTTAGCAGCAGTGACATCGTACTCGGACTCTCCCCGATCGCCAGTATCGGGACCAAAACGTCTTCAAACTTCAACAAGCGATAGGTGCCCATTGCTCCGCGTTAGAGCGAATACAGTAAGAATTTGGATGCAGCGCTACAGCTCTAACATTACAAGCGTTGTCGATGACCGGAGTGTCTAGAGTGATCTCAACTGAGCTTTGACTTCTAGAAGGCTGTTCAGACAAGAAACTCGACTTCTTTGCTGTTCTGTGATCACAAGGAGGATTGCCGACCATCTCAGTAAGATGGTTCGACTTCGACCGACTTGACTATGGACGACGAAGCGAGCGGTGAATGGCAGGTGCGAATAGCTCGTATCGAATCGGGAAAGATGAGCGTGGGGCAAGGGTGAAGAAATCGGTCAAGCCGCTTGATCCGGTCAGACCCGATTGACAGGACAAGAGCGGCTTTCAACTGCTCCCGGAAAACTCCACACTGAGCGAGCGCGCACAGACACCAACGAAGGCGTGAAAAGAAAGGCACAGTTGCGGAGAGAGAGTTTGTGCTCGAACCGCACTCTGCTGCTCTGTGTTGAAAGCACATCACATCCCGCTTTCGGCCTTTCGAAGAGCGAGGGAGAGTGTGGGTCTGCAGCGACCCGTGACTAATTAACACAACACAACGCAGAAAACAGACGCCAAGTGACATCGGACCTGCTCGGAAGCGTCCGACTGGACACACTCAAAACGGGCTGAACACCAAGATATCCAAGCACCTGCGCTCTCATCTCTTTTTCCACCAAACCATCACCATCCTCGTCAAGGACCTCGTAGACACCAAGTCAAACTCGCTCCGCATTCACTCAAAACGAAACACATCAGAACAACCGACAAGATGGGCGCCGACGACTACTCTCCCCCTTCCACTGATATCATTACCTTGACACGACATGTGTTGACCGAAGGCTTTAAGCTCAGGCAGACTAGTGCTGCCAGTGGTGATCTTACCATCTTGCTCAGCTCGCTTCAGACCACCTGGTGAGTACGACGCAAAGCTGCCTTGCGCAGCATTAATAGATGCATGCCGAGTGACCAAGTATAGCTGACACTCTTCACGCTCTATCCTCTCTTCATCTTGATACGAACAGCAAGTTCATCGAGAGCAATGTCCGAAAGGCCAGCTTGATCAACCTGTAAGTATCATTTGATGCGCGACCACGCCTCGCAAAGCTGACGAGCAAATGCTAACGAGCTCAATCTGACCCTTCCCACTCAAATTGCAACAGCATCGGAGCTGCTGGAAACACAAACGTTCAGGGCGAAGACCAAAAGAAGCTCGATGTTCTCTCCAACGAAATCATGATTAACGCATTGCGTGCCTCGGGCAAAGCCGCCGTCCTTGTCTCCGAAGAGGACGACGAGGCCATCTTTGTCGGCGAAAAGCAACAAGGTGTCACCTTTGAATCCACCAAGGGCAAGTACTGTGTCGTCTTCGACCCATTGGACGGTTCCTCCAACATCGACGCCGGTGTCAATATCGGTACCATCTTCGGCATCTACCTCGTCCGTGACGGATCCAAGGGTACTCTCGAAGACGTTTTGCGTCCCGGTCGTGAGATGGTCGCTGCTGGTTACTGTATGTACGGATCCTCGGCCAACTTGGTCTTAACAACGGGTAACGGTGTGAATGGATACACGCTTGATAACCAGATTGGAGAGTTCATCTTGACTCACCCCAACATTCGATTGCCAAGCCGCGGTAAGATCTACTCGATCAACGAGGGTAACAGCATGTATTACCACGAGCCTGTTCTGAAGTATTTGGACAGCATCAAGTTCCCCAAAGGTGAAGGTGCGAAGCCTTACTCGGCTCGTTATATCGGATCGATGGTGGCGGATGTTCACAGGACGTTGCTGTATGGTGGTATCTTTGGATACCCTGATGACAAGAAGTCTAAGGCAGGAAAGTTACGTATGCTGTACGAGGCTTTCCCGATGGCCTTCCTCACTGAACAGGTAAGTTCAACCCCCAAGACCGGATCTCGGAAGGTCTGAAGGCAGAAGCAGCGATAGTGCAGGATTGCTGACTCTGCTTCTACATCGGTCTTTGTGTTACATTCTTCCTTTTTTTATTTTATTTTATTTATTTTATTTTATATATTTTTTATATACTTCTCTGACAGGCTGGCGGTTTGGCCACGACCGGTACAGAGCGTATCCTCGACATTCAGCCTACCAGCATTCACCAGCGCTGCCCCGTCTTCCTTGGCTCGAAAGAGGACGTTGAGGATCTGTAAGTATACGCGTCAGACATGTCGACTGCAGCGATCGATGACATCTCGGAGTAGTCTCGGGAAAGTCCGGCCAGGCCGATTTCCGAACTTTTTACTGACTCCAGTCACCATTGTCTTCGACTTTGACCTTCCAACTTGCAGCATGAAATGCTACCAGTGAAGCGCAGACATCCTGCAGGTTCTCGTTCCGATCTTACCTTGGCCGAATACGTACTTTGACCCCAATTGCAATACAGCCACATACTCTGAACAGACAATGCTTGTGCTCAGCGACGACTGATGGGCCTTACACAGCTCTGTTATGCGACGAATCACAGCCTCGGAGTGAGGAGAAGAAGATGCAGACTTGCCGAGTGAAACACAAAAAGGCCTGCTGAGGAAACGGACATGACCTATCTACCACTTCGTAATGCTGGAGAGCTCGGACCGGATGCAACAACCATCTGCAAGTTCAGGCGGTGTCTTATGTTCGGGCATGGCAGCCCAGCTGAAACCTCATACACTCCTGTCTTTGTTGTTTTTCTTTCCGTTGGAGTTGGGTTACCTCAGATCAGGTTACCACCACACACAAAGGGAAGATAGTATCATGGGGAGAAACAATCAAAAGGAAGCTGCTGACAATCCTTTTGTGCAGCAAGCTTCACAGCAAGGAACAATGGTCGAACAAAGCGAGGTGATTAAAGTTCACGCAGATTGGAACGAAATTCTCAGCCACGTGGCAAAGGAGGGGAAAATCCGTTTCCCACACTTCCATCATATGAACAAAGGGAAGCATTCGCATTGTAAGGGATCAGAGCGGCCCCCCCCGGTTCCATGAGAAACAAACAATGGGAAGGCTCTGATTTCCGCTGCAATCTACTATGCGAGCGATCTTATACAGCGCAGTACCTTGGCTTGGTCTTCTTTTCTCACGCGAACAAAGGAGCGATCAATGTAAAACTCCCATTGTGACCGGACTTTCTCCTCACTTGGAGAGAAAGCGGTTGGGCTAGAAGCATCATGCCAGATCCTGCAACACTTTGCATTGCTGTGAAAGCCCTCTCATCCGTGGCTTGCAGTAGCGATGGAGTGACAGCTTTTGTGTGTCATTGCGGTAACCACTTAAGTCGGCAATCAGGTTGATGTGCTGGCGTCAACGTCCGCTAAGTTCACAAGTGAGTAATCAGAGTGTGAAAGAGTGTATGTATCTATACAAGTGACTGTGCTACGTGTGACACCTGTCACAGTCAGGGTCTCGATAAGGGTCTTGGCGGGAAATAGAGCCTAGGCTCGACAATTGATTGGATAAGCACAATAGGGAGCGAAAAACCTTCTACCATGCCTGCACTCTCGCTGCAGACTGAGTGTCACCGAAGAGAATGCTATGAGTGGCGAAGAGAGGATGGTCGGGAGGCTGGGCGTGGTTAGTCCGCCGGTATTTTGGCAGGAGCTTTGTGTTCCTGAACGCCGTGTGTCCACCCCTGCAGAGGGCTCTGTTACGTACCTGTCGATGGAAAGCTTGTCAAGACACTCTCATACCCTTCATCTACTATCCGTATCCCTTCCCGAACTTTGACTAGGCCAAGTCCCACTTCATATATCTCCTCCACCACCACTGCCATCTTCGTCATCTACTTCGACTTCTTCGCTACTAATTACCACACAACTCTACCCCATCAATCAATCATCGAATACAATCGCCCACCGAATGATGCAATTATGGCAACAACACCAACGTCGACCTTCGAAACTCAACCAACAATGAAGAGAGAGGAGCTAATATCATCCCTTCACAAGATCGGTTGTTTGTACTGGCATCGTCCCGACACAGCAGACTGTTTGATCAAGGTGGTCAAGTTATACACTTGTTCACATCGTCAACTTAGCGAAGAGGGGCAGAGGTTTGGAGCGACGAGTGCGTCGATGCCGAATTCTGCTGGTCCTTCCACGAGTCACTTTGTTGAGCGGGCTTCCACTGGAAGAAGCCCGCCCTCATCACATGTTCGTGAAGGCAGCATCGAAGGGGAAAGCTATGTCAAGCGCCGAAGACTCGAACCTGACCAACACGAACGGTCAACTCTGCGAAGCATCCGATTCTCTCCTCCCCACCACCATCTAGCGGAGAACAGACGAGGATCAGCACCACCAGCCACAACCTCCCCCTCCTCATGCCCCCTCTGTCCTCCTAGATCGGAAGGCAGATTGTATAGACTACATAAGGACTTTCTTATCGTCCAATCTTCCGCCCTGTCTCACCTTCTATCCTCTCCCTCGCTCAGCTCAACTGAATCGGAAGATCTACCGAGTATCGAACTTCCTTTACCGGATCCTACCGTATTCGACCTGTTCGTAGAATATTTTTACTTGGGAGACTTCACCCGACTCACTTGCGCAATGGAGAACGGCAAAGTAAGATGGGAGAGTGTGATGCTCAACGCTAGACACTTGGGATTGGACGAAGGGTTGAAGACTAAGCTTGGGGGTTGGTGGAGGCTGCGCTCAGGAAGACCAACGATATCGTCGAGGGCAGGACATAGGGGTTCGTTGCCTGCAAAGTCGCTAGTTGAGGCGTTCAGGACTGCAGCGAGGAATATGGAAGATGGCGAAGGGAAGAGGAGGGTGGGTGGTAGGGTAAGAGCTTACACCACAGGTTGCAAGCAAGATGATCCAAGGGAGAAGGAGAGGGAGAAGGAGAGGGAGAGGGAGAGGGAGAGGGAGAGGGAGAGGGAGAGGGAGAGGGAGAGGGAGAGGGAGAGGGAGAGGGAGAGGGAGAGGGAGAGGGAGAGGGAGAGGGAGAGGAGGGTCAGTAGAAGTGCCGCCATGACCCCGATCCGTGCTTTTGCTAGTGGTATGCCTCTTCCCCCTCCTCCCATTCCCGGAGATACCTCTCCCATTAGCACAAGTAAGAGAACCCGAAGTCCAGGCCACGGGTCGTACCGATCATACACGTCTTCCCCATACTCTCCCAGCTCCAATCAACCGCCAACATCAATATCAACACCAAACACCCCACTCGTTAGTTACGACACTTCTCCAGTTGCTTCGCACCTCACTACCAACCACAGCTACTACCATTCCGAAAAGCACAACACACTCTCAGAGAAACAAGAATACAAGGAGCAAAAGCCTCCCTCAGCAGTGAAACAGTTGCTTTTGGGCGTGAAACGAAGAAGAGCACTTTCTAGTTTGGCCTATTACTGTTCGACTGGGATACCTAGTTCAACGCTGGGTGATGGAGCGAGAGCCGGAGGAGATGGGGTTGGAATTGGGGCTGCTGGGGGGATCAAGCACTAGACCATCTCGGCAACATCAATGCTTTAATGGACATTTCCAATGCTGACACTCGCACATACTTGAAAGAATTTTTGGTGTGTGTGTGTGTATAGGTGTGAGGTTGAGCTCAGATCGCCGATCGGACCTAGATCCGGTTCTCAACAAGACGATAGGTTCTGTGGGGCCTTTGTGATGTCAAAAGAGGTGAAGGGATGCCATGCTCAACCTGACATCCTCAGAAGCAACAAGAGAAGTGTAAGGAGAGAGTACGCGAGTAGTCGCCTTCCCACGGCTGGACTCTATCCATGAAATGTGACTTTACAACGTTACTCGGTCGAGTGGAACTACAACGGATCGGAAACTTGCGTGTTCACATGGAGAGCTGCAGTATGTAAGTTCGCCTTTGGCTCTCCTGGTGCAGAGGCGAGCGAATTCCATACACCCGAGCAAATTAAGGACAAGAGATACAGAAGCGAGAGAGGGTGTGTGAAGCGCTTGTTCCTCTTGGCTTTCTAGGGTGCACGAACTCTAAGCTGCCGCGTACTGTAGAACCTCTTCTGCTGGTGAGTGTGCGTGTATGAGAGAGACGGTGTTCGAAAGGCAAGGATGAGGAGGAGGTCCCTGAAGCCTATACACATTAGTTAGGCAAAGAGAAAGCCCTGTGCCTGACTTGCGCTATATTGAGGCGTTTTTCAAAACAGAAGAGTTGCGCTTCTTGGCTGTCAGGCGCTTTGACCCTCTCTAACTCCGTCTTCCGAAGATTCACTCGGAATCCAACACACTGCACACACACTTGCATCTTATCTTCTTCCCGGTTACCTCACCCTATCCTCACCCTCCCGTCGCGTATGGACCTATCACGTACAACCTTTAAGGGCTCATCTAGCGCAAGTCGAGCGATCCACCGATCCACCGATCCACCGTTGCTACCAACCTCGAAGCAGCCTATATACCGGCTAGCAGTGCACTTAGCATGCCTCGTCTGGAAACAACCTCAGGCTGGCCCCGTTTCATCTCGGACCTTCGATCGCTCTCCCCCTTCTCTCCAACCCCACCATCCTCCCGTCTATCCATCTTGAAATCTCTCCTTCTGCGCTCAGTCCGCCTCACCTCCACCCCTCCTTCCTCTTCTCCTTCCACCCCACCTTTACTTCCACTCCGGATCCGTCCGTTTATCCTGCTCTTAACAATCTTTGTCCTTATCTTGCTCGGATTACTTGGTTTCCATCCCTCAGCATCGCTCCTCTTATCCATAAACGACAAGTTACTCCACTTTATCTGTTTTTTCCTCGCCACTGCATTGTTCTACCTAATATGGGACGTAGACGAGTCAGCCCGTTCCTCGTACCTCTGGCGAAACGCATCGTTGATTCTAACACTAATAACCTGTTTCGTAGTAGGAGGGGTGGGAAGCGAAATAGTTCAGGGTATGTTGCCGTATAAAGTCTTTCAACTAGGTGACATAGTAGCGAATCTACTAGGGGCTGGAGGAGGATTGTTTTTCGCTTGGCATGGCGAGAAAAGGTGGAGAGCGCGGAGGGAGTTAGAGAGATTATATGCTCCGCTGGATAGCGAGGAGTATGGCGATTTGGATCTGGAGGAAGGAGATGAAGAGGAGGAATTGGAGACTATGCCAAGAATGCAAGATGGAGGGGGAGCGTTGAAGTCTAGTCTGAAACAAACCGGAGCGGGCGGGGGAAGCGGGATAGGGGGGAAGAAAAAGGCTAGGTTTGGTGGTGGTGAGATTTGGGATGATACCGTGGACGATTTCGGTGGAGCAAGTTCGAGTCTTGGTGGGAATGCGAGGCGGAGAGAGGATCTGTTTTCTATTGACGACGATGATGAGGATGATGAGGACGAAGGGGGAAAGACAAAAGCGAATGCGAATACTGCACCACTAAGTACTGGCGATGAAGATGTTTGGAAGCAAGCAGACAAGTAAGCCTTACCCTGAAAGCAAGCTTATCATGGACACGCTTTCAGCTCGGTGAGGCGGAATTCAGCAATGCAATCCTCTCGCTGTCAACCGTTTTGACTTGCTATGCTGTGATGCTGGCATGTGAGAACCAACTTACTCCGAAACTAACAATCAGATCACCATTAGTGCCTGCCCTTGTTGCTTCTTCGATCAACCGCAACCACAGACCTCGCAACGCATTCAGCACAAGTCATCGGAAACAAGAGAGAAAAAAAAAAAAAAAAACCAAGCAGAATGCGATCACGACGTAAAACACAAGAGTGAAGATATGCGAGAGAGATGAGAATAGAATCGAAGAGAGAAAGTCCGTATTGGCTGAGTCGTTGGTGCAAGAACCCATCCTTGGAGCTAGGGTGAAGTTGCGATCTTTAGGCACCAGCATCGTTCAGCACCTGTTGGAAAAGCTGTTTGGTTGGGAGCATGTTCGGTGGTCTGTTTCTAAGCCACATTAGGGGAAGTTTGGAGCCGTCGAATGCCATCATCTGCAGCGCAAAGCTAGCCTCTCCCTTTGGTTTGAACCCTGGACTGTTGTCCTGATAATTATACCAACTGCTGATCAACTCGAACTCCGCATAGTGATAAATGCTGCTCGTCTGCGCTCCACACGGATCGAGAACCTGAATATATCCATCTGCAGGGAAAGGTTGGAGTGTGATGGAGCCGTTTGAATGGAATTGATAGGTTCCATGTTGCCAGATTAGCGAGGCTTTGAAACAACGGTTGGTGACGGCATTCGAGGCGAATTGATAGCGGGATTCTTCGAAATAGCCGTTATCGGTGAAGGAGTAGGAAATGCCGGTAGTGGCAGGGAGGGTGAAGGATTGAGTTACGGGGTTGAAAAACTCGATTCCGGTGGTGACATTTTGGGAGCCAGAAGACCAGGTGCCGTAGATGGAGGTTACGTTTTGGAATGTTAGGCGTTCGTCTTGGGCCCAAACGCTGGTGGTGGCAGCAGCGAGTGCGAGGAGGAAGGTGGATGAGAGTTTCAACAACATCTTCGGATGAGATGATGGCTGGTCTTGATGGACAGCGAAGTGATGAAGTGGGTGTGAAGTGGGTGTGAAGTGGGTGTGAAGTGGGTGTGAAGTGGGTGTGAAGTGGGTGTGAAGTGGGTGTGAAGTAAAGCGCGGTAGGATTCAGCGCAGTCGCGCTTGTTGGAGGCGGAAGGATCGCGTTTGGATGCACTGTCGATGCTTCCTTAAAAAGCGAACTTGGAAGTGGTGGTGATGGTGTGAGCAAAGGAGCGTGCAAGAAAGTGATGGTGGTGATGATAGCAGTGAGTGTTGTTGGCGTCGAACTTGAAAGCTCGCAACCCGCGATGCTAGCCAACAAGGGGATTTTTTTGGAGGAAATCCATCAAATCGATAATGCACCGATCCGAGGCAGCGCTTGCTCTCTCGAAAATGCATTTTAATTTCCATTTTCTCGGAGCATGAACTACGGTTCTAGAGGCCTGATGCGCAGGTTGCCAAATTTCGAGCCAGAATTCAGAGGCTATCTTGACAACCGCCGATTCACAAGTCTGAGAGAGAGATCTTGAGGAAATCAAGATCCCGATTGTCGTCAGATCGCTTCTTTCACACAATGCTTCCTCCGCTCATCACTGACTAGCAATACGGATGAAAGTGCAATGGGATGATGTTGATTGATGATGATGAACTAATATCCCTACAGATCGATCGCCTATAAGAGCTAGCTGGCTGTGACACGGGAAACCCCCTCCAGCGCCTCTGCTGCAGCAGCAAGCGCCTCTATCGGACCACAATCCTTCAACCTTTCCAACACCGGTTTCGTCTGTGTTAGACACTTTTTCACCGCTTCTTGTCCCACTGCACCCCTACTTTCCCCCTCTCCAATTGCGGTAGTGGCACGACAAAGACTAATAGCCAGAGCACAAGCATTGCTCGCAAACTGAGGAGGCATCCTAGCATCTCTCCTTGCCAGCACCAAATTCACCATATCCAATGCACAAGCAGGTGGTGGCAGCGGATGCGAAGAAGTAGAAGCCGAACTATCCACCGTTGATCTTCGCCTCGGCGCTCGTAGTGCAGCAGCTTCGCTATCAGAAGCCATCTCTTCGTCTTCCTCCTCGTCGGCGGTAGGTTTGGTAGGTTTGGTAAGAAGCGAGAGACTGACGAGTTCCGCACCCATCCGTTCGCTTCCTACGAGAGTAAGGGCGATGATCCCTTCGTTGACCAGAACGGGGTATTTGGGTGAAGTGCGGACCATTTCTGCTAGCGATTGGATTACGTCCCTCCTCACCAACTTTTTTCTTGCTGAGAAGAGGGTTTCCTCTGAAAGCTCGGAACTGGGACGAGATGCCGAGTTCCATAGAGATTTGACGACGTTGACCAGGACTCGGGTCGCTTCCATCTTGGTCGGAACATCATCCACTCTTCTAATCATATCCACTACCGCGTTCAGCCCCGCACCCTCCACTAGACGGACAGCATTCTCCCCAACCCCACTACACAAATGCTTCAACAACCCCACAGTCGCAAACTGCAACGGTTGAACCATATCTTTATCCTTACCCATGAACCTCACTACTGCATCCACCACCCCCAATTCGCCAATTACCCTTTTGTTCGCGGCCGGAATGGAAAGGTTCTTCAGCAGCGAAACTAAGCCGTGTGCTACTTTGATATCATCCGCATCCCTCAGCAGTGCCGCGAGAAAGGGGGCGAGTTCGTGTTCTTGTACGAGAGAAAGACAGTGTGCGTCGCTTCGAGCGAGGTTGCCGAGAGCAAGCATTCCACAGCTGACGAGATCGTCGCGTGTTTTGGGATCGTATCGAATCCAGGTTTTGAGTCGATGGATGAAGCCATATGCTGAATCGAAGAGGATGACCATGTTGGAATCATCTCCGGAGATAGCGACGACTGCGCGTGCGGCGGAAGCTTTGATCGAGCCGAAAGCTTTTCGCATCTCGTCGGCTGCGGCTGCGTCTTCGCTTGACTGAGCCTCGTTGCTGGAGGGGAAGTCCCTTACCCACTCTCGGGGAAGTTGAGCACGCTCAACGAATGACATCAACGAATCCAAACCCCAAGTCTTAGCCGCAGCCTCCCCTTCGCTGTCCATAGTTCTGACCGCACGCTGCCTAAACACATGCTCCTCAACAGCACACGTCTCCAACAACCCCCCAATAGTCTGCAAGATCTCTGCATCCGAATCCACCAACTCTTCAACATCATCCGTATCCAACTCCAACCTCCTCTCTCCCTCCTTCCCCTCTTCTTTCGGAATATAGAACGAAAGCGGACGAAGCAACTCATCGAAACACTTCCTCGCAAGAATCCCTCTTACATCCCTCGTCCCCCCCAAACCACCCCTCTCCTCATCCTCCTCATCCGAAGGCGTTGAAACATCTCCCTCCTTCTCCTCCTTGGCATCGTCAAATATCTCCTGAACGACTCTCCACGCCCAACTACTAACAGTCGCACCCATCTTCATCTTCCCCACCGCCTCCGCATCATTTTCCATCTCCACCGTCAAGGGTTCTGCCCACACATGCGGCAGATACACCCTCTCATGCGAGGCAACCCTCGTCAAAACCCGGATACACTCTGCATTCGCAAGCGACTGTTTTGTAGCGATATGCTCCAACTGCATGTTCAGCACCGCACCCATCGCTGCTCGGAGGAAAGTGAGGATCTTGACCGAGAACAGCGCCGATGAGCGGGACTGTTCTTGTTTGCGCAATACCGCAGATACGGCAGCGAGGACGGTGGGGGCGGCGTTGAGTGCGTCGAGCAAGGACCGGTTTGCGTCGTGATCGATGCACAAGTTGGCGAGGACACGGAAGATCTCGATTGCCGCTTCGAGAGCGTGGCTGTTAGGAGGCTGTTTGGAGGGTGAGGATCCGGTGCAAAGCCAGAGTTGGAGGGCTGAAACACAGTCTGCGGGCAATCGGGAGGTGCCGAGAGGTGTACGATGTCGTCCAGAGCGAAGAATGTCGGCGATGGGTTTGAGCTCTCTTGCTAGGCTATCCCACAACGCGTTCAACTCGAAATCTTGAGAAGAGGATGGCGAGAGAGAGTAGGCTGGACCTGCTGCTTCCGAAAAGAAAGGCTCGTTCGCTTTGAGAACAGAAGGTGAATCTACGACATTGGCACTACCCGGCAGTGGAGAGCTTGTATCAAACGTAGCAAGGATCGGAAGTCCAGATGGACGGTTGTTGCGAGAAGGATCAACGATTGCGCTGGCTGAAGGTGCAGGAGCGGAAGAATCCAATGTAACAGTATCAGACCGAGCGGGTGCGGATTCAGGTGTGATAGTGCTAGCTATTGAGCTTCCAGTCGCTTGACGGACTGGACTTGCAATCAAGCCGCTGCTTCCCTGGCCGGAGAAGGAGATGCCAGAGTCGTTGGCGATATTGAGAATAGTCGAAGTCTTGTGAATCTGATGCACGATCCTGGCAAGTTCGTCTTCGAGCCTGCCTGAGCTGGACGAGTCCGAGGAGGGGATGTTGGAGGAAAGTCTCATCTTGACACAAAAGGATCGAGCTGGACCAGATGAAGAGCGGCAATGTCGTTTGAGACTGGGTCTGCATGGGTAAAAGTCAGCAGATGAGGGAAGGGAGGGGGAGGGAAGCCAAGGTGCGAAGCCAAAGCAGAAGCACAAGCACAAGCACAAGCAGCATTAGAAAGGATGACGGGCAGTGCTGCTGACTTGACACTTTTTTTTTGGCTGATTGTTCGCAGATTCGCCAAAAAGGGTCTTTCTCTCGAGTTCAACAGCCTCCTGCACTTGACGCATCCTTACAAGCTTGTCGATAGAATCAATAGCATCGAGTGATCTGCTTGGTACTACTCTGTACAAGACCGGCTGATGGACTGGCCGACAGTGCCGAAAAGTGCAGCAAGAAAGCTCGAATCGTTGCCGACTTGGGAGAAATCAGTTTTGCAGTGCTGATATGCGGCCAAAGCTCGACAGTCAATCCGGATTGCACAGCCCCGCCGATTCTTCTTGTGTCGCCTTTCTCACCTGCTGTCCTAAGTAAGTTACCTCCTACCATCCGTCATTTATCTCAACAGATCGCATCCACTTCTAGCGTACAGAGCATGGCGATCATCTCCCTGTCAACATCTCCCTGTCACAACATGCACACCATCGCACTTCACTCAGACGAGCCGATTGCAACTGTAACATCAGTTAGTCACTGCCGCCGACTTGGGTTGTGTCTATGATTTCATCCCTCACGATCCAGCCTTTGTGTGGTATGAACAGGACGCAGTCGAGTATAGATCGCACAGCCGCAAGTGTATCAGGGTATCGTAGTGTGGCCAAGATTCTTGTGGGTCGATGTCTGTTGGCTTGCCAACGCACTGCCGAGAGAGAGAGAGAGAGAGAGAGAGAGAGAGAGAAGAGAAGCGTGCAAGTTGAATTTAGGTACACCGCTTAGTAAGGCCACAGTCAGGCGCTCAACTTAAGCAAGTGGATCTTCACAAAAAGTGCTGCTATTTCCATGAGGAAGTGACGACTAGACAGGAGTATATATACATGCTTTGGCATCCAGCTAAGCCTACTCTCTCGAGTCATGCCCATGTGCCATGTATCTTCCTTTCATTACCGTTGTCATGTTATCATACCTCCTGCATGCCATGGTGTCGACCCTCGAGCATAAGTTGCATGTGCCCCCACTAGTTTTGCATCCATCTCATCCTCCTTGTCGCTTGGTGTCTTCCCGATTCCCCGATCATGAGTGTTCTGATCTAACACATTATTTCTTGACAATACCGATGTATCTTCAACTGTGCAGAGAGACTTCAAGGTGGAGGCCGTAAATTTCTGTAATGTTAGGCTACCATAACCAACATCTCTAATCAGATCGGGCAGATCGAGATCGACCTCCACGTGACCTCAGCCACTCTATGAGTCCGCAAAAGGTGGCCGCTGCACGCTCATTCGTTGAACCCCACACCTCGAATCGAGCGGCGAATACCTTGCACCTCACTCCCCCCTCATCACCATCAGCAGCAGCATCAAGTAGTAGCGCAGACCTCTTCGCGCGCTCCCTTCTGTCTAGCATGGTTCTCTCCGATCTCGGCCGTCGGATCAATTCGGCCTTCCAAGATCTCTCCAAAGTCCCCACCGTCGATGCTGCCTCCATCGACCAACTCCTGAAATCCGTCTGCAATGCCCTCATCGAAGCCGATGTAAACGTCAAACTTGTCGCCAACCTCCGCTCTCGGGTCAAAGCTCAAGTTACAGCTCTACTCAACGATAAAGCAAACGCCAACTGGACCGACACACAAAGACGTCAACGAGTTCAAAAAGCCGTTTTCGACCATCTCGTTGCTCTTGTAGATCCTTTTCATGGCCAGACGAAAACAGACGATGAATCGGGTGCTGTCGTTCCTTCTAGCAATGCTGGCCCAGGGGATATCTTCAAGCCGAAGAAGGGAAAGCCTAATGTCATCATGTTCGTAGGTTTGCAGGGTTCGGGTAAAACGACTTCGTGTACCAAATTGGCCCTGTACTACCAAAAGCGAGGTTTCAAAACGGGTTTGGTCTGCGCAGACACTTTCCGAGCAGGTGCTTTTGATCAGCTGAAACAGAACGCAAGCAAGATCAACGTCCCCTTCTACGGATCCTACACCGAAACCGACCCTGTCGCCATCTCTGCTGCAGGTGTAGCCTCCTTCAAACAAAACCGATTCGAAGTAATCATCGTCGACACTTCCGGACGTCACAAACAGGAGCAAGAACTGTTCGACGAGATGCGCGAAATCGACGTCGCCGTTACCCCCGACCTTACCATCATGGTCCTCGATGCAAACATCGGTCAAGCGGCAGAAGCCCAATCCCGTGCATTCAAAGAAGCTGCTGGCTACGGTGCCATCATCGTCACAAAACTCGACGGACACGCAAAGGGAGGTGGAGCAATATCCGCCGTCGCTGCTACCTCCACACCCATTATGTTCATTGGTACCGGTGAACACGCTGCTGATCTCGAACCGTTCCGTGCTCAACCTTTCATCTCCAAGTTACTGGGTATGGGAGATATCAGTGGATTGATGGATAAGATGGAAGAGATGCAGATGAATGGAGGGCAAGAGAGGCAACAGGAGATGTTGAAGAAGATTGGTGAGGGTGGTGTGTTTAGTATTAGAGATTGGAGGGAGCAGTTGTCGAATATTATGGGGATGGGACCGTTGAGTAAGATCGCAGGGATGATTCCGGGGATGGGCCAAATGTTGAGTGGAGCAGGAGGGGATGATGAAGCGGCGGGAGGGAAGATGAAGAGGATGATGTTCATTACTGATGCTATGACTGCCGAGGAACTTGACTCTGATGGAAGGTTGTTCTATGCTCCCATCCGTTCAAAGAAGCCTCCTGCACCGGTGGAGAGCAAGCAAGTGGCGATTGCAGAAAGCTCCACTGCGGCTGGTAGGGCAAAGAAAAAGAAGAAACCTCTGCAGAAAGTTCGCATGACCGCCCGCGCTCGTCGTGTAGCTCGTGGGTCAGGTACAAGCGTCAAAGAAGTCGAAGAATTCTTGATGCAATACCGAATGGTAGGGTCAATGGTGAAGAAGATGGGAGGAAAGGATGGCTTCTTGCGTCAGATGGGTATGGGAGGTGCAGGAGGAAAGGGCAAGATGCCAGCTCCAGGTATGCTTCCCCCCGGAATGTCGAGAGAACAAGTTATGCAGATGCAAAACGCACTCCCTCCCGATATCAAAGCTCAACTTCGACAGCCAGGTGGACGAGAAAAGCTCCTGCAGCAGATTCAATCAGGAAACATCCCAGAAGGTCTAGCCGGGATGGGTGGAATGGGCGGAATGGGTGGATTAGGAGGACTAGGAGGGTTAGCGAACATGTTTGGCGGTGGTGCAGGAGGACCAGGTGGCGGGGGGATGCCTTCGATGCAACAAATAATGCAAGGAATGGGTGGAATGGGTGGAATGATGAACATGATGAAGGAAATGATGAGCGGCGGCGGTGGTGGAGGAGGTGCTCCTCCTTGAGGAGAAAGAGATGGTGTTGGTCAAACGAGCAAGATGCTGTCGAGAAGCGGACTTGTTTTGGAAATGAACCGATTTGATGTCGAGAAGCCTTTCGATGCATGTTTTCCGCTTGCCGCCCACGCTTGATTTCGTTTCCACTTCCCACTCCCACTCTCGCCACTTCACTTTCCCCTCTCCCCCTTCTTTCCCTTGTTTGTCTCCCTGTACAGATATGTGCTCAAATCAAAATCAACCATATGCGCCACACAATCCTTTCGAAAGCTGTCATAAGGATCGCCTGTGCAGCGCTAGTCTACGAGATCAGCTCTGCAAGAACCCCCCACCACACACACACAGTCATGCTCAAACTCGCACATTGAAAACAGAAGCAAAATGTAAAATATGATTGATTGAGACACGACAAAAAGAAGACAAACAACGACGATGACGAGAAAGTGAGAAAAGAACAAGTGGTGGCGATGAGGTCGAGATTAGGACATGTTCGGATACGGCGAGGCTTGACCTTGACCTTGACCCTGACCTTGCTGCTGTTGCTGCTGCTGCATAAACCGCTGGTGGTCGCCGTATTGAGGAGCAGAGCCACCAAATCCAGCATTGCCGCTGTTCAGCTGGTCATAAGGCGAAAAAGAGCCACCGAAGCCTCCCATTCCACCTCCATAGCGGTTGCCGCCGAACTGCTGCTGCTGCTGTTGTTGCTGGGCGACCTGAACCTGTGCACGGGTCATCGACATGATGGCTGGGTCATTGAAAGGCAGGTCGGATCCAGAGCCTTGTTGACCACCGTAGCCTGTGCGACGTCCTGCAAGCAGCTGAGCCAACAAGGGGTCCGAGGGATTGCCGTTGCCACTACCATTGAGTCGGTTCTGCTCAGAGTGATCCCTGCCACCCGATGCAAATTGCGCTTGCTGCTGAGCTCGTTGGGCTGCCTGCTGCTGAAGTTCAGCGAGGAAACTGACACCGCTACCGTTGGTGAGCTGGGGCTGCTGCTGCTGCTGCTGCTGCTGTTGTTGTTGTTGTTGTTGTTGTTGTTGTTGCTGGAGCGAATCGGATGCATTGCCACCAAGGCTGCTACCTCCGAGCTGGTGCAACGATGCAAGCAAAGCCTGCTGCTGGCGGCTGGCAGGAGCAGAGATGCCGGGAGGAGGCGTGTTGGTACCGAAGCGACTGCCAAAGCCACCAGGACCACCAATGCCGGGGGGTGGCCTCGAGAGACCCATACCCGGGAATCCACCAGACTCGCGTCCGCCGTTCAAGCCGAATACTGCTGCGGCAGAAGCTCCACCATCTCCAAGTCCGTTCAAGCGATCAGCTGTGTTGTCCTGATCAAAGACACTGCCCAACAGGCTGGTGGCATCCTTTCCAACTCCGCAGCTGTCCCCATCGCGGAAGCCCTGCTGCATCAGCTCTGTACGCAAAGGCGAAGCACCCATGAAGGAGTCAGACTCCTTTCGCTTGGCAAAGTCGAAGCGCGAGGCACGCTTGGATGCATCCTGTCCTGTCTCGAGCGAGTCCTCCTGGCCGATACCACCAACACCGATGCTGCCGCCGCCGAAACCTGCACCGACATGGCTGTCCTGTCCCAGCATCCTCCTCGTCTGATCGGTGATGTTGAACGAGCTCGGGTAAGGGCTGTCACCGAACGAGCTGCCATCCTCCTTGATCGTCTCTCCAGCGCCAGGCGCAAAAGGATCAAACGAGCCTGAGTAGCTGAGAGGAGCCGGAGAAGCAGTCGAGCTGCGGTTGGGTGCTCTCACGATACCAGGAGGGGGCGTTCCAGCGGTCACGAGGCTGGAATGAACAGCCAAAACACCGGGCGGCGCACCAAACGGACTGAAGGTTGTGAAAGCACTGGTGAGCTCGGAGGGTCCGTCGTTGTTGGCAAGCTGCTGGTTAGCGGGCAAGTTGAACGAAAAGTCGCCATCTTTGAAGCTCGAGAGAGCATCGTCGAAGTCGGGGAATGGACTGGGCTTGACGATCTCTGGCTCTGCTTCTCGTCTCTGCAGCATGTCGTCGAGCAACGCTTGAGCGCTCGAGGAAGGCTGGTAGTTGGAATTGGGATGATCGCTCTCGGTCTGTGGTGTCGTCGGTCGAGAATCTGTCGTCGATGCGGACCGTGCCAAACCTGGAGGTGGCGAAGCCTTGGCAAATCCGGGAGGTGGAGGTAGTGGTGAATCGGTCCCTGCCGCTTTCGGAGTTGCCGAAGCGCTCTGCTCTTTTCGTGATGTCGCTGTGGATGTTGTCGAATTAGCCTCTGCCGTCGATGTGGGCTGTGCTTTGCCAGGCAGAGGAGAAGACGGCCGAGATGTGATGGGCGAATCGGTGCCAAGTACAGTTGGAGATTCGGGTCGACCACTGGCGAGAGCAAGCTTGTTCTTTGAGGTCGAAGATTGCTTCTGGGCTTTCGGGGTAGATGGCTTCTGCGAACTTGCTTTCCTTGCCAGGGCAGATGCTGAGCTTGCGGACAACGGTGGCATGTCGGAATCGCGGAAGGGACTACCGACAATGACCAACGCAGGCGAAGGTGCAGCCGACATGGGCTTTCCAGACGCCCAGGAAGCTGTCTTTGGTAGAGCCGATGACTCGGCATCTGCGCTGCTGAAGAAGTCGGATCGCTTTGGCGGTTGTGTAATGCCCAAGGAAGCTGGTTTGACCTTGTTTTCGGTGTCTTTGGCGGCGTGACGCAGTGTGGAGAGATCCTCTTTCGTAAAGCTGTCGGCCTCCTCTCCAGGCTCATGCAGGTAGGTGCATCCTGGATTGGTGCATGGCAAGTTGCGTAAATAGGTGGTGCAGTATTTGGTGGTGCCGTAACTCGCTCGAATGATCCTGCCGTCGCTTCCCTTGCTGCCGTCGATAGCAACGATTGCCTTTGCGGCATCCTCCTTGCGATGATATGTGACATAGACGCCAAGCGCTGTCTCGGAAGTTCCCATGATAAGCTTGGATGCGGTATTCCGTTTGCTGATCAAGATCTTGGAGATGCGTCCATACTGTCCGAAGTACTCGTTGCTGCGCAGGGTAGGGATAAGCTCCTCCTTGGCGAGTTTAGAGCTGAGACCGACGACGTAGACGAGATTCTTCTGAACTACACGCATGTTGGCCAGATGCTTGCGGTTCATGGACTCGAGTTCCTTCTTTTCCCTCTCCTTCTGCTTCTTTGCCTGTGTAAGCCTCTTGATCTCTTCAGCAGTCATGGGCTTGAACTCTACCGTCTGATCCGAATACTTGCGACGACATGCTGGACATCTTCCGTTCAAGTTCTGCTTGATGTGATGCCAGCAGAATCGGCAGATCTGGTATCCACATGGGCATGGCTTGAAGTTGGCGTCCGAGAGATCGATCTCTTCCAAGCACAATGGGCAGTCCATGTCCTCCTACACACAAACGACGAGCGATTGAATGGAAGAAAAGAAGGGAGAAAGGGTCAGTAAAAGAGGGAGCGGGGGTGTCTGTCTGTGAGGAGCAAGGGATGAAAGATGCGACGTACCTCTTCATCTGACCAATACGCATCCTGTAATCGGCACTGCTGAGCTTGGCTGACGTCAAATTTGTTCGGCGCTGGTGGTAGACCGTTGGCGGCATTATGCGTCTCTGGTGGTGGTGGTGGGCTGGGCGCATGGTTGGCGCTATGTGAATACGAATGCGAGCCATGGTTGAGAGAGTCGGCAGCTGGTGCACCTGGACCGACCACCAGTCCAAGCGGTGGAAACGCCGGACCGGTGGTGTTGGTGGTAGGAGCCGTCCTCTTGGCCATGATGGGGTCTGGCTGCTACGAACAAAGACCAAAGACGCAACCGCTCAAGGACGGAGGCGTTGAGCTCGGACACCGGTCAGCGAACGAGCGAGAGCGAGAAGAGTGATGGTATGATGACGGTGATCAGCGCGGGGCGCTTTGCGGTTGGTCGATGGGATAGAAGGTCAGCGGACTGAGAATAAAGCCGACTCGATCGACAGTGCTGGGTGTGGCCGTTGTCGAAAGTCGTTCCGAGGTAAGAGCGTAGATGCTAGTTCGATCTGATCGATGCTGCTGCCGTGAACTGAGTCGTAGAGAGGTTGGCAGGAACGAGCGCGGCGAAGAGATAAAACGCTGATGAGATCGAGTCGCTGCTGCGATGGCTGGTGTTGAAGGTGAAGAAAGATGCGGAAGGTGGAGAGATTGCGGATGATGATGAAGACGAAGAGCAGTTCGAGTCAAATTCGACCTTTCTCTATCTGTTAACGCTCACTGCCAAAGCGCGAAGCTCGAAAGACTCTCTCGGCTCTTGGGCAGAATCCCAACTGTGACTGCGCAATGCAGAGAAAGAAGGCTACACACACAGCTCTCTCTCTCTCTCTCTCTCTCTCTCAGAAGTCTTATCGTGCGAATGGATAGGTGCGCACTTTTCAATGGTGAGCGAAGGCGCACGTGACCAACGCGCAGCAACTCCATTTCGTCGCAATCTTTGAATCCATTTCACTCGCTCTCCTCTCTTTCTTTTTCTCCATCACCTTCTCTTCGTCGCGCTTGCCTCCATGCTGCGCTTCGTCAAGTTTCTCCCTCCCTCCCTTACCCGTTTTACAATCATTTCACATCTCACGTTTCATTAGTTCTTATATCGCTTCTTGTATTTCGTTCTCGCGCGCATTCCGCCTCGCTTACATACGACGCTCGACCGGCCAGGGCTGGGAGCTCGCAAGCGACTCACTCGAGTTAGGCAATTTAACATTCCTTTTTTTCCTCAATTTCTCTGCTTCCTTTTCCTACAATTTTCACGCGTTGTCAAGGGCGATAACTCACCGTTGATATAGGCCCTCCTCGCCTTGGAAAGGCGTCAGAAAGTCATAAAGTCACGCCTCACGACACCGCGCCTGGAAAAGTGTCACACACGCACGCAACTTGAACGTCGCGCTCTGCTGCCTTGTTTTGTGAGCCTCTCCGTTTTTCATGGTTGGTTTTTTTTTTTTTGTTTTTGTTTTTTTCTTCCCTAATTTTTGTGAGCAAAAATCCGACTCTTTTTTTCTTTCTTTTTTTATGACCGCTTCGAAAGAAGAAAGCGCTGTGCTGCCTCTGAGCTTTTGCCCCTCTCCTGCTCCGCAATACAAATGGTTCAATCTGGAAGAATCACTTTTGTATTCGATCACTTCGAACCGGGCGATACGCACAGACCAAAGAGACACTTTCGCTCCACATAGAGAGAACTGCTCGCGAAGCTGTGTAAGGTCGGGTGTTCGAGGTCATCAAGCTTCAATCTGCATTACCGCAACCTTCTCGTCATCATCAGCAACACATTCCCGCATCCACGCTCAACATCTCTGTCTGGCATTCGGAGGCTTTAGCAGACAACATCCAGGTATCTGCCTGTCCTTCAAAGAGCGTCTGCGTGCGCTTCGATACACGCGCAGCCAACCTCCAGCGTCTCCGGTCCACCAAAGCTATCCATCCCTCACAAACGAAAAGCGGACCGCATCTATAGATTCATCATGGCCGCAGGTCTCAAAAGTAAGCACAACGTCCAGAGCTCCCATTGCTAGACTGGCTCGCTATCAGAGTAAACGCTCACCATGCATCACGCTATCTGGTCCCTACCCTCCTTGACAACAGCCATCATCCTGCTCTCCTTCGTGCTAGCCCTGGGCTTTCTCCTCATCATCCTCTCCTGCGCACTCTGGTCCAACTGGCTTCCACTTCTCGTCGCACTCATCTATGTCTTGACACCGCTACCCAACAGCATGTGCGCACGATGCGCCGGAGCGGACGACTTTTCAGCAGACTACAACAGCGGTTTTCTCGACTTTGGTAACTTCATGACCGGCGTTATGATCGTTTCTGGCTTCGCGCTGCCACTCTCACTGGCACATGCTGGTGTCATCGCACCAACGGCTTGCTGGATGTCGATCGCTGGTGGAGGTCTTGTTTACGGTACGATCATGACTTACTCTGGTTTCTTTAACGAGTCGGAGGACTACTAGTTCAGCTCAACATTGTCGACTCTCATTCCGTCCTCTGTACATACGACTCTGCATCGATCAGCAACACATAGTTCATGGGTACCATCATAATGCGCGATGCTTTGGATGTGACACGGTACAAATACAATTGACAGATGCAAACAACGGATGGACGTTGTGCTTAAGACGAGCTCGATCCTTGCCCAACAGCAGCCAATCGCTGCTTCTTACGCTCCAAATACCTCTGCTTAGCCTGCGATATCGCCTCTGTATCATTCCGCTTTGCATCCACCTTCTCCTTCTCCTTCCGCAATGCCTCCTCCTCTTCCGCCGCTCTCTTGCGTTCCAGCTCCAACATCTGTTCTTCTATCAATGCGCTCCGTTTTGATTTGTGCGCATCCCTGTTCATCTTTGCCTCATACTCTTCTTGTCGCCTCTGATCGCGTTTTCTTCTCGACTCTCTACTCTCGCCTTCTGTAGAGTTTGCTTTGGTGTCGTCGGTGGTCTTGCGTCGCTTAGAGACGATGTTGAGACCTGTACTGAGTAAAGAGCGTTTATCGACGATTTGGTTGTCGTCGTTAAGCTCCACTTCGAGGCCTTTGGATCTTGCTTCGTTTGCTAGGTCTATGTCGGTGCGTTCTCGTGATTCTCTTTCCTCAGGTGCATTGTTCACTTGTGACTGTGATGTGGAAGACCAAATCGAGGATGTTGGAGCGGCCAGTGAAGCGGAGATAGCTGCATCTCGGGCAGCATTGGTTTCGTTGAGCATGTCCCGATAGAACGAGCCCATGCCTTTGTTCGCTTTTCTCTGTTCCGTCTCTTCTTTGTTCTGCTGTTCTTCCGCTTTTGCCAACTCTTCCTGTTGCTCTTTGTATGCGTTGGTCACAAACGATTCTTTATCTGCAAACTCATCTCCTTCCGCTTGCCGTTGCTTCTGAATTATGCGTGCTTCCGCTCGTAAACGGTCTCGCTTGCGCTGTTCGGCAGACTCCAGTATACCATCGACATATTTGGGCTTCTTGGTCTCATCCTCAGCTTGCTTAGCCTGTTTGACTCTGCGTTCGGCATCCTTGATCGTATCGTAGACACCATCGTAGTCGAATACTGATGCGTCGAGCTGTTCGGCTTCTTGTTGCTTCTTCTTTTCGGTGCGCGTTGGTGGTGCTACGCCGTGAAAGTTTGGTCGGCTTTCTTTTGCTTTGCGGCGACTTTCTGACGCTAACGTCAGTCCTGCAGAGCCGTCGTCTTCGTCCTCATCGCTTGCATCGTCGAATGCTAAAGCTGAGGGTGCAATGTTTGGCTTTGCGGCACCGGATAGCGCAACCTTTGCAGGCTTCAGCCCGAAAGACAGCTTTGATGGTCCTGCATTCGACATGGCGGCATACGGACCGGGCCTTGGGCCGCTTGTGCGAGTTAGCTTCGATCAACGCTCGAGATGATGGTAGCAAGAAGTCTGCCAAGCTTTGCCGTCGAACACATTTGCAAGTTTTCGAGAACCAAAAAAAAAAAAAAAAAAAAAAAAAAAGGGTTCGATGCCTCCACAGTGTGCACACGGCTCTCTTTGCTTTTCTAAGGTGGCTCGTGCCCCGCGCTAGGACGGCAGCGTTTGTCCGTTGCTCGTTGACGATCTGACCGCTTGACAGGCGAGCGTATCTCAAACGACACCTTGCTCCCTCTCCTTCACCATCTCCTTTGCAAGATCAGCACTCATCTCCTCCCGTTGAGCCTGTATCTGCAGACAATACAACACCACACCCAACCAGTCAATCAACCAGACACGGCTGAGGGCTCGCGTTAAACCCTCCCTCATCCGCCCACCATGGCAAGCCGCGACTACGGTCGACCATCGACCGATGACCATCCCGAAGACCGTCCCCTCCTCCCCAACCAAACCACCGAATCCGGCAGCACCACCAACCAATCTCTCTTCGCTCGCATCAAACGTCATCTCTCCACCACCTTCGCCCCCCTCGCTAAACCGGAAGATCTTCGTCCCTTGGAGCGCTTCCTCGTCATTCTCTCGGTTGCACTCCTCCTCTTAGCTGCCATTTTCATCGGTCTCTTCGCCGGGTCGCAGTACAAGCTCGCCCATCGACCCGCCTCCCCCGCACCTGTTCCTGGGCCTGGAAACCCTAACCCGGACCCGCCCGAGGGAGACATTTGCACCTCAAAGGATTGCGTTCTTGCCGCAAGCGAACTCCTCAGGTCGATCGATGAGACGGTAAACCCCTGTGATGACTTCTATGCGTTCGCGACGAATAACTGGCTGAAGGCTCATCCAATTCCTGCTGATGCTGGACTGTTTGGGACCGGTCAATATGTGTTAGCTGAGAATGCCAAGATTATTCGTCAGATTATTGATGATGCTCCCTCCGCCCAAGCACTGGAGCTTGAGGCGAGCAAGGGTAACAGTCTGACAGATGGGCAGGCGGAAGCAGACAAGCGCAACTTGGCTAAACTCAAGGGCTACTACGAGTCGTGTATTGATACCAAGGCTCAAGATAAGCTCGGTAGTAAGCCGTTGCTTGATGTCCTTGATCATCTTCGTACCCTTTTCGAGGCTCACGACGCCAAAGACCTCAATACCGACTTCGAAGTCAGCGATGAAAGGGTTGAAGTGTCTCGCTTCCACGTGCAGCCGGACGAGACCGAAAAGCCAGTCCCACCTAACCAACCTCCTGGACGATCCCCCAAGCCTCACCCTCCTCGTGAAAGCCCCCGTCCTGCCCCGCCTTCAGGTAAAAGGCAGAAAGGTCTCACCGAAGCACTCGCTTGGGCACACAGCCGTGGTCTTCCTGCCTTCTTCGAGCTTAATATTGACGGTGATGCAGTGAAAGACCCTACTGCTGCTACTCCTTGGTTCTTCCCCTCCGGCCTTGGGTTGCCTGATCAGGCGTACTACGAGGACAAAGATGAAATCGAGTTCTACAAGAAGGTCGTGTCTCAAGGTCTGCGTACTTATGATGAAGAGGCGAAACACAAATCCGACGAGCATGTTAGCAAGAAGAAGGAAACCAAGAAGGGAAAGAAGGATAAGAAAAACAAGAAAGGCAAAAAGTCTCGTCCTGCACTCGCTCCTTTCGCTGATCAGGTGGTCGAGTTCGAACGCTTGCTTGCGGATATCACCCCTGATTCGGAGGAGATCTATGATCCGGTTGCAAGTTATAACCCGGTGAACTCTACGACGTTGCCTTATATTTTCGCTTCGATTAGCTGGTCAGCGTATTACTCTGCTCTAACGGTGCGTACTCCCAAGCGAGTGATTTTGGCCAGTCCCAGATTCGTCACTTCGTTGGATGCGCTTATTTCGCGAACAAAGACGGAGGTGCTGGAGGCGTATATTGTCTGGACGGCGATTAGGGAGCTCGGCACTGCGCTGGGGCCTAGCGTCAAGCTGCGAGCTGCAGCTGAACGTTTGGAGAGGTACACGAAAGGAGTTGATCCAGACGCAAAAGAGGATAGGGAAACGGTTTGTCTAGGTGATCTCAACGCAGCGCTTGGGTTTATGGCTGGTCGGTACTTCGTCCGAGAAGCTTTCCAGGGGGAGAGTAAGAAGAGGGTTGAAGAGATTATCTATTCCGTCATTGCCGCTTTTAAGTCTCGTTTGCCCGAACTCGACTGGTTGGACGAGAAAACGCGCAAGAAGGCTCAAGAGAAAGCAGACGCAATTAGGGTCATGGTTGGCTACCCCACCAGTCCGAATACTACGGATGCTGTTTCTGTCGCTAACTTCTATGCGGATCTGCCGGTGGATGGGAAGAATTACTTTGCGAATCGTCTAGCGTCGGCTACTCGGATGGCCAAGAGAGATTGGGCTCAGGTAGGGAGCAAGTTGAATAGCGAGGCATGGGATATGTTCCCTGCTGAAGTCAATGCTGAGTATAGTCCGCAGGGGAACTACATTTTGTTCCCAGCGGGCATTATGCAGCCTCCTTACTTCCATGTTTCTTGGCCGAGTTATTTGCAGAGAGGTGCATTTGGAGCGGTTGCTGGGCATGAGCTTTCGCATGCTTTCGATCCTGATGGAAGACTCTACGACAAGGATGGCTACCTTCGAGACTGGTGGACCGAGGCTACGGCACACGAATTCCAGCAGAGACAGACTTGCTTGGCTAACCAGTACCATTCCTATACTGTGTCGGATGGGAAGGGAGGGGTGCTGCATCTACGATCTAATTTTACGAAGGGTGAGGATGTTGCCGATGCGGGTGGATTAGCGCAAAGTTACAGAGCGTGGAAAGATGAGCTAAAGCAGGGAGGGGAGGTGGTGGAGGCTGCGAATGCGTTGTTGCCTGGATTGGGGTATACGAGGGAGCAGATGTTCTTTATTGCGTACGGTGTTAGTTGGGCTAGGAATACTAGGACTAGTGAACAGGTGAAGAGGATTAGAACTGATCCTCATAGCCCGACGAAATATAGGGTAAATGGGGTACTGGTGAATATGCCCGAGTTTGGGGATGCGTTTGGGTGTAAGGCGGGCAAAGATAAGATGGCGAAGAGGAAGGAGGATAGGTGTAGCATGTGGTGATGACCCAAACCTGCGCGCTAAGAGGTGATCCCCTGCCGCTTCTATTCAGTGTCTCATGGGTTGCAATCAATGCTTGTATCCCAGGCTATGGCTGCTATGTGCTGCAGAGGTGTCGCTGTAGGCTGGGATCAAGGTGTCTGGTGAGATCGAGAGCCTCAAACCTAGGGAGAAGGTCCTGAGAAGGAGGAGCATGATATGAATTGGTGAGCGCTCAAAACCTCCACACTGGCACGCAGCTCAGCAGACAGGGTCGCGGGCTTCGAATTCCGAAAACTTTTCGGCGGAAAGTTACACTTCTTCGAAGATGACTGAGCGCTCTTCCTTTCTTTCCTCCGTCGATCTCTAAGTCGTTGGCTGTAAATATGGGCGACGACAGGGAGCGCGGATCAGGCGCATCCTCCAGCCGCCACTCTTCCTCACGGCGAGAGAAGGAGAGGGAAGATCGTCATCGACACCATCACCGCGACTCAAAGCATAGACACGATGACGACAGAAAGCACAGCAGTCGAAGCGATAGCAACAGGAAGGAAAGGGCGAAGGGCGATGACGGGCACAGACACAGGCACCACCATAGCTCGCATCGTAGTAGCCATTGCGGCAGAGAAGGGGAGGAAGATCGTAACGACCGCAAAAAGAGGCGTAGGGAAGACGATGAGCGACGCCACGATTCTCGAAGCCACCATAAAAGCCATCGCAACGAAGCATCTCCCAGCAGCGACCCGAAACAACCAGCTTCCGACTTCGTCCCCACCTCTGCTTCTCTCGATCTCACTTCCCATGCTACCACTTCCACCGACACATCTGGTCTGAAACGAGACGATTGGATGCTATCCCACCCCGATAAAAACTCGGACGATGCTTCATACTTCTCCACTCTCGGTCAAGCCCGCGTGAAGCAACCAAGACCGGAAAAATCTGATCGGGAAAAGCTGAAGATCAGTTCACGCGAACTCAACACTCAACTCGTCCAAGGGAAGACCGTTGACGAGTATACCACACCGAACGCTGACGAGGGAAAGAAGCAATATGGGGGTCCAGGGTATCAGTGGCGAATGATGAAGTTGAAGCGTACGCTAGAGGCGGCGGAAGTGGAGGGAAGGGACTTGGAGGAGGTTGCATTGGAGAGGTTTGCAACGATGGATGATTTTGAGGATGCGTTGGAGGAGAGGAGGGTTTTGGATGGGCAGGCGAAAGGAAAGAAGAGGGAGGAGGAGGGAGGGAGGAGTACGCCAACGTTACAAAGCGTTGCTAGGAGAAGTTATATGCTTGCTAGTGGCGGTTCAGGGGAGAGGACTAGTGGGACGGATGATTCGGAGCCTAGCTCAAGACCGGGTAGTAGACAAGGGTTTAAACGACCAGGAGAGTCGAGTGGAGCAACAACACCTCGTCCACCTCGCAATATTGGGTTTGAGACTCCGAGTGCCGCCAAGCCCACTACTCCTTCTGCTATTCCGTCGGTGTTTACGCCATTCATTGAACGACCGGATGCAACTCAAGCTGGAGTCGTGCTTGATGATGGTTCTTCCGATCCCGATCGACCTATTCTTACCCCGGACCAGCTGAACAAACTGCAAGCTAACATCCTCAAAGCCGAACTCATGGGAGACGATCCACAACACTCCGCCCTCAAAGAGGAGTACGAGCGAGAATCTGGACGGGCAAAAGCACACACTACTGCTGCTGGAGATAAAGGTGGTGCGTTCGCCCCCTCCTCCCATACCTATAGGAGGGGTGGGAAGAGTGGTGCAGGGGTGCTGGTTGAGGATGGGACGAGAGAGTTGCAGGTGCTTCCCACACTTGACGCTAGGGGGAGGATGTACGATATTGGTGCGCTGGATTCCTCTTCCACTGACCCCGCTGCAGGTGTTGATGGGGGGAGCAGGAAGAAGTTAAATGGTCGAGATACATTCGAAGCGCGCGATCCTCGCACAGGTCACTTCATCCGATATTCTGCAGACGACGACACTACCACCCTGTCTGACTTGGTTCGACAGGAAAAGTTCTCTGCTGGTCCATCCGCGCAGAAGAACCCAGATGCAGAACTAGCAGCAAACATCATGACCGACGCCAGCTTCTCCTCTAACCTAGAAGATCAGGACGACGAAGCTCATCGATATGCAAAAAAGAAAATGCGCAGTGATGCGCTGAAACGGCAATTTGCGATCAACGATTTTGCTCGCACCCAAAAAGCCCTGGACAGATGCAGATTTTGTTGGCAGGATGAAGGTAGCAAACCTCCCCGCGCCGTTGTCGTTTCTAGTGGGTATCGTGCCTACCTAGCCATACCAGACACTGAAGGGGTAGTAGAAGGAGAAATGGGAGAAAACCTCCTCATCGTCCCCATGCAGCACCACCTCAGTCTGTTAGAAGCCGACGAGGAAACATGGGACGAGATCAAGAATTTTCAAAAATGCTTGATGCAGTTAGCTGCGAGTAAAAGTCAAAAAGTCATATTCTATGAAACGATTACATCGCTAAAGCCGCAGTTACACAGCTACATCGAAGCAGTACTACTTCCTGCAGCAGCGATGGATTTTTTACCGGGAGTGTTGAAAGAATCGCTACGGAGTGTGGGAGGGGAGTTCAGCACGCATAGGAAGGTGATCGATTTTACGGTGGAGAGACCGTTTAGGAATGCGCTAGTGCCGAATTTGCCGTATTTTGCGGTAAGTTGGGATTATCGTTGGTCAACTGGATATGGGCATGTGATTGAGGATATGGATAGCGAGCAGGGTCGTGGAGGGTCAGGAGGGGGGAGGGGGAAAGATAGGGGAGGTGACGATGCGTATGATGTTGGAGAGATGGCTGCTGGTCCAGGTAGTGGAGTAGGGGGTAAGTTTGATGCGAATTTTGCAAGAGATGTGATTAGGGCGGTGTTGGAGGATTTAGATGCGGAAGGTGAGGATGGAGGTGGGTATGTCAGAGGGTTTGGAAGGTCAAAGAGGAGAAGTGAAGAGGAGAAGGGGAGAGTTAGGGAGAGTTTTAGGAAGGAGTGGGACAAGTATGATTGGACCAAGATGTTGCAGACTCAGTAGTTGCACTCGGTGGTGCATGTCAGATTCGTGCATTGCATCTCATCACATCATCCTCCATCACCTTCTGCAATCACAGACCGAGAATGCATGAACGCTGAGCCAAGAAAGTATGAATTGAATCTAAACCAAAACTACTATGAATACACAACTCACTCTCTCCCCCTAACTTTGGATCTGACTAGGCTCGTAATCAGGCCAAATTTTCCTCCCTGGCGTAACAGTAGGAACCCTGATCTCCCTCGGGAACAACCCCTCCAATCTAGCACCACCTGCAACAGCCTTGACCAACCTCCTCGCCTCAGCACCCGTCGGTGCATCCTTCTTGGGCTCAGCTCCTGGCAGCGTCACCAATCCCAATTCCACCAACTTCCTGTGTTCCTTGGGCGACCTTTTGTTCGGTGCAACTTTATAAGTTGCTGCGGCATACAATCGTGGGTCTTGCTCACGAAGGTCTTGAAGAGCTTCGCGGAGACGGGCCTGCTTCTTGTCGAGACGAGCAGCGAGCTCTTCACGCTGTGTACGTTGGTAAAGGAGCCAAGCGCGGGTGATGGTGCTGTGAATTTCTTCGGATGCGTCGCCAAAGGGAAGGACGGCAGATGCCGAGGTGGCCGAGTGTGCGGCCTTGTCTTGGGCGGTCGAAGGCGATGGGGGGTAGACGATCTTGCGAATGGACTCTGTGCGGGGATCAGCTGCGGGGGGAATGTAGTTGGGATCGTTGGGGTTTCGGGAGCCTCCAGTGGGCTTACCACCTGCTGCGGTTGCGTAGCCACGAATGCCACCGAGAGAAGCGACTTTGTTGACTGCTGACTTGGCTGCACCTGCTGCGGCAGCGAAAGCACCAGAGACACCACCAGCAGAGTCAGCACTGGAAGAAGAGGCGGCCTGCTCACGGATAAGGTTGAGCGCAGATCCAGCACGGATCCAATCCAAATGAGCAGCACTCAATGAGTGCTTAGTCGGCAACTCGAAAGTCTGCTTAACAGTCTTGCCATCTTCTTCGAACTTGGTCACCTTCAACTTGACCTGTGTTGACAGATCTCCTTCTGGCTTAATCAGCTCCGTCAAGTTGACCGTCTCCACAAGATCACCAGATCCAATCCTGAGATAGTCATCCTCGTTCTCGAACAACAATGTCAAAACGCCCTGCTTCCTCAAATTTGTCTCTGCAATCCTAGCAATGCTGCGTGCGACGATCAAGTTGCATCCGTAGAATCGTGGTTGCAAGGCAGCATGCTCACGTGCAGATCCCTCTCCGTAGTTGTGGTCGGCGACCATCATCCAAGGCTGGTCACGAGACTTGTAGGCCTTGGCCACACCAGGGATGGTGTCTTTCTGACCGGTGACGTAGTCTTTGGCGACGTTGACAGCGTCGAACTCGTCATTGGTGGCTCCGATGAGGGTGTTCTCGGCGAGGTTGGAGAGATGACCCTTGTACTTGAGCCAAGGACCGGCGGCAGAGATGTGGTCGGTGGTGCACTTGCCCTTGATGCGGAGGAGACAGCGCATGGCGGGGAGCTCGTACTTGCCTTGGGCGGCAGTGGCGGCGAAGGGGCTGGGGAAGGGTTCGAGAGGTTCAAGACGAGCGGAGGTGGGGCTGATGAGGACCTCAGTGTCGGGTTGAGGCTCAGGCATGGGTGTGGGAAGGTAGTCGACATCACCCTGAGCGAAGCCACTGGCGGGCAAGACGTCGCTTTGAGGGGGCTCGAACTTGAAGGGCTTGCCATCAGGAGCAGTGAGAGTGTCGGTCATAGGGTTGAAGTCGAGGCGACCGGCAAAGGCCATAGCAGTGACGATCTCGGGAGAGGCGAGCAAGTTCCAGGTCTTGGAGTTGCCATCGTTACGGCCACGGAAGTTACGGTTGAAGGAGGTGAGGATGACGTTGTCTTCTCCCTGCAACTGCTTTCGGTTCCACTGACCAATGCAAGGACCACAAGCGTTGGCAAGAACACGTCCACCGACGTCGGTCAAGACCTGCTGAATGCCATCACGCTCAACGGTGGCTCGGACCTGCTCGGAACCAGGAGTAACGTCGAAGCTAGATTTGACCTTCATGCCTCGGTCACGAGCCTGCTGGGCGAGGGAGGCGCAACGAGCCATGTCGGCGTAAGAAGAGTTGGTGCAACTGCCGATGAGAGCAGCGCTGAGCTCGACAGGGTGGTCGCGAGCATCGGACTTGGCCTTGTTGACGAATTCAGAAAGAGGAGTGCTGAGATCGGGAGTGAAGGGACCGTTGAGGCAAGGTTCGAGGTCGGACAAGTTGATCT
Organism: Ustilago hordei; assembly: GCF_900519145.1. Lineage (NCBI taxonomy): Eukaryota > Fungi > Basidiomycota > Ustilaginomycetes > Ustilaginales > Ustilaginaceae > Ustilago > Ustilago hordei. The sequence goes on along the minus strand of NW_024545279.1, from coordinate 1,321,365 downwards.
CGATGCGTTGGTCGTACTCGGCACCCTGGTCGGCAGAGAGGAAACCTTGAGCAGCGGCACGCTCAGCAGCGCGAGCAACCTCGGCACGACCAGTAGCCTCGAGGTAAGAGCTCATAGCAGGAGTGAAGGGGAATGCAGAAGTAGTAGCGCCAACCTCGGCACCCATGTTGGACATTGTGGCGAGACCGGTAGCGGGGAGAGTCTGAAGACCAGGACCTGAGTATTCGACAATCTTTCCTGTACCACCACGAACAGTGAGCTTGCCAGCGAGGTGAAGGATGACATCCTTGGGTGTGCACCATGGGCTGAGCTCACCCTTGAGGTGAACGCCGAGCACCTTGGGTGCCATGAGCTCCCAAGGAGTGTTGGTCATAGCATCGACAGCGTCGGCACCACCGACACCGATGGCGAGACAGCCGAGACCAGAGGCGTTGGGAGTGTGAGAGTCGGTACCGAGCATGAGAAGACCGGGTGCTGCGTAGTTTTCGAGAACGATCTGGTGGATGATACCGGAGCCAGGGCCCCAGAACTCGATGCCATACTTCTTGGAAGCGGATTCGAGGAAGGCAAAGACCTCCTGGTTCGAGGCAATGGAACGCTTGAGATCGGCCTCTGCACCCTCGTATGCCTGGATGAGATGGTCGCAGTGTACACTGGAAGGAATGGCGGTACGAGGAAGACCACAGGTCATGAATTGGAGGAGAGCCATCTGTGCTGAAGCGTCCTGCATTGCCAAACGATCGATCTTAAGCTTGAGGTACTTCTTGCCTCGAATAGCCGAAACATCCGAACCGACACCAGCGAAATCCTGCTCGGGGTTGCGGAGATGCGAGTAGAGAATCTTTTCGGAGAGAGTGAGGGGCCGGTTGAGCTGTGCTCGAACTGTCTCGAGGGTGGAGAGCAGCTCTGTGTATGGTGGAACTCGAGAAGAATGGAACGTGGGGACGCGGCCATCAGCTGCGGGGGTGGCGAGGGTGCGCTTGGCACCCAAAGCCTTTTGAGCCACCGAGAGACCATGGCGGCCCCTCTGAACACGAGCAAGGGATGCGATCATGGTGGTGGTGTGAAACTGCCACGCACCCAGCAGCGGCGGGTTGTCACGAAGTCGAAAGCCTTTGCGACGGAGGAGGCGAGAGGGTGGAAAGATGCCAACGCTGCCTTGCCTGACTTTGACCGATGGTAGCAGTCGCGAGAGAAGTCGAGTGTGCAAGCTGGTGACGGTGGTGACGGTGGTGATGAGGATGAGGTGGAAGTGAGTGGGATGTGTCGTTGAAAGTGAAATGCAATTGCTCGTCCGAGTCAGCCAAGCTTCGGAAAGTTGCCGACAAGCACCAGAAAAGAAAAGAAAAAGAAAAAGAAAAGGAAAAAGAAAAAAAAAAAAGAAAAAAAAAAATGAGAGAAAAAAAAGGGTACACGAGCACGCTTTCTTTTAAAGAGATGCATCGGATGAGAGTGGGACAATCGGAAAGAAATGCCTTCTTCTTCTTCTTCTTCTTCTTCTTCTTCTCGCGCCTCTCTGTATCTTTCAAAATTTGAAAACAAATGCTTCATCTTCTCCTCAGCTCAAGGCTCGTCAATTTTCCAAGGCAGCAGAGTGCGATGGCAATTTCTCTGCTTTTTAGTGATTTTCTTTTTTGTCTTGTCGGGCCACGCTGCGAAATCCAACGCTCCTCATTCGCAGCTGAAGCTCGGAAACGTGTCTCCAACCAAGATTTTGGAAACGACAAGGGAAATCGGGAAAATCGGGAAAATCAGGAAAATCAGGAAAATCAGGAAAATCAGGAAAATCAGAGAAATCGGGGAATTCGGGAATGTATATTTCTTGATCTAGTCGCTATGGCGATGCTTTCTCTACTCCATTCAGCCTGCTACCGCTGCCTTGTTACTATTGGATGCTGCCGCTTCCGTATTGCTTGATGCAATGTCTTCGCATAAGGATGGAACATGGGCCCGTGGGGTATAGAAGGGGTCGGCGGATGATGAGGGGCCTGTTGACGGCTAGATCTCTACTCCTCGACCTTGAGTCAATTCAAAGTTGCGGGTGATGATCTTCTTGCGCAAGCCGAGCAAATCTAGGGTTGAGAAAGGTACCTGGAGACCGCCGAGACCTTGTGCCTGGTCCTGCAATCGACGCCCATCGCTCGTTGTTCCTGCATTTCCGGTCTCTTTCGCCTTGAGGCTCATGATCCATCGCCACGCCATCTCGAATGCGAACTTGGGCCTGTGAGAGTACGTGATCGAATAAGCATACGAAGCACGCAGCCTTGCGAGTCGTTCGATCTCGTCGTCATCCAACTTGCTCATGTGTTTCTTGGCAAAGGCTTCGGGCCACTGGCAGAAGCATCTCCCTACTTCGCTGGCCGATCCTAAGACTGTCGGCACTTCGATCGTGCCTCCGCGTCGTTCTGGCTGGCCATTGCTGCTCAGATCGTCGACGGCAAAGGTGGCAGCCTCACCTTCCATCTGTGATCCGCCCAGTTCTTCTCTCTGCGACATCGAGGGGTTGGCTTCGGATTGAACTCTACGCAAGGGTTGCGCTTTCGTTTGCCGGCCGTCGTTCTTGAATCCAGTCTTGCTTGTAGCACTGTTGCTCAGCTCGCCCTTCCGTTTCTTGATCATCGCAGTAGTGTTCCGATTCGTGCGACTGTAACTATCCTCCATCACCCTAACATGGCGTCCAATCACTTCCTCCTCTTCCGTCGAGACGCGCCCAAGACTCTGTGCCTGCTTCCACAGCCCCGAGATGGCTTTGTCCTCAACGCCTCGGAACTTCTCCATCTGCTCGAACAACTTCTTCTTCAGCATGCCCGTCTGTACTTTCCCCTTAATCCACAAAGCACACAGAGCCGACTCGGGCCGAGCTGCGTTTCTGATCGCCGTCGATGCCGGACTATAGTCTTCCTTTGAGAACCAATCGTAAGCTTCACTCTCGTCTGTAGAATCGTACGCCCAATCAGGCAAAGCACCCAGATACTTCTTACTGTCGTTGATTCGGACCCGAGCCTTGAGCGTTAGACCGGTCTTCTGACCGTCCATGCACTGACAGAACTTGTGCGCCAATTCAACTGCTTCCTTGCTGTATGTTCCCAACTGCCATGCCGCGTAGAGGTGCATAACGCCGTAGAGGCCACGAACCGCTGGTTGGAAAGCGCCAGCGACGAGCTCCTTGACGAGGATCGTGTCACGTTCGTTCTTCTTCTTGTTGCTGTGTGCAGCAACAAAGTCAGCAACTGTCGTGTTGGACTTGTCAAACACATCGCTGATTTCAAAAGGGCAATCTGCGTATTTGGTGTCCGAGTTTTGGAAAGGTTCCACGAGCTTTGGCTCCCAGAATACTCGGATGGTGTCACCATCGTGGTCACCGCCACCGAGAAGCGAGGCGAGCGGTCCCTGCCCTTTTATCGAGAACACGACGACGTCCTCGTAGGTGCTTAATTCTGGTCGTACTACCGCGCGCACCTTGCGAATGTCGGTCGGAAGCAAGCAGGGATGTCGAGTAACCAGGACATCGCCTTCTGGAACATGGTTCAGCTTCAATCTCGTCTCGGGATCAAGGAGCCGATCTCCACTGAAGCGAAATTGGATCTCGCCTTCCTCCAGCGTGCCGGTCGGATCCGGCATTACCATAGCTTCAGCGCTGCGGGGAACGGGGATTGTAAAGCGCTTGATAATCCTCTTCATGGCGTTGTCTGCGATCTCAACCAGTAGTTCGGCAAGATATGGACACGACTTTGGGTGGAAGCCGACAAGCAGCATCTCGTAGGCACGCTCGTTCTTGCACAACGGCATCCCGTTCCACAGGTGCCTGCCATTCTGACCGTGAAAGATGTCACGATCGTCGTCGCCAAAGCTGCTGCTTCCATCGTTACCTTTGCCTTTCAAGTCGCTCATCCCCTGCGCACGATGCTCGGCGGACTCGGTGCTTCGCTTCGCCTTCATCGATTCGGTTTTGCAGTACTTTTCGACGACCGTAGCAAGCCGCATGCAGACGGTGGCATCCGGGCCATCCCAGTTCGAGATCTCGTCGATAATGGCTCTCAATTCAGCCTCCTGCATACCTTCGAACGTACTTGTTGGAACGCCATTCGCCTGTATGACCATGATGATTTGTTTGGAGAGCGTGGAGGGAGCAAACGTGCGCGAGGGTCCCAACAGATCGATGACGAGTTGGCTTGGATCCAACGGCTTGTCGTCCGCATAGTTGATCTTCTTCTGAGAGTCGCGCACCCTGATCCAGCGAGTCGGCTTCTCGCCGGGCAATGAGCGTTCGGGGCGAGGCTCGATATACCAGACGCCTTTTGAGCCTGCTACTCGTCCTTGGAAGGCGCAAGGGACTGACTCGTACCCTAGGTGTTCGGCGATATCCTTGGCAACGGCAAGCGAGACAACACCTGCACCGTCGGTCATCTCGACGCGCTTGCCAGTAACTGGATCTGGATCACCAAAGACATCCGGCTCATACGTGATCTTGTCTATCACCGAGGCGGGGACCGAAGTCGAGAGACCGAGCTGCACTCGTTGAATGTATTTGCCGAGAGGCGATCGACCGTTCTCTGCGAAAGGTTGATGGTGGTCGATGAAATCCCAAATGCAGTCAAACTCTGGCTGTTCTGGACAATTCTTGGGAGATTCGATCCAGAGATAGAAGATTGTCTCGTCCTTGCAGATGAAAGGACGATACTTGCGACCCATGATCAGCAAGGGGCGTGCGAAGAAATCAGAGATCTCTTGCTGGATATCGCGAGTCTTAGGGTGAACTGCGAAGCGACGAGCATCCTTCGCCATGCTGGGCTCCATCTTCAAGCGCAGGATACTGACGCTGCCGAAACGTCTAGAAAAGCGACAGCTGCCACCCATCTTTGGTGGAAGCAGCTGAACTTCGAAATCGCGGTGTTTGCGATGCTTTCCAATTTTGGGAGGCCCCTCGTTCTTGATACATGCAATGCGACCTTCAAAGAGGACACGGCCGCCGAACGATCTCATCTCCTCCCCTGGTGGTCCGATGACGCCGTTGAAGCGGGATTCGGCCAAGATTTGGGCCTCACGGTCGAGCTCAGCGTGGACTTGGCGCTCCCAGTCGGTGGCTCGCCTTGCCATGACAGGAGCTTGACCCTTTTCCTTGCAAGCCTCCCAGAGGATCTGTTGGTTAGTGGGTTCGAAGAGTGCAATGATGGAGGTGGCGTTCAGAGGGGACCGTAGTGCATTGACTCCTTTCGTCAATGAAAGCTCGTCCAGGCTGAAGAGGCCGAAGGAGACAAGACAGGCGAGGTAGTATTGTACTCCCCAAGGTACAGCTTTCCTCCCATCCATCTGAGCTTGCATTACGCCCACGCGCATGTGGGTCTCCACCACATTCAAAGGAGCGACAACTCCGGTCCGCGGGGTCAATGCTGGGATGCAATCATCAGAATCGCTGCTCGACGTGCTCGCAACGGTCTCCGAACCATCTCCTTGCAACTCGTAGGCGGGTTTGCTGTGCTTCGTTTGGATGCTTGTTGGCTGCTCGGATCGTGTTGCGGAGTCATGCTTCGGTAGCAATACTCGGCCGGGATCGCCTTCGTCTTCGCATTCAAAGCTGAAGAGGGCCCAGGCTGGGGAGCCTTCTGCTGCGTTACTGGTGGTGCTGGTACGAGTGGCCGCCGAATGCGATTGTACCTTCCTGGATTTGATGATGTTGGGACCTGAGTTACTTGTCGATGCAGGCGAAGAGCCATCAATGCCTTGTGACGAGGTGGGTGTGTCCTCGAAAGCTCCATCGAAGAGGAGGTCGTGGAAGAGGTCTGACTCCGCCTCTGACTCTGAGTCCGACATGGTGAGATCGATGGCGATATCTGGACCGCCAGAGTTCCCGGCTTGGAACAAGCCTTTTAGGATGTTGGACGAATGTCGAGAGCTTGAAAGGTGTTGATGCTTTGAAGAGCTTTGGTGATGAGGCGAGCGATTGGATGTCGTAGCCGTCTTCTTGGCGGGTGGAGAGTGTGCGTCTACGGCTGGTCGTTTCCTTGAGCCGTGATTGTTTCCGCGACTGGTGGTGTTTGCAAGGGGATGTCGTTCGTGTCGCTGTCCGCGATGTTTGCGCTTGTGTTCCATAGCTCTGCGGCTTTCTGTGTCGAATATGGATGTGGTTGAACAACGATGAGTAAGAGTCCAACTTGACGAGCACCAGACAATGGCCGTAAGCTATGAAAGTGAGACCGGACTTGCTCGCAGAGTTGATGCGGTGGTCGCTGAAATGGCTCAGAATTAGCTATTGATGGTAGATGCTCGCGGCCTTAAAGAGAAGGGTGGTGAAAGAACAGTGGGAGATAGAGCAGTGTCTCTGAGAGGAGAGGTTGTACGATGCTGCTGCCTGCACGATAGATGCGTAGTCCAGCGACAAGATAGCGACTGAGTGGTCGTAAAGCGTTTAGAAGAGGTGTTGTAGATGGGGAAGATGGGATGCTCTCTATGGTCTATCGAGGTAGTTGCGAGTGGGCTAAGGTGTATGAGTATAGGGTGATGTCTTCAAAGTGTTGGGTGTCGACCGGAGAGGGGAATGGGCTGGGGAGCTTTCGGAGGGCGAGTATATATCCTTCTAGCAACACCAACTGTCGATGCTACAGACTGCGGAAAGGCCTTCAGAATGGCTCTGCTGCGGAACGGGGACGGAAAGTGCGAAAAGTGATAAAAGTCGCGGGAAGAGAAGATGCGGAAATGAGATCGGTAAGAGAAGCAACGAGGGAGAATCTGTCCGTGAAGGGAAAGAGACCAAGACGACCTCGAGGAACAACGGTTTCTGATCCCAGCTTGAAGCGAAGCTTAAGGTGTGATCGACTGAGTTCTTTTAGTTGATCTGCGCAGTGTGTGAGCATGCGCGGAAATGAAGCAAAGCGCAAGTTGTAGCTTATCCGAGATGAAACGGAAGGTGGACTAAGCGCGGAAAGCAAGGGTGGTAGGACAAAAAACGTGTGTCGTCACTGCGTACGTTACAGAAGTGAGATGCAGAAGAAGGAGCGGGCGAGGCTAGCTTTCTGAAACTTGCTTGCCAGACCCGCAAGCACATACACGAGATTGGTACGTTGCAAGCCCGTAGTCGTTCGTAACAGTATAAGGTTGTGATCACTTGCAGGGAGGTATTGGAAGCCGTCTAATGAAGTTGAAGTGGCTCCGTGCCGATGCGGAGGTGTACGTGATCCTCACAGCTGCGTGGCGTGTATGTTCGGCAGCAGCGACCGAACAAGAGCTCCGAGTTGCGGCCTGAGGTATATATTGAGCTCGAGGAAGAGCTTCAAGCCGCCGAAGACGCAGAACAGCTGACCATGGTTCCGTGGGCTAACGGCAAGATCGGTCCGTCACGGGCCGGGAAGAGATGATGGAGTGGGTCGTTGGTGTCGAGCGCGGATCACGCCCTGACACTGTTCTAGATTCCCGCAGCGAACTTGTTCCGCACGATCGCAAAGTTAGAACGATGGAGAGAAGGAGGCGCAGTTAAGGATGATCAAGAGACTGAGCCTGAGCCTTCTTCACCAGGATGTCACAGTGTGACAGTGTGGAGGAAGACCGACATACTGTAACTCTGACACACCCTGACACACAGAGCAGCTAAGAAAACGTGGGTGAGTGTGTGTGACAGGTGAGAACAACACTTGATCTCAGATCTCGTGTGTTTACTTACAAAGCCCGATCGATCTACGCGCCCTTACGGAGACCAACACTTTTTTGGCGCCGAGAGCCGAGAAAGTTGCGCATTGAAATTCGCTCAATTGTGGAACCTCTCTCAACACCAACTTCATCTCAAAACCGCCGTACAACACACGAAGAGCAAAAGAGGCCAAGATGATTGAAGCACTCGAACTGTCACTTGCCAAACACAGCGTCAGCAAAGGCTCATTTATGTAACTCAGCTCTGTTTGCCGAGCACCCATCCGCATGGAAGCCTCTGTCGTCTGTCTGACCATCACTTGACTCCCTTTCCTGAATTGGTTGGACTCCGTCCATCCATCATCCCCTTTCATCGTCATCATCACATCTAGCCTACAACCGCGGTGGTGCACTAGCATCGCATCATCCCGCAAACCATCACCTTCAACATGAACGGCAACATGCTACTCTCCCCCGATGCACTTCACTGCCTCAAACGCAAGCAGCTCACCAACCTTTGCCGTCGTTTCGGCATCAAAGCAATCGGCAAGAACGCAGACCTCATTCAGCAAATACAAGAGTATGCTGCTTCCAACATCCCTTCCGACAGTCCGACAAAGGGCAACGTTGCAATCCTTCGCCATGTCAAGCGTCCCCGGCAGAGCGTTTCTAGTGTTGAGTCTGGTAACGATGATCAGCAGCTCGATCAAGATCGGACGAAAGCTATGCCGTTCCCGCCACTGACTCCACGCACGAGGCAGAAGAGGATGTCTGATCTGGTCCAGGCTATTGAAGAGGTCAAAGGGCAAACGGATGAGATGGATACGGATGATGAGGACGAGGAGCTGCGATCGCCGCAGAAGAACACCATTGCTTTCCCTCTGTTCTCGCCCGCGTCTGCAAGAAAGCTTCCGACACCGCCTCTTTCACCTACGCTCGCCAACGAAAGCGCAGATACCACACAGCCTTTACGCATCATCAAGGCGCTACCTAGCTCGACTCTCACTGCATCGCCGCTCTCGACAGCGACCATCCTCGAAATGAGCCGCCAATCCACCATCACAGCGGAGACCAGCTCAAACTTGTACCCTGACATTACGTCTCTGCCTATTCCGGAAGGCGTTTCGAGCGAGCATCTGACCAGCTCGTCTACACTGCCTTCCATCACTTGCCGCCAATTCTCAGCGGCTGCTGCTTCCGTCCTGGCAGAGATGAATGCAAGGCTCACTGCAGCTGGGCGATCTTCCACTTCGGGCTCGCTGACGACCATGTCCAGCATCAGCAATGGTACCTGGCACAACCTTGCAGCTTCGGCTTCCACCCAGGGGATGTCAAAGAGCCGTTCGGGAAGGTACGAGATACATCACGAAAAGCAATTCAAGAAGATGGACTCTATCGTGAACCATTACGCTGCTCGACGTGTTGGTGGCGGACGGGATGCCAAACCTAATGGTGCTGCGATTTCGACAGCTGCACCGAGCAAAGCTGCAACCATGGCCGCCAGCACATCCACAACACAGCGTCTGCCAATGCTCGCAAGCACATCCACCTTAGCGCGACGCCCCCGAGTAGATGCCTCAACCTCAACCCGCAGTCTCGCCGCCTTGTCTCGCTCCACCAGCTCCCGCAAACTACCTCCCACTCAATCGCAACGTCGACCACTGCCCATCCCACCCATTTCCAAAGCCAAGCTCCCCTCTTCCCTCACCACCACCACCTCTCGTCAAGCATCCAACAGCACCGAGCCCCCACGAACAAAGCGTCTCCGACTCGCCGTCACCGAAGACTGCGATGCTTTGCAGAATACAGTTCTCGAAATCCCGCCCGAGAAGAAGACTGTTGTCATCTGCGTCACTCGCCCGGATCGTGAAGGGATGCCGTACAAGTTCAGCGTCTCGGATAACAAAAATGGGGATGCGGAGAACGGAGCGGTGAGAGCTGCTTATTCGTTGAAGAAGACGGTGATTAAGGCGACAAAGAGTAGGTTCGCAGGTAGTGGGGCGGCGAAGAAGACGGTGGCTAGTGCGAGAGGGGAGAAGAGAGAAGCGGCTTTTGTGAAGGAGCAACAGCAACAAGCTGCGATATCGAGAAGTATCAGTTCTAGGGCAAATTTGACGGCTTCTGCTAGCGTGGGGAATAGGTTTACTGGTGTAAGCACCACAGCCACTCCTGCTGTACCAAGTATCGGATCGGAGGAGGAACCAAGCGCGCCTGTGAAAGCTGTGGAGAACGATGTGAGGAAGCCATCAGTTGCCACCTCAGTCAGCAGTAGGTTTGGTGGCAGCATTCGTAGCAGCGTCTCACAGGGTCTAGGTCGAGCGGAAGCAGCGCGTCAGACTCGATTACAGGAGATCAAAGCTCGAACCAAGGCTGCTCTGGCTGGATTTGGGAGTCAGCGCAATGTTAATGCTTCCACCACCACTTCCAGCACTACCACGACTCTCACTTCACCAACAAAGAAAACTTTGCTTCCCGCAGGTCAATCTTTCTCACCCAGCGTGATGAGACCTACCATTGCAAGTCTCTCTCGCGCCACAGCCAACGCAGCCAACACCGGTTCTGCTTCCTTACCCATGCTTTCCGCTATCACAGCGCAAACCCTTCCGCTCAGCGGGATCGTCGCATCCACGCTCCAACGAGCAGCTACAGTCCATGGCGCACTCACTCCTTGTCTTACTCCTCGCTCTTCTTCCCTGCGCCATTTGCGCAGAGTTATGCGCAAACAAGCAAAAGAGGCTGAGGTGGAGCAAAATCGTGTCGTGGCGGCGGAGAATATTGCTCCTGGTGCTGTGGTTCCTTCTGTTATTCTTGCGAAGAGAGACATGCAGCAGAAAGAGGTGGGATTGTCTGCTAAGCCGTCCATTCGCACGGTTCCTGGCGGAGCGAGTGAGGATGGATTCACGACTCTGCCGGCGAAGACGAGGACGAGAACGGTTGGTGGTGCAGCGAAACCGGCGGGTCCGAGGGCTGCGTTGGTGAGTAGTAGAGCTACTACGATGGCGTTGAACAGAGTGTAGAGGTGGAAGAGATTCGATTTCGGTTTGGTATGCAGAGCGGTTTGTTGTACCGCTGCGCCCTTTGTTGTTGCTATTTAGATTGATGATACCCATGCCATGTAATTGCAGACGATCGCTTTTGACTCAGTTATTAATAAAACCCTCAGACTGTGCGCTCGACTCAATGTAGGCGACACGATATGAAGAGCACACATGGCGACAAACGAGCCTGAGAAAAACGAGACATGATTAATCTACTGTCCTGTCAAATAGGTGATGTGATTCGTATACATAAACACATGAAAGATCTACCGAATGAACAGGAGCAAGAGTTGCTGCGCCAGCTAGCGTCGGACCAGCATTTTCTCAAACCCCCACGAGCTCAAGCAAGCATAACAATCGCACTCAACAAAGCACCAGCGACCATTGAAGCAACCACCAACACGTCTGATCCCATTGCACCAGACTTACTCGATGGTTGTGAAGCCTTGGAAGCACTTGCATTCGTCACCGAGCTAGAACCGGATTTGCTCATCCCACCACTGGTCGCACCAGCAATGCCGGCACTCTGAGTGCCCGTTTCACTCTGCGCAACAGCACTGCTCGGGTTGTAGTTGTTATCGGCAGCCTTAATCTCGCTGCCCTTGGGCAGACCAGTAGCGTTAATGTTTCCGGCAACATACTGTTCGAAGTTAGGGTAGACGATGTTTTCCGGGTAGGGACGAGATTGGTTCTTGCAAGCTGTGAGGGGAACAATGTGTTTGAATACGGCTTGAATGTTTGCGTATTGTTTCATGAATTCTTCCATTGTATGACCGTTGATTTCGTGTGTGAGCACGATGTTACCCTGGCCGGCTGTGGGACCTTGTGTTTCTTTGGCGATGATGGCAGCGTAGTTTGCATCGATGGATGGGGTGGGTAGGGTACCGAGAGGGAGGATCTTCCAATCGTCCGTGTCGTCGGTCCAGAGGACAGTTTCGAGACCCAAACCCTTGGCGATAGCACGGACTCGGTCATCGACATCACCGAATGGAGGACGCCAGCAAGTAGGGGTGACACCAACAACATCCTTGATCGCTTTAGCAGTGTAGTACAATTCAGCAAAGACCTGATCGTCAGGGAAAGCAGTCATGTACTGATGACTCCAAGTGTGTACGCAAATATGATGTCCGTCGACAATACCCCTCTGAGCTTCAAGAGGCCAGTCGAGAACGTTGGAACCGATGTAAAACATGGTTGCTTTTTGGTTGTTCTTCTGCAAGAAATCGTAAAAGGCATTGTGGGTGCAGTTGGGTCCATCATCGAATGTGAGACCCCAAGTGTTGGGTTCCGGGCACTGAATTAGATCCTCAGAAAGGTTGGGGTGTTTAGGGTCATCGCAACCGTTGAAGCTCCACCAGCAGTCAGGGTCGGAGCGAGGATAGGTGGGGGTGAAGGCGGAGAAGTCTCCATTGACTTTACCCTTGGGTGTGATGCCGGCGGGGATGATACCGGAGGCTTTGATGTTGGACCATACGGTTTGGGCTTCGGTGTCGCCAGGAAGGATGGTGGCGTTTTCCCAAGGGACAGGGAAGTTTTTGGCAAGAGCAGCAACTTCGGGAAGGTTGTAAGCTGTGCATTCTTGTTGAGGGTCGAGGATTTTAGCCTGTTCGGGCTCAGTGGTGGCACGAGGGCGAAGGGCGGCTTGAGCGGGGGAGGCACGCTTGTTGATGAGCTTGTTGTATTCGCCGCTGTCACGAGCACGGCGGTAGAGGTTCTGGATGTGGTTGGGGTCGGGAACACCGCGACCAATGTTGGCGGTGACGGTGCTGGCGAGTGAGATCGCTGCCACAAGGGCTGTAGAGGAGAGCTTCATGTTGAATTACAGCGAGCCAGGAGAGTGACAAGACTACGAAGAGACTTGGTGATGCTTAAGCAGGGATACCTTACTATATTTATGGCGGGAAGAAAGATCGACGACGACAGGCGAAGATGAGAGTGAAGGAGGTGGTCGGATGAGAAATTGAGAGGAGTAAGAGTCAAGGTCGGAGATGAGGATGGATTAATGAGGATGGATGAATATGGATGGATTAATATGGATGGATTAATATGATTGCTCTAATCTCAGGGGTCACTCTGTATCAGTGCCTTGGACAGCAAATGTAGGGAACAAGCTGTATCAGCTGAGGCATGAGGGCAAGCGAACCAAGCGACGGCCGTATGGCATGAAAAGATTCTTTCCTCCTACGGCCCAGTCAGCACATGGTCAGCACGGGCGACCTCATCATCAGTGAGAGCACAGGCACTTCAGGGATCATCCCAAAGCAGAAGCCCACGGTTTGGAAAGCACAACAACCGGCGGCGGCGGAGCTGGATGTAGGGATGTGGGCGATCCAAGCGGCGAGACACGGCGACACTAAAGAAGGACTTCCGAGGCATATGCGTGCACTTGCATCCCAGCCAAGACCAAGAGAGGTTACATGCCGGCGGTGCACAATGTCGAACCGTTCTACCGAAGCTGCACCTGCGGCGTTGCAAGGCTAGTACACACATGCTGCACCAGAACAACACGGCATGTCTAGCAAAGACAAGCGAGCCTGCCAGCTTCGGCATTCCTTTCTTCCTCACTTGGCTTGCATGAATACATCAGACAGTTTGAATTCAAAACGGGGCCGAACCGTCGGCAAGACCATGCCGAACAAATACAAACTTTAGACTCTTTTTCTTGATCCTCCTATTAGAACTCTCTCGTCCTCCCGTCCGTCGTCATCGCACACATACACACAAACACACAAGAACACACAAGAACACACAAGAACACACAAGAACACACAAGAACACATTGGTGTTGGTTGCTTACATTTCTAGGAGCCGCGTGGTTTGGAACAAGAACAGAGCTTCGAGTGTTTGATCACTGGGCGGCGGACCGGTTGCGGAATTTGAAAACGCTCGCTCATACACCTTATAGCGCTGCTGCCAGCAAAGCAAGGCGCATTCAAAGTACATGTGACCGTTCGGAGCCGCGGGATTGCTTGTTCATGCCCTTCTTTCGGCTTTCTCGCAGCCTTTACTGCTCCTCCTCTGCCATACTAACGGTCTGTGCGACACTGGCACAGAAGTCTCTCGCTGCGGCTGGCGGTGCTGCGTTGTCGATCAAACACAACATTGCCGCAAAGAAGCTTCTGATATGCACCCTGCAGTTCATCACGCGGTCGCTGTCGTGTTACCCTCGGCGACAATGGTGACACACACACAAAGCTCTGTCCGCGTTCAAGATTCACGGATTCCCATCGGACAGCGCGGTCGCATACCCTTTGTTTACCGCTACTCGGCAGCTCATTGTAGCTGCCCGAAAGTGTCCGGTGTAACAATGGCGAGCGGAAAGCCCCGATCCCCGATCCCCGATCCGACCTTTCATAGCAAGCTTGCTCAATCTCCAGCCTCGCGCGTAGGAAGACGCCGCACCGACTAATCCGACACTCCATCTCTCCATCACGTGCGACGGTACTAAAGCAATCAGAGAGCTCTGCATCGATCGAACGGCAAAAAGGCTGCCGACCAAGATCTTCAATAAGAGTACGACAGCCGAATTGATCTTGACGTTCGGGATCGCAGAAAACGCCGCTGTTCCATGGTATAGCCGGCAGGGCGGACCTCCTTGTCTGCCCAAGATGGAGCTCTAGGCTGTTCGGGAGGCGCATTGGTGGCGGTTGTTCGCTGATCTCGGTCGTGAGCGGTGCGATTGCCGATTCAGTTCCAAGTAGGGCGTAAACTCGAAGCCGATGTCCTTCACACTGCTCGAAGCTGCCAATAAGCCCTCCAATGCCTTTTCACTGCTAGCCTAACATAGGCAAGACCACCCCCGACTATATCCATCGTCGATCAGGCTCCTTCCCTCCTCCCAATACCCATTCTTTGCTGAGCTATCGGTAACTATTCAGCGAACAAAACCATCCCCAGCACCTCCTCAGTCCCGAACATAGTATCTCTGTCAAGCCCTGGATGTAAAAAGGTTTGCACAGCGAACAAGTCTCAACAGTGAGTCTCACCACCTCCTCCGATTCGCACCGCGAAAGAACGACAGAGAGGGAGGGGGGCAAAAAGAGAAGGATGAAAACAAACCAGCATCGCCAACTTGCAGATCGAAGCCTCTTTAGGGAGAGCTTGAATTGATTGATCAGCGATATAAAAGTGTGTCCTTACGAACACTAGGTAATTTGCAATCTGAACTGTTTTGCCCCCCACCCTCCCTCTTTAGTTGGAAGGAGAAGTTTGGCACTATCCCCACTCCATGAGCGGAAAGTGTACGAAGAACCGCGCGTACTAGTCAGACTCTCCAGTAGTGAAGTTGTTCTAACTCTAACCTTGCACTTTGGTCTCAACATGATCTTCGAACAGGTCCTCTAAATCGCTCGATCGAAACCGAGCATCGTTCTTCGTTCCGACCAAAGGCATCTTTCTGTCCATCTTCTACTATTCACAGACAATTTGATGGCAATCACGAGCCAAGGCACACATAGAGATGCCTTTAGCTATTTTGAAGAGTGAAAGACTGAGACTTTGGTATTGCTTTATTATTGCTCATCTGAGCCGATACGAAACTACATCAAGAAACAACCAGACGATAATAGGTCGAAAAACCGCATCGATCGATCGTTGAGCAAGAGGTTTGCTTAGCCTATCTGTACTATTCAAGTAGCGCAGTAATCAACATCGAACGAGGAGAAAGTAGCCTGTTGTGATTTCACTCTGCCTTCCGTGAAAGTAAGGCAGGCTGGGTATGGTTTCAAGGTCGGGCGAGCTTAGCAGCAATCGCAAGCCTTGCAATCCTTGCTACAGGTACACTTTTCACCTTCGGCTTCGCACTTGCAGTTCTTCTTGGTCTCAGTAGTGTTGTTGTTTCGGCAAGCGCAGGCCTCGGTGCATCCGGTACACTTGCAGGTGCCTGGAGCGCAAGTGCACTGGCCAGAGGTGTTTGAGGAGGATTGTTGACACGAGCAAGCCATCTTGACGAGTTGAGTAGATTGAGTGAAGTGTTAGAGGAGTAGTGAGAGGAGTAGTGAGAGGAGTAGTGAGAGGATGTGTTGAATAGAGAGGTATTGGCTGGTGTCATTGACGGAGAGAAGCGAGAGAGAAAGGGCGAGTTATATACACGCGGAAGAGGGGTCTCATGTGGAGAGTTGCGCGACTGCGCACGGGGCGATTTGTTGTCAGGTGGCTGAGCAGCCGAGAGTTGAAAGGGGAGTGTTGAAAGTGGCGCAGAAATTTGGGGTGAGGCGGGGCAAAAATCGCGCACTTTTGATGTCGTGTGCACTTGAACCCTTCCGTGCCTTTTCTGGCTCTTTCCACCGTTCGAGGGTTTTGCGCGATTTTTGCCCACAAATTAGGTTTTTTTTTCTTTTTTTTTTCTTCTTTTTCGCACGAGATTTTAACACCTTTCACATTCGCCACAGGACATCGGCATGCAAAACTGAGCATGGCATTGCCAGAAGGAGGATCCCGCCGCTTCGACCCGTCGACTGAGCTTTTGTCTCTCTGACGGCGCTGTTGAGTGCGAGACTTTTGTGGCATTCAGATCTTACTAGTGCAAAAACAGACAGCAACCTGCTGAAGCCAAAGATTGAAGATGTGATTGAGGTCCATCGGGTGTTGCATCACGAGCTCATCCCTAGCCCCACCTTCCATTGGAGCTCAAACGAGTACAAGGTCGAAGAATCCACCAGTGACCTCACAAAGCTAACTTATCCTCTACAAAGTCATTCATACGATATCCCTCATCCTGCTCGACTTGTGGGATCATCTCACCAGCATCTCTCAGCCTTCCAAACACCACGCTCACACAAGTTGTTCTTTACCTTTCCATTTCGTGTGTCTCATTCCGCTTCATCAAGACAGAATCTACCAATCCAAGTTGATCCCAGTTCTACAAAAGTGCTATCGTCGGCGAGACTGACTCAATCTCGCAGCATCCAGCATAGCACTACTTCCCGGTGCAATTGGCAGATGAATCTGCCCTTCCCCTACCCCGCCCGTTTTCCCATCTAAGGCCCCAGCGCTAACAGAGCTCGTCATTCCTCCTTCCACACTTCCGAAGGAACCTGAACTAGTCGAATTGACCAATCCTTGACTTGACGCGGAAGGGGCCATGTTTCCCATTGACATTTTCCGGTTTCGATCCCCCCTCCCTCCACTAGTATTGCTGTTGCTGGCGTTGGGGTCAGTGGTGGGGTTAGAGGACCCCCAATCTCCGGTACGGTTCATAGCTCCAATGCCTCCAAGAGACATACTTCTGCCTTGAGGGTGAGATTCCATTTTCTCCCTCTCCCCGTCTGCTCTGAGTGGTTCGTCTTGAGAGATGGATCCATATCCATGGTCAGGAGATGAAGTACGATTGCTACTAGCAGTATTCGAGGAGCTATTGAGCATTTTCAACCAAGCCCGTTCCTTTTCTGCTTCCGATCGGTAGGGTCGATTTGGGCTTGAGCTTCGTTTTTGCTCCCCCGCCACCGTCGAGATTGCGTTCTGCTGCCCTGAAGTACTCCTTCGCTGCTCTCCACCTTGCTCTCCCCCTTCCGCACCAGAAGAAGGCCACAGCGGCTCAGACAACCCAAACTGATTCCCCAACCCCAAATAATCCGTCGTAGTAGACATGTTTCCATCATCATTAGCCGCCCTCGGATCCGGTACCAACATGTACGGCGTATTCGCCTGCAAAGCCTTCACATCCACCACTTGACCCACAACAAAGCCAGTCGACCCCGCACCGCCATGCATCTTGAGATCATCATCAATCTGTCGATGTTGCATACCATACCCTGGCTGTTTCATGGGCGTCTCTGCTGTTCGACCACGATTTGCGCCACCGGGAGCACGGTTCGGCTTGACCAACCCATTTCGTTTCTGTCTCAAAGCGGCACCATTCCCGCCGCCACCACCTGCACTGGCGCTGCTGTACTGATCGGAAGAAGAAGAGCCATCCTCTGACTCTGGACTGCCATTACTCAAAGTGTCCATTCCATCATAGGCACTAGATGTATCAACCTGCCCTACGTACCCATTCGCACCTTGCCCTGCCTCCACTCCGTTCTGTTCCGCTCCCTGACCCTGCACCACCTGCCCTGCCGTCTGCTGCTGCTGCCCATACTGCTGACCACCTCTATTAATAACACTAAGATACCAGAACATCAAATTACTAATCAACACCTGCTCATACAACGGCCTTCTCGGATTAGCCAACTTGATATGACTCAATCGATAAACAGCGCGTTCAATATGAATAGGGTACCTCGAATAAAAGTATCCACCTTTGCCACACATCTCGTTTCTCTCCAACAGACTTCCGGCAGTCAACTGTCCGTTCATGGCAGGTCGTGGTCCGGCGAGAGATTGTTGGTGATGAGACTCATCGTGACCCTTCTTCTTGCCAAAGAGAGCACCGAGGAAGCTGGAAGAGCTGTGCTGTTCCTCCTTCTCTCGCTCTTCACGTTCACGTTCTTTGCGTTCACGCTTCTCGTGCTTCTCACGTTTGCGTTGAGACTTTTCTTCGAGCTTTGCTCGTTCCTCCTCGTCATCCTTGCCAAGACCGAACCAGGAGAGACCAAATGCACCTTTGCGTTCCTTTTCTTTGTGCTTGGTGTGAGCGTGGGCGTGACTCGTGGCAGGTGGTGTTGATGGTGGTTGCACAGGCTGCTGCTGCTGCTGCTGTAGCTGTTGTTGCTGTAGCTGTTGTTGCTGGAGAGGTGGTCGCGGTGGCTGGTGCTGCTGCTGTTGAGGAGGGCCAGCGACCATAGGCGCGACTTGCGACTTAGCCGATGGCACGGGCTGTGCATCACGACGCGGCGCTTGCTGCGACTGAGCAACAGGAAGTGGCGCCGGCTCTGCGGTGTACGAGCCTTGACTGCTGGCTGATGTTGGCCGAGTTGAGACCTTCTGCTGCTGCTGTTGCTGAGGCCTCGTCTTCTCAAACGCTGGCGTAGGTGGGAGGTGCGATACAGCAATCGGCTTGATCTGGTTGTTGTTGACCTTGCTATCCGGCCTCGGTGTCTCTGGCGACTCTGTCGACTGCAGAGGAGGCTGAATCGGTCCAGTCTTGCAGTCCGCTCCGTCAATAGCAGGCAAAGGCGCCGCTAGCGTCGTAAACGAATCCTGCGTTGGCGTGTGAGGCAGCGAAGGACTCTCTACCTCCACTCTGCCTCCCGATCCACCTGACACATTGCCGTCATACGTCTTAGCATCAACAACTGAAGTAACACTCGTCCGCTGCGAAGCATCCGACTGATACGAGTCTCTCGAGTAAGCATCAACAATCGAATCCATCGCTTCGGTCGAAACGGGCCTTGAAGAGCTATCACCAGCAGACGAATCGTCATCTGCACCTGACGACAGCTCGGACTGGCCACTATGCCGCCTCTCCATATCCTCAGCATCGCTCTTTTGCAATTCCCAAGCTCGACTGCCCTCTGAGACCGCAACTGCATCTGCATCTGTCGAGCTGCGAGGCGGACGTCTTCGAGAAGCAAGACTTGCCCTCGATGCATCTCCAGACGCTTTGCGCATCTTGGTGCGTGCTGCTCTCCGTAAGATCTGGCCCGGCTTGGGAACAATGATAGGCGCATCGGGATCCTCGATCGGCTCCGAAGGCACAGCATCCATCGTATCCATATCCGGCGTGGTGTTGAGACTGAGCGTTCGTCGGAGCACGCTGCGCAACATTGCAGGGTCCTGCGTTTGACTAGCTTCCTCCGCGGCTGCTTCCAAGCGTTGCAGATCATCAATGGTCAAGTTGGGAATAGCCAGACCATAGGTGCCTCGAATCAAGCCGCTTCGATTGCGCTGCAAAGGCCGTGGCGTTTTATCTTCCTCGCCATCGTCTATATCATTCTCTGGTCGGTACTGTCGTCGGAGCGTACTACCACGTCGTGAGAGCGAAGTAGCGCGACCAATGAGGGTACCGCGGGTATCACCTGACTGCTGACTTTGACGCTCTTGCTGCTGTTGTCGGACCGAGTTGAGTCGCTGTGCGATGGGCGAATCGCCGACAGCTAGCGGAGGCAGAGTGTCATTCGTCAGATGCTCATCTTGGCCAGTATGCTGGTTGACAGCGCGAGCGGCATGCTCCTTGATAAAGTTGCGAAAGTCGGTGGGCGAGATCTCGGGATGCACTGATGCGGGTACCCAGAATAGATGACTGGGATCCTTTGGCGATTGCGACTGTGAATGCGAGCTGGAGGAACTCATGCTGGTAGGCGAGGTCAGCAAGCCTCTCGAGTCGAATGCATCGTTGGTCGGAGACCCCGAGACGGGCGAGAGTCGAGTCGGAGATGCAGTGAGACCTTCTGAGCCGGAAGACTGATCAGAGCCTTGACCGCGGCGTCGTGCGGTGAAGGGAGCACGTTCTTTGCTGAAGCTTTTGCCGGGAGATATGGGTGAAGTAGACGAGGAGGAGGAGGGACTGCGTGTTGGTACTGCACCATCATCTACCAGACTGTAGCCGCGTCGTTCGCGTTCAGGCGAGGGCACAGAGAGAAGCTCTTGTCCACCTCCGTAGGCCGCTGCAAGGTCAGGAAGGTCTGGATCGAGGACAGGTCTGTTGACAGAAAGCCTGCGATGTGACTTGAGCGCTTCGACCTCGCGAGCTAGCTCGTCATCTGTGATTCGCACTGGGGCTGCGGTCATGCTGGAAAAGTTGAGTTGCTAGACTAGATGGAGAGTAGCTGTGTGGACGTGCCAAGCTTGGACCGGTGGGATGTGGTGGGCGGCCTGTGCGATGCTGTATGTGCGCGAGAATGATCCACGTGTGGCGGTTCGGGCGACGAGTTGCGACGATGCCGGGAACGGTTACTGGAACATGGGCAGATCGGAGTGGTGTTGCCTCGCCTGTGCTCAGCAAGCTTCGAATCTGGTGCAGAGAGATAGTCGGTGCGTTCAAGGCGAACTGATCCGCAAAGATCAGAGAGCGATGGACGAAAGTGCAGAATGTATATCTTGTAGAGGCTCTGCGGGCGATCAGGAGCAGCTGGCAACGGCACTGTGCGAGCTGAACTCCGAGGTGGAGGACAGACTAGGACGCTGAAGCAAATCCAGGGGGGGACAGTCGAGTCGGCAAAGGGAAACGACGTCGATCAACAATGTGCCCGCGCCCTTTGCAGCACACGTAGAGGTGTTGTCTCCAGCCTAACCTCGAAGAGAGACTGTGTGATGAAGAGCTGAATGGAGCGAAGCGTGATGAAGAGCTGAATGGACTGAAGCGTGATGAAAAGGATGTGGCAACACCACCCTATCGATGATGGAGAGGAGAGCGAGTCGGGCTAGCGGCGGGTGGGCAAGTCAAGCCGAGAACAGCGTGTGTTTTTGGAGAAAAGAAAAGAAAAAAAAAAAAAAAAAAAAAGAAAAAAAAAAGAAAAAAGGGTCGCAACAGCAGAGAGGCAGCAACAGCAAGCTGATTTCCGCTTCACACACACTCACACACACTCACACACACTCACACACACTCACACACTCACACACACACTCTCTGCACGCACGCACGCACCCAAAATCACAAAAATTACAAATCGGGCCGAGATTGCGTTGGAAAGATGAGATTGCAGGGTCGTCAAGGATGGAAGGCGTATGTTTTTGTTAAAGTTCGCATGTCAAATATCGTTGATCACAAGTATCAATTGCAATGATGATCATTCTAAGTACATGACAATGCTAGGGTGTATATATGTGTCTTGATGTCCTGTGTATTTGTGTACTTTATGCAGGAGTGATGAGGATGGTGCTCAACATGGAGATTACAGGGATAGGTGTCAGCTATCTACTGCATGGTGCTCTGAGTCCTGATGGTTATCATGGTGTCTAAAGGCCAAGAGTCTAAAGTCCAGTGGTCAGCCCAGGTGGCATGTGTATATCCAGGTGAGCAAAGTTGTTGTTTGTGTGGAGTCGGAGCTAGAGCCACATGCTTGGAGAAAACAGCATTCCTGGAGCAAAGGATCACATGCTTTCACTGTCCCCCTCGACAACTGAGCAAATGAGCAGTTCAATCTTGGTTAATCCTAGACAGAGTCAGGTTTGGCTTAGGAGGTGTTGGGAGACTGGTTTGGTGAGAAAGTCAGCAATGTTGTAGTTGGTATTGACATATCACATAGATATGTTGCCTTCTTGTATATGATTGCAAAGGAGGTGATATTTAGTGTCAATGTGTTTGAGCTTTGAATGCATGGCGGGGTCCTTTGCCACTTGTATGCATCCAGTATTATTGGCGAGGATGACGGGTTGGTGATCTCCGAGGCCTAGCCCTCGAAGGAGGTGGCGGTGGAAGAGCGTCGTGTCAGGGGTCATGCACCCAAAACCTGATATCTGTAATAGAACTGCATCTATTATGAATTCTGTTGAGATATGTGACAATGCTTGTGGTATTATGATTCTTGGCAAGATATGTAGTAGAGACATCACTATCACTTTTCTTGCTCAAAGATGCAGTAATGGCTTTGCTATTGCAGGTTTCAACTAACTGCTGTGGACACTCCATCCAGAGGTAGCTCAGCATGATCAATAACTTGAATGTATTGCCTGACACCAAAGGTCTGGTGTGAGTGAGATGACTGGTAGCACTGACACAAGTGTCCAGTGTGTTGACTGAATGCTTGAGGTGATCCCCAGACCACAGTGGATGACTGCCTTTGGTTCTATCATTATCTGGACTGCAGGTTTCTATGAACTGCCTTCAGACATCAGTGAGTGGTGATACAACACATGCACTATGATGGATGCAATCTTGTTGAGATTGCAACATGCTGACTGAATACTAATGTATACTTATGTGTAAAGCTATAACTAGTAGTTGTCATGGGCCTGGATGCTCAAGAAGCAGGAGGGTCATGGGTTCATATGGAAGGAGCACAGGTATCGAAGACCTAGTCGACACCAGTAGAGAGCATGGTCGTAGTGCAGTCTCCATGGAGACCATGGACTCCTATGGACTCACATGCAAAGGAGGGCCAAGCACAGCCACGAGGAGGACCAAGCTCAAGGAGCAGGCACAGCCACGAGGAGGACCAAGCTCAAGGAGCAGGCACAGCCACGAAGAGGACCAAGCTCAAGGAGCATGCAGATGGTTACCACTCAGGGGCTCGAGAGACAAGAGCCAAAGGAACTGTCACTGATCAAAGGAGGAGGAGCAGTGTCGAAGGAGTCGACACCAGGTCATGAGGAGGAGGAGCAGTGTCGACAAGAGGCACAGGGGTGCCAAGCAGGAGAGGCCCCTGAGCAGTACTCGATGAAGAAGGTACTCTCTGGAGAGAGAGCAGGAGCAGCATCGCTGGCAATGCTGTGAAGAGGTATATAACCATGCTTTCTCATCATCATAGGTCGAGTGGATCCCCATCCACTCTACTCACCATACAACTAGTCAATACTTTAGAAACACAAGTACTCATTAGTTACAGTCAGCATAGCAGCAATCTATCAAGGTTGCTCCTCATCGTAGTGTGTGTGTTGTATCACCACTACCTGACGTCCGAAGGCGCCCATAGCAGGTTAGCGGTCCGGATATAGATAGAACCGAAGGCAGTAGTCCACTGCGGTCCGGGGATCACTTCAAGCATCAAGTCAACACACTGGACACTCGTGTTGACGCCACCAACCTTATCACCAACACCATCAACCTCATTATCACCGACATCACCAATCTCATCACTAACACCATCAACCTCATCATCATCAACACTCACACCAGACCTTGGTGTCATCATAACATTGATATTGATCGTGCCGAGCTACCCCTGAACGGAGTGTCCACAGAGGTCAGCCGAAACCTACGATAGTATATACAACAAACGCCACCTGCTGTCACTGCACAACTTGATAGTCACCGAGTATCTCGAGACAATAGCTGTCGCACAGTTTGATAGTCACCGAGTATCTCGACAGACCGACCTGGGTTTCAGGCGCGAGACCCCTGACATTAGAGTGGATCGTTCAAGCAGCTCCTCACAATCACCATGACGGACCCAGACCTCAACAATAAGCTCGATAGACTACTCACTCTATTGGAAGCTCAGCTAGAGCTTACTAGGCAGGGTCATCGAGAGGAACGACTACAACGAGCTCAGCTGGGTAGGGAGGAGACAATGGACCTCTCTCACTCGGAAGACCAAGCAGGAGGAGGAGATGAGTCTATGATAGGAGACCCACATACTCCTACTCCGGCTCCACGACCAAGACGATCAGTCTCATTCAACCTGGATGAGCAGGAGGACATCAACTATGAGAAGTATGCTTCACCTACTGGGCCAAGATATGTCAAGACTAAGCTGGACCCCTACAGCAGGACTAGGATGGATCCTTACCCCCTGGACCACGAGGAGGATACCAGCATCATGGCAGAGCTTAACCGGTCAAAGCCCATTGCCACCCCCTTTCCAAAGTTCAATCCCCGAGACATGGAGATCTTCATTCTAGAAGCCGAAGCATGGTTTAAGTTCAACCAGGTGTATGAGCAGTCTAGGATGATCAATCACATGGGTGCTCAACTGGAAGGGACGGCAAGAGAGTGGTGGACCTCCAAGCTCCGCATTGATAGAGCTAGAGAAGGAAGGTTGTTCAATGATTGGCACTACTTCACAGAGCGACTGTCAGAGCAGTTCAACCCACGCAATGCTAGGATGGAGGCATACAACAAGCTGTTGGCTCTCAGACTCACAAGTGATGCTCCTGGTGCCGCCACACGTCATGTAGAGCGGTTCAGAGACTTGGAGGGACAGGTCAACCTAGATGACAACGAGCTAGTGATTGATCTCTTCAGAGGAAGTCTCACTCGCAGCATACAGGAGAAGTTTGAGAGGAATCCACCTGGGAAGAGATGGGAGTGGTATCGAGAGGTTGAGGAGATCGATCGACAGAGGATGCTACTACAGCAGTCCTCGGCTAGACACTCACTCCCAAATGCCATGTCACCTCCACTAAGAACTGGGTCTCGGCCAAATCAAAGTTCGATCCCCATCAGACAACCCACTCAACCTTATCCAGCTCGATCACCATCACAAGCAACTACACAAGCAACTATACAAAACCTAAACCGACCCCTTCCTCATCATCCCACCCAACCCTCGAAGCAAGGAAGCCCTGCTCCATCAGGTATCAACACCTGTCATGTATGCAAGGGTATCGGCCATTGGGCCAGAGACTGCCCCAGCAGGAGGGTAAACCCTCTTAGCTCTCGACCCATGGGACCAAAGGTTATGGTCACCACAGCAGACCCCTTCGAGGAGGCCACCGACTCAGGAGATGGCCCCACAGGCAGCACTGAGACGGGTGACCCCGAGGCCATGGACCTCAGCTCATACCAGCAACCCATGGACCCCGATCACGAGGAGGAGCACGATGATGATGACGACGAGGGAAACGTCAGTGGGGTGATGCACTGATGGCATGCATTGCTCTACAAACCTCCTCGCCATCACTCTGTATATATCAAGATTGTCAAGTATGTTTCTCTACCAGTGGAGGCAAAGCAGTACTGGAGCTCTCTGGAATGGTTCAAGACCATCCTGCTCGGATACTAGCTGATACCGGTGCTGGTTTGTCCATAGTCTCAGATTCTTTCATTAGTAAGTACCAAATACCCACAAAACCCATAAAAACAAGATCGATCCATGGTGTCACCGGGCACCAACTCTCCATCAATAGTTCTGCGAGCATGCAGGTATCTATTGGTACACACAATCTGGGTGTGGTCGAAGCTTCAGTGGCCGACACTGCGGACTATGACCTCATCCTGGGGTTCACTGAGCTACGGAGGCTCAAACCCACCATACAATGGGATACGGGCCAGCTGGAGTTCAAGACTCAGGAGCAGGACCGACCCCCTAGGAGACCCCCTGAAGCAGCAAGAGCAGGGGACCTAACCATGAGGAGACCAACCCTTCATGGTAACGAGTTTGTCTCAGCAGAGCGCATACTACGAGCAGCTCTGGAAGATGGACCCATAGGGTTCATGCTGTTAGAGGAGCCACCATCATCACTCCCGGCCTTTGGTTTTGTACCTACAGGCGCAGACAAAGGAGTCGAGATGGAGGTGGAGGTAGATAAGGTGGTGACGGCTGCAGACATACCAAAGCCATACCAACACCTGCGAGATGTGTTCGATGAGGTGGAAGCAGACAAGCTGCCCCATCATACCGAGCATGATCTCCACCTCGAGTTGATAGAAGGAGGTAAGCCACCTCAAGGGCCCCTATACCTTAAGGGACCCAAGGAGATGTCCGAGCTGAGGAGGTACTTGGATGAGAACCTCGAGAAGGGGTTCATAAGACCATCGAAGAGCCCGGCACGATCACCGGTGCTCTTCGTACCAAAGAAGGATGGAGGTCTCAGACTCTGTGTGGACTACAGAGGTCTCAACGAGATCACTGTCAAGAACAGGGCACCATTGCCCCTCATCGAGGAGCAGCTGTTCTTACTCAGGAAGGCAAGGATCTATACCAAGCTAGACCTTAGAGCAGCATACAACCTCATCCGGATTGCTAAAGGAGATGAATGGAAGACAGCTTTTGGCACTCAGTTGGGACTCTATGAGTACCTAGTGATGCCCTTTGGCCTAGCCAATGCTCCGGCTCACTTCCAGTCATTCATCAATGACATCTTCCGAGACATCATTGGGATATATGTGGTAGTATACCTAGATGACTTCCTGATCTTCAGTGACACTGAAGAAGCACATGTGAAGCATGTCACTGAGGTCCTCACTCGCTTAAGGAGCAACAGGCTCTTTGCTAAGCTGTCAAAGTGTGAGTTCCACACCAAGACAGTTGAGTTCCTGGGGTACATCATCAAGCCAACGGGCATAGAGATGGACCCAGAAAAGGTGCGCACTGTCAAGGAGTGGCCAATGCCGGAGTCAATCCATGACATCCAGAGGTTCCTGGGTTTTGCCAACTTCTATCGAAGGTTCATAGCCCACTTTGCTCGCATAGCCAAGCCCTTGACAGCACTGGTAAAGCCTATAGAACGGTTCAAGAAGTTCGAGCTACCAGAGGAGGCCCAACAGGCCTTCCACAAGCTCATCCAGGCCTTCACATCAGCAGGAGTGCTTCAGCACTTCGACTACCACCTTCCAACAAGGTTGGAGACTGATGCAAGTGACTTTGCTATAGCAGGAGTACTCAAGCAGGAGCATGAAGGACGATGGCATCCAGTGGCCTTCTACTCTAGGAAGATGTCTTCTGCCGAGAAGAACTATGAGATCCATGATAAGGAGCTCCTAGCTGTGGTCGCCTGCCTCACTCAGTGGCGACACATGTTAGCTGGACTACCGAACCAACTGGTCATCCTCACTGACCATGAAGCCCTCAAGTACTTCAAGTCACAGAGACGCATCACAGGTCGACAAGCTCGATGGGCAATACTACTAGCAGACTTCGACTTCATATTGCAGTATCGACCAGGAGACAAAGGTGGTGAACCCGATGCTCTCACCAGAAGGACAGACATGCAACCAGCCGGTGAAGAGCAGGATCACAATGTGAGGCAACTACTGCCTCCTCGAGTGTTCAAGGAGACAGCAGACCATGACTCGCTCCTAGTGGCCCCCATGATCTCGATGGAGTCCATAGCATCAAAAGGTCTCAAAGACCTGGTCAAGATCTTCCAGCCTTTAGACCAAGAGCTACAGGAGATACATAGGAAGAAGCCTTTCGAACTCAAGGATGACCTATGGTACAGTGGAGGAAGGTTGGTTATCCCCAAGGTGATCATGCCAGGGAGGACCAACAACCGACACTCAAGGAGTGCCAAAGAGGTAGATGGACAGTCTCTCTCTGTAGAGCATCTGCGATTCATGGTGATGACCCAATGCCATGATGGTATCACTGCTGGACACGTAGGAAGAGATGCTACCATCAAGGCAGCTCAACGACATTACTGGTGGCCAAACATGACAGCTTGGATTGCAGACTATGTAGCAAGTTGTCCTGTATGTGCTAGGTACAAAGCTCCTCGTCATCGTCCATATGGTTTGCTACAGCCACTAGCAACCCCAGACAGGCCCTGGGGCTCCATATCCCTCGACTTCATTGAAGGACTACCACCATCAAAGAAGTATGACTCCAAGACCTATGACTCTATCCTAGTCATCGTCGACAGGTTAACCAAGTTTGCCATACTAGCTCCAACCCATAAGACAGTCACAGCCAAACAGACTGCAGTATTGCTATATGGACACATGGTTAGACTCTTCGGATATCCAGATCACATGGTCTCGGACCGAGGCAGGCAGTTCATATCAGGAGCATGGAAGGCATTTGCAGAGCAAATGGGTGTGAAGCACTCACTTAGCACGGCCTACCATCCTCAAACTGATGGTCAGACAGAGAGAGTCAATCAGGTCATAGAGCAATATCTCAGGATGTACTGCAACTATGAGCAGAATGACTGGGCCAACCTGCTGGACACTGCGGCCTTTGTATACAACAACACGGTCCACAACAGCATTGGTGTCTCACCATTCTTTGCATGCTATGGATGGAACCCCAAAGCTCATCCTGACATCCCTCAACGACTAGGAGTCAATGATCCAGGTCGCTTCGAGTACCTCATGGATGGAAAGGAGCGTTGCAAGTACCTCCAGGAGCAGATCAGAGAGGCACAACGTAGATCAGTAAACCAGTATAACAGGAAGCACAAGGACATCGAGTTTAAGGTGGGTGATATGGTCTATATCAACCGACGAAACTGGAAGACAAGGAGACCCACACCCAAGTTAGACACCCGGTTCGCAGGACCCTACCCAGTTCAGGAACGGGTAGGACGCCGAGCTTATCGAATCACATTGCCAGCAAACCTTAGGGTGCATGATGTGTTCCATGTCTCCATGCTCGAGCCAGCAAGAACAAGTTCTCTTCCTCAACGTGCTGAACAGCCCACCATACCATCACTTCCAGATGAGGACCTCGATTTCGAAGTCGAAGCACTCATCGACAAGCGTTCACACAATGGGACTACGGAGTACAAGGTGTTGTGGAGAGGGTACTCAGAGGAAGCTGCTTCATGGGAACCAGTAGAGAACCTCAACTGTCCCGACCTCATCCAGGAGTATGAGGTGTCGGAGGGGGGACGAGTGAGTAGACAGAGTGGAGAGAGGAGGAGAGAACAGGAGGAGTAGAGAGAGGAAGAGGAAGGAGGATGACGTTGAGAGAAGGAGGAAGGATGATGTTGGCGATGTTGTCAAGGAGGAGGAGTCAGCATGAACCAGACCAGAGCACGCCTCGACGGAGCTCGGCTCTTAAGAGGGGGGTAGTGTCATGGGCCTGGATGCTCAAGAAGCAGGAGGGTCATGGGTTCATATGGAAGGAGCACAGGTATCGAAGACCTAGTCGACACCAGTAGAGAGCATGGTCGTAGTGCAGTCTCCATGGAGACCATGGACTCCTATGGACTCACATGCAAAGGAGGGCCAAGCACAGCCACGAGGAGGACCAAGCTCAAGGAGCAGGCACAGCCACGAGGAGGACCAAGCTCAAGGAGCAGGCACAGCCACGAAGAGGACCAAGCTCAAGGAGCATGCAGATGGTTACCACTCAGGGGCTCGAGAGACAAGAGCCAAAGGAACTGTCACTGATCAAAGGAGGAGGAGCAGTGTCGAAGGAGTCGACACCAGGTCATGAGGAGGAGGAGCAGTGTCGACAAGAGGCACAGGGGTGCCAAGCAGGAGAGGCCCCTGAGCAGTACTCGATGAAGAAGGTACTCTCTGGAGAGAGAGCAGGAGCAGCATCGCTGGCAATGCTGTGAAGAGGTATATAACCATGCTTTCTCATCATCATAGGTCGAGTGGATCCCCATCCACTCTACTCACCATACAACTAGTCAATACTTTAGAAACACAAGTACTCATTAGTTACAGTCAGCATAGCAGCAATCTATCAAGGTTGCTCCTCATCGTAGTGTGTGTGTTGTATCACCACTACCTGACGTCCGAAGGCGCCCATAGCAGGTTAGCGGTCCGGATATAGATAGAACCGAAGGCAGTAGTCCACTGCGGTCCGGGGATCACTTCAAGCATCAAGTCAACACACTGGACACTCGTGTTGACGCCACCAACCTTATCACCAACACCATCAACCTCATTATCACCGACATCACCAATCTCATCACTAACACCATCAACCTCATCATCATCAACACTCACACCAGACCTTGGTGTCATCATAACATTGATATTGATCGTGCCGAGCTACCCCTGAACGGAGTGTCCACAGAGGTCAGCCGAAACCTACGATAGTATATACAACAAACGCCACCTGCTGTCACTGCACAACTTGATAGTCACCGAGTATCTCGAGACAATAGCTGTCGCACAGTTTGATAGTCACCGAGTATCTCGACAGACCGACCTGGGTTTCAGGCGCGAGACCCCTGACAGTAGTGTATGGTGTAGAGTGGATGGCAATCCATTCTCTTGCTAGGACAGAGAACATGGTTATATACCTTTCTTGCAATGTCACCTGTGACACTGCTCATCCTCCTCATCCCTCCTATGCTCCCCATCCACCTTGTGTTGCCACTCATTGGCACTGCCTCCTTGCCTCCTCTGGATGGGTGGCCTCTGGCTGCTTCATCTTTGTCAGGGGCCAGTCCCACCTCAACTGGGTGGCAACTCACACCCTTTCATCCTTTCTTTATATTCAGCACCCACCTCCTTTTGCCAGCTTCATCCCTGTAGTGCCCCTGCCTCATCTGATGGTGTCCCCCCCTTGTTCAGTGACCTCTTCTTCACTGTATCAGCAATGGGGTGCCTCTCTGATCGATCCTCATGAGATCTGCAGTACCCAGCATGATATTGCAATTTCCACTGAACTCTGTAGTAATGACATTGTTCCCACAGATCCTGATGAGATATGCCATAGGATTGTTTCTACTGCTGATCTCAGTGAACTCTTCCTTAAGCTCTTGTTTAGCCTGATCCTGCAATTTCTGCACTCCTTCATATGACTTCAACTTCTTCCTGCCTCCTGTGCATCCGGCTCCTATGACACGCCGCTCTGGCTGCAGCAGAGCCAGCGATGTACTCAGCCTCGACAGCGGAACTGGCGACACATTTCTGGGTTTGCAAGTTCCAGGTTATGACACTACCAAATACCTTCACTACAGAACCAGAGGTGCTTTTCTGCTGGGTGTGGGGGTCTGAAGCCCAGTTTGCATTGGTGTATGCTTCTATGGCAGTTCTGTTGCTTGCCTGACTGCCAAGTAGTAACACTTTGTCCTGTGTCTGATTTAAATACTTGATGATGCATAGTGCCACTTGCATGGCTTTGGTTGTTGGTTTTGACATGTGCCATGTGAGGATGTTGACAGCATAGCAGATGTCTGGGTGGATGGTGTTTGAAACCCAAAGGAGCTTTCCTACTAGGGTTGGATATTGTTGCTTGATATGTTTGTTGATTGTAAGGTTCTCAGGGGCTTTAGCAGGAGTCACAATCATGGGTGTCCAAGTCTTTTCCTCTGGTTTTACCCATTTGCTAATGATGTCTCTAATGTATGCTCTTTGATCTAATGCTATTGTCCAGTTTGTGCAATCACATGTGATCTTGATTTTGAGGAATTCCTTTGCTGGGCCATTGTCCTCGATTTGCCACTTGTCCATAATAGCTTGTTTGACTGTGTCAACCTGGAGCCTGTGTGGCACTGTGATGAGCATATCATCTACATACATGATGATGATCACCTGGTTATTTCCTGCTCCACAGAGATATACACATGGTACTCTCCTTACCGGGTAGAACCCTAGATGTCATAGGTGCAAGTTGAGTTCTTTGTGCTGCTCTCATCCAGACTGTTTGAGGCTGTAGAGGCTCTTGATCAATTTGTATACCTTGCCCACCTGTACATTTGCACCTTCCAGAGGCTTGAGATAAATCTCATGCTCTAATTTGGCATTTAGGTATGCTTGCTTGACATCTATTGAGTTGAGTTCCCAGTCCAGTTTGGTGGCAATCACAAGAACTGTCTGGATTGCAGCATGGGGCACTACCAGTGTGAAGATTTCCATGTAATCCAAGCCTTCTCTTTGTGAGAATCCATGTGCACAGAACCTAGCTTTGAATTTATAAGGAATGCCATTAGCATCTGTTTTGATATTGAGGACAAGTTTGGAGTCTACAAGGTGTGCATTTGTAGGCTTGTCAACAATTCCCCAGATGTTCATGCTCTTGAGTCCCTCCATTTCTGCACATATAGCTTCATGCCAATGAACCTGATCCAGTCCATTAAGTGCTTCTTTGACCATTGGCTTGAAGTTGTGTGTTGTGGGTGTGGTCATGCTCAGGTCAGTGTTTGGAAAGGGGCTGGGTGCCTCAATCTTTCCTTGTCAACAGAGCTTTTCTTGGAAGTGCTGTAGCTCCCTGGGTGCAGTCAGATGATTCTTGTAGATTTGAAGTGCTTTGGTGATTGTGGTGGGGTGTAACCACAGGTAGCATTTTTGTGCTTCTCCAAACCTGTTGTTGGTGTTGTCCATTGCTGGGAAGTATGTTGCTTGGAGGGCGCACTGGTGTTCATCGTTACTGGAACCGCTGGGGCTCTGCCATGTTTTGTCCCCCTTGAGTTCTAGGTCTTGATCTTCAGGTAGCAGATGGATGTCATTTATCAGTTGTTGTAATTGTTTGTTGTGGATGTCCTTGTCAGTGTAGCCCATATGTTCAATATCTGCTGAATTGTCATACTGTATCCCTTCAGTGTCTTGGATAGGGAGTATATCTGTGTGATCACCCCAAGATTTGCTTTCCAGGAATCTGTCATGGGCCTGGATGCTCAAGAAGCAGGAGGGTCACGGGTTCATATGGAAGGAGCACAGGTATCGAAGATCTAGTCGAGATCAGTAGAGAGCATGGTTGTAGTGCAGTCTCCATGGAGACCATGGACTCCTATGGACTCACATGCAAAGAAGGGCCAAGCACAGCCACGAGGAGGACCAAGCTCAAGGAGCAGGCACAGCCACGAAGAGGACCAAGCTCAAGGAGCATGCAGATGGTTACCACTCAGGGGCTCGAGAGACAAGAGCCAAAGGAACTGTCACTGATCAAAGGAGGAGGAGCAGTGTCGAAGGAGTCGACACCAGGTCATGAGGAGGAGGAGCAGTGTCGAAGGAGTCGACACCAGGTCATGAGGAGGAGGAGCAGTGTCGAAGGAGTCGACACCAGGTCATGAGGAGGAGGAGCAGTGTCGAAGGGTTGACATCAGGTCATGAGGAGGAGGAGCAGTGTCGAAGGAGTCGACACAGCTCAAGAGGCACAGGGGTGCCAAGCAGGAGAGGCCCCTGAGCAGTACTCGATGAAGAAGGTACTCTCTGGAGAGAGAGCAGGAGCAGCATCGCTGGCGATGCTGAGAAGAGGTATATAACCATGTTTTCTCATCATCAATAGGTCGAGTGGATCCTCATCCACTCTACTCACCATACAACTAGTCAATACTTTAGAAACACAAGTACTCATTAGTTACAGTCAGCATAGCAGCAATCTATCAAGGTTGCTCCTCATCATAGTGTGTGTGTTGTATCACCACTACCTGACGTCCGAAGGCGCCCATAGCAGGTTAGCGGTCCGGATCAAGTTAGAACCGAAGGCAGTAGTCCACTGCGGTCCGGGGATCACTTCAAGCATCAAGTCAACACACTGGACACTCGTGTTGATGCTACCAACCTTAACCTTATCACCAACACTATCAACCTCATTATCATCGACATCACCAATCTCGTCACCAACACCATCAACCTCATCATCATCAACACTCACACCAGACCTTGGTGTCATCATAACATTGATATTGATCGTGCCGAGCTACCCCTGAACGGAGTGTCCACAGTGGTCAGCCGAAACCTACAATAGTATATACAACGAACGCCACCTGCTGTCACTGCACAACTTGATAGTCACCGATACCGAGACAATAGCTGTCGCACAACTTGATAGTCACTGAGTATCTCGACAGACCGACCTGGGTTTCAGGCGCGAGACCCCTGACAGAATCTTGCTGCATTTGACCAGAAGATAGGTGGGTTATGGTGTGGAGAGATGAATTTCCACCCCTTATGTTCTTCATCATATCCAACAAGGATTGCAGGTATGGCAGTGTCATCCAGTTTCTTTCTCTTGGCCTTAGGTATGTGTACCCAGGCAAGACAACCAAAGGTTCAGAGTAGTTTGAATGTCATTTGGGGATCCTTGTCATAGAAGATCTGGTATGGTATCCAGTTCTCCATGTTTGGCATTACATTTTTTGTGAATGCTGCTGCCTCAGCTGCAAATGGCCAGAAGGTTTGGGGCAGGCTGTGAGTTCACATCATGGCCATCATCATGTTTTTGATGGTTCTGATGGTCCTTTCAGCCTTGCCATTCTGCTCACTATTGTACACAGACATTTTCTGCCAGTGGAAACCAGCCTTGTTTTGCCATGCAGTGGTGGCTGCAGAGGTCCATTTGGTTCCATTGTCCAATCAGAGTGTCCTGAGCTTGTGGCTGGTCTGTGTTTCAGCATATATAGTCCATTCTTTGAGTACCTGTAATGTATTTGATTTGGTGTGTAGTGGCTTTATGTAAGTGAAGCTTGATGCATCATCTACAGCTACCAGTAAGCATGTGAATTCCATTTTCATAGAGAAGTGGGTGGCCAAGTCAATGTGGACTAGCTCAAGTGGGAGTTGAGCATGTTCACTGCTACCTTGACCCATTTGAGCTTTTGTTGATTTGGTGGCTAGGCAGTCTTGGCATTTGCATGGTTCAGTTTTGATGTTGTATGCCTTTTCAATCATCTGTGTCTTATCATGCCCAGGATGGCCACATCATTCATGGAAGAAGTCATTGCTGAATTGCCATGGTTTATGTTGATCATTGGGGTCAAATCATTCTGGTAATGCCTCTGTTTTGATGTCTGCTGTTGTGATGAGTCCCTCTGGATCATCAGAGTAGATTTCCCAGTGTCTCGTGCATGGATTGGTATGTCCAATTACCTTGGGTCCATTAGGCCATTTCAGACATACATTGTCTGAGTTGAATATCACACATACACTGTCATTTGCTAATGCTTGTACTGACATCAGATTAACACTTGCATTGGGGACATAGAGTACATTGTTAAGGTGCACTTTACATCCATTGACGTTAATGATAACCTGTCCTTTAGCCATGATTCTGATTAGTGTTCTGCCAGCAGTCTTCACAAACCTGGTGCATTGGGTGGAAGAGGTAAGGATTGTTTTATCATTCATGACATGGTCAGTTGCACCTGAGTCAACTATCCATGCAGTGGATTGCTGATCTATGGATGCACAGTAAGCAGTGGCAACAGTGCACCAGATGTCCTAGGCAGACGTCTGGTTGTTGGTTGGGGCTGGTGTGGCAGTAGTGTTGTCAGTTGTGTGTAGCTCGTTGTTCAGGTTCTTGATACAGAACCTGCTGATATGGTTTTTGCCTTGACAATAGTAACATCTCCTGCATCTGTCAGGGCCTGGCTTACCCATGCTGTAAGTGTCCTGATTCATGATTTGGCTGCTAACAGCAAATGCTTGGGGGGTCTTATTGCTGTCCACCCTGTGGCTGGATTTTGTGATCATGTCATCCTGGCATTTGAAGAGTGCTGCACAGATTGCTTCATAGTCCACAGCTCAGCCATTGTCTTGGAGGTTGGTAATGCAGTTTTGATAGGTTGCAATGAACTTTGTCTGGTCAATCAGTGTCTTGATCTTGAGGACCCGAGTTAGGTTGTATCCCATTGACTCAGCTTTTGCCCAGTGTTTGTTGATATCTGCAACAAGTTTCTGGACATCTGTGTTGAACATCTGGATCCTGCTGGCTTCATTCAGGAGGGTCAACTCAGCAATGTGTTCCATCTTGGTGAGGTCTTTCTTGAGGTGACTGTATAGTTTGTGTAGCCTCCAGGGTTTGGCCTTGGCAGTTTGGATGAATAGGTAGTTGATGTTATCAGTCCCTGTGAGTTTGGCATGGCTTTGGAGGATCATACAAAGGTTTCTGTCCAGTTTCCAATTGAACTTTTTGTCTCCTGGCTTGGTAATGCTGTCAAGGTGCTTTAGGGCAGGTGACCAGTTAGAAAGGATGCTTTGGAGTCATGGGTTCCAAGCATACCAGTTCTTTGTGGTTAACTTGGGCATCTCCTTCATGGCATCATTGATACAAGAGAGTTCATGGTGGAAGGTAGAGCAGTGAGAGGGCTTTTTGTATGATGCAGATGTTTCAGCTTGTTTGCAAAGGGTGAGCTCTATGAGCTTGTTTCGAAGGGTGGTGACATTTAGCTTGTTGATGTCATTAAGGTCAAGTGGAGGTTCATTTGGTTCGTTTTCATCACTGTCCGATTTGTTGGAGGAGGGGGTGTCATGTCCAGTAGTTATCTGGTGTCCATGTGATGTGGAGATTGTTTCAGCCTGGTCATCGGATGATTCCTCAGGAACTGGGTCGTTTGCAGTGTGTGGGTCATTGGGGTGCGAGGTGTCACAGGGCCAGCAGGTCAGCGCAAGAAGGGTGCGCCAAATTGACTAACGGCACTCATGGTAACTGTCACAGGATCAATGGAGCAACATATGAAGGGTGTGCAGAATCAGTCAGCACCAAGTCATCAGGAATTGACAAAGCCAATCGGGCCAGAAGCACATTTGATTTACAAGATCGACC
This sequence comes from Ustilago hordei, assembly GCF_900519145.1. Classification (NCBI taxonomy): domain Eukaryota; kingdom Fungi; phylum Basidiomycota; class Ustilaginomycetes; order Ustilaginales; family Ustilaginaceae; genus Ustilago; species Ustilago hordei. The sequence goes on along the minus strand of NW_024545279.1, from coordinate 1,285,115 downwards.
AAGTGCCAGTTACCAGGTGTCATGGGCCTAAATGCTCAGGAAGCAGGAGGGTCGCTGGTTCATATGGAAGGAGCACAGGTATCGAAGATCTAGTCGACACCAGTAGAGAGCATGGTCGTAGTGCAGTCTCCATGGAGACCATGGACTCCTACAGACTCACATGCAAAGGAGGACCGAGCCATATGCGAGGAGGGCCAGGCACAGCCATGAGGAGGACCAAGCTCAAGGAGCAGGCACAGCCATGAAGAGGACCAAGCTCAGATGGTTACCACTCAGGGGCTTGAGAGACAAGAGTCAAAGGAACTGTCACTGGTCAAAGGAAGAGGAGCAGTGTCAAAGGAGTCGACACCAGGTCATGAGGAGGAGGAGCAGTGTCGAAGGAGTCGACACCACTCAAGAGACACAGGGGTGCCAAGCAGGAGAGGCCCCTGAGCAGTACTCGATGAAGAAGGTACTCTCTGGAAAGAGAGCAGGAGCAGCATCACTGGCGATGCTGTGAAGAGGTATATAACCATGCTTTCTCATCATCAAAGGTTGAGTGGATCCCCATCCACTCTACTCACCATAACTAGTTATCACTTCAGCATAAGTATATATTAGTTTCAGTCAGCATAGCAGCAATCTACCAAGGTTGCTCCTCATCATAGTGTGTGTGTTGTATCACCACTACCTGACATCCAAAGGCACCCATAGCAGGTTAGCGGTCCGGATATAGATAGAACTGAAGGCAGTAGTCCACTGCGGTCCAGGGATCACTTCAAGCATCAAGTCAACACACTGGACACTCGTGTTGACACCACCAACCTTATCACCAACACCATCAACCTCATTATCATCAACACCCACCAACCTTATCACCAATGTCATCAACCTCATCATCATCAACACTCACACCAGACCTTGGTGTCATCATAGCATTGATATTGATCATGCCAAGCTACCCCTGAACAGAGTGTCCACAGAGGTCAGCCAAAACCTACGATAGTATATACAACGAATGTCACCTGCTGTCACTGTGCAACTTGATAGTCACCGATACCGAGACAATAGCTGTTGCACAGTTTGATAGTCACCGAGTATCTCGACAGACCGACCTGGGTTTCAGGCGCGAGACCCCTGACACCAGGTTAATTTCATGAGAGTTGATCAGATCGGCATGCCCCAGCAAGTCAGCTGATATGAGCAAGTACTGTGGGATTCAGGAAGGAAGATACAGGTGTTAGAAGGAGAAGCACATGGAGATAACCATATGCAGGAGTGGAGGACTGAGCTCAGCATCATGCAAATGGTTACTGCTTGAGGGGTGTGTGCATATAGCCACACAGGCCCAAGCACAGGGGGCAACCACATGACCAAGTGGTTGGTCATGAGGTCCAATGGGTGGCTAAGGGGATTCACAAGATAAGGATGGGAAGGTGGTCACCGGTGAGGAGAGAAGGGAGCAGTGAACAGATTGGTTAAACAACAAGGAGGAGTTGTGTCAAAGGGGTCGACACACACCATCAGGCAGAAGGGGAGCATGAAGGCAAAAGGGGCAGTGTTGCAAAACCAGTATGCTGCACAGATGGTAGGGGTGCAGCACCCATGGGATTGATGCTAGCAGGGGAGACAGTGTCAAACAAGGGACAAGGGCCCCTCAAGGGGGAATGAGATAGGTGTTGCAGGCAACACCAATTGAACACATAAATACTCCTGTTTCACCATAGCATATGAGTGGATCCTTATCCACTATACATGCTACTTACTTACTTACTTACTTGACTCTTAGTTTTGTACCATTGCAATAGCAGTGCTCTTGCAATGACCCTCAAACGTGTGTGTTGTATCACCATTAGGCATCAACTGTAGGCAGTGTCTTTCAGACACTTGCAGTCCAGTTCTCAACTGTAGGCAGTGTTCTTCAACACTTGCAGTCCAGTTAGTTATTGTAGGCAGTGGCTCACACCTGTGGTCCAGTAACTCCCATCCTCTGTAGGTGATTAGCATATTGCAGTCCAGACAACATCCAAGAGCATTATCAACAGTACTATGAACACTTGTACTGTAGGAGAGGGTGTATCACTCACTCCCCAATGAACAGCATTCATGCTGTGCAACCTCTGAACAGAGTGTTCAAGGCAGTCAGCCAAGACTTACCAGTCAGAGACATCTGGTTATGTTTAAGTTGAAACATATTGAGTAGACCTTACTCAATCAACCTCATCTATACCGAACAAATAACACCCAAAACTAGTCTCTGGTGCGTGACCGCTTACACGAGGGCATGGTGTTGTTGCAAGAGCGTTCAGACTCTTAATCTGTTAAAGTTCGCACATCAAATATTGTTGATCACAAGTATCAATTGCAATGATGATCATTCTAAGTACATGACAATGCTAGGGTGTATATATGTGTCTTGATGTCCTGTGTATTTGTGTACTTTACACAGGAGTGATGAGGATGGTGCTCAACATGGAGATTACAGGGATAGGTGTTGGCTATCTACTGCATGGTGCTCTGAGTCCTGATGGTTGTCATGGTGTCTAAAGGCCAAGAGTCTAAAGTCCAGTGGTCAGCCCAGGTGGCATGTGTATATCCAGGTGAGCAAAGTTGTTGTTTGTGTGGAGTCGGAGCTAGAGCCACATGCTCGGAGAAAACAGCATTCCCGGAGCAAAGGATCACGTGCTTTCACTGTTTTTACTCGGCTTCGTCAAGACCCGTATGTTTGCCTCGAACTGCGGGAGGTCTATCGTTGGAAAAGCACGCCTCATAAGCAAACAGCCCCTACACAACACTTGACATCGCTTCTTGAATGTCGTATGGAAATGAACAAAGACCAAGGTCCTGGAGAAGTGGGCGGAGATGTTGTACACGAGCATAGAAGGCTGGATGTAGTTGCTTGACGGCGTCGAAGTCACTCAGGGCCCACGATAGATGCCAGCATCATATACAAAGCACAGGCTACGAACACAAGCTCTCTCACCACTGGCAGAGGAGAACAACTGTGATTGGATAAGCATGCTGTGAAATGATCTTTCTACTATGAACGATGATGAGGGGTATTGGATGTATGTGATTGTTGAGCCCAGCCTGCTTTCTACTGTACTATAAACAGTGCAAACGCCTTCTCTTAAGGTCCTGGTCTCATTTCAAGTTCTTCAAGCGAATCGAGCTCTTAAAGCTCCTCAATCTCTGATGGCCTTCCGACACGCTCGATACATCCGACACGGAAGCGTGTAACGCGCCCCTACCGCCCAACCCGCTACTGCTGCTTGCTGCTCCGTGAGATCTACTGCTAACGCTGCTGTTGGTGCTTGAGTTGCCGCCCAGCCAGAGTCTGTTTTTCTTTTCCTTCTTCACATCTTGCTTAAGAAACGCAGCTTCAGCGCGAAGGATGCTGATCGGTTCGCAAGTGTTGACTGCAGCTGCGCCGGCACCTTTTTTGTGCTTGGAGAGGTGTTTGTGGGTTAATCGATGAGAAGCAGCGTTGGCAGCTGCTGCAGCGGCGAGAGCCTGTTGACGTTCGGGGAGACGGTTGAGACGTTCGAATTCAGCCGGGTTGACTTTGCCTTGTAGGTAATGGTTGGAGAGCAAGGGAGGGAGGTCCTCGGGGTTAATGGCAGAGTGGTGGCCGCCGAGGCTGGAGGTGGAGTCGGATGCCAAAGTGGCAGAGTCGTCGAGTTCGGCATCGAGACCGCATGAGAGAGGTTGCATGCGAGCACGTTGGATGACTACGCGTGGATCGAGGTCTCTGAGGCTGCTGTGGTTGGAGGATGTCATTGAGTCGAGACGTTTGGTGGAAGTGCAAGTGGAGAGGCGCGGGCCCATGGCAGCCCCGAGCTGGTCTTCAGCATGACTATAATTGGAGAGGCTGAGGCTGGGTAGGTAGAAGGCGAAGACCTTTTCATCTTCGTCCGGAGTGTCGCTCGAGTTGCTCGGAACGGCGCTGTTGCGAGTCGAGCAAGATGTGGCGGCGGCGAGAGGATGGTCGTTGCTGGGCTGCAGGCCGGCGACCTTGCCGTTGGCTGAGGGAGAAACGATGCTGTCCTGACTAGCAGAGGTGGAAGGGGAGGGAAGCGGAGGGAGTGGTGGCAAGCAAGCATCAGGAGCGCGGTGTGCTGATGATCCGGCAGATTTTTGCGAGCTCAGGGAAAGAGCACGTTGTCGTAGCATCGACTGTCTCTCGTCCTGATGTGCCTCTTCCAGCACCGAGGCAGCTGCTGCTCCACCCTTCATGTTGGCAGCCATCATGGAACGGATCCTCGATTCAGCATCGTCGGCAGCAGTCAGAGTGGATCGAGCCTTGCCCTTGTCCAGCACCAAATCCTCGAGCGCAATATTGATGGTGTCGACGTTCCACTGTTCCTGTTTGTGTGGCATTGTAAGCTGCTCCCTAGGAGGCACACCAGGGAAGTTGAGCATATCCTTATCCTCTCCCGAAGCTGCGTACCTAGTTCGACCGTCGGCAAAGCCAAGTACAGGTAGCTGATGCACATCCGGTTCGCCATCTAGAGCTGCTTTCTTGCGTTGGATCTTCTTCTTCATCCCCGTCAACCTATGCTGCTGTCCCTGCCCCTGATCGCGATCACGCTGAACCACTGGCTCAACGAACTTGATCAAGGTCGGCTTCGAGTTGTTGTTGACCATACCGACTCCTTCGATATCCGAAGTGTCGTCAAAGCTCGGTGGGACTTCAGAAACAAAACTAGCACCGCAGTCGCTATGGGACATGTCCTGGTGGTAGTCTCCAAAATCAGGTCGACAGACCGAGCAAGGTGTCGATTCGGTGTAAGTTGCGATGCTGTGAGAGAGACTGGGTTGGCTAGCGTTGGAAGCGTAGCGGACAGAATCGAGGCTGCGATCGAACGAGGCTTGTCGATAGATTGCTTCTGCTTTGTTGTGTGGATGCGATTGGTGCGCGTACGCGGCCATGTACCGCTGGCGGCCGCCAGTGCGCTGTGTTGTCGACATCTTGTCGGTCCGCCAAGGAAATGTGGTGCAAGAAAATGAAGTGCTGCTGCAGGGGAAGGTCGAGAGGGAGTCTGGTGAATCGAGAGCCGTCTATGAAGTCGAGTGCATGCTCGTCAGTTGGTTGTGGTGGGTGGGACAATGTGAAATAGATATGGAGGGAGTGAAGCAACACCGGACCGGTCAATTGGTTCTGTTGAAAGCAGAGAGAGAAAGCATTATGAAGGACCTCGAAGCCTCGTTGCGTAAGTGTCAAGAGAGAGAGAGAGAGAGAGGAGGAATAGAGCACCCTAAGCGAGAGGAGGCCGAGGAGGAGGAGGAGCAGCAGCCGCCAAAGGGGGGATGACAGGTGGCCAGACAAGTGTGGCTTGGTTTCAGGTTTTGTGTTGCCAGGAAAGCGCGCCTGTTTGAGCGATAGCAGTCAACCAAACGAGTAGAAAGCCTTTACTCAAGTTCGGCTTTGATTGTTGCAGATGTGAAGTGGGAAGAAGCCACGGCATTCGATGCCTTGAATGCTCCCAAAGCACAAGTTGCAGATCGTGGGTGCATATGAGGGAGCAGGAAAGTTGCCAAAAAAGGAAGCCAGTTTAGCTGTAGGTTAACTTATGCCAGCAGGAACGGCTTCTACAGTAAGTTACGTTGCCTCTGATGGGCGGACACACACTACATATACATCAACTCTATCGGCCGACGACGTGTTGTCGCAGAAAAGAAAGAAGAGCTGCAGGGTCAAGCACTGTTTAACTGGAGCCTTGTGCCATGTGCCATGTACCATGTGGACAAGCGTCTGTACCCTTCCCATGATGGTTTTTTTTTCTTTTTTTTTTTTTCTTCTTTTTTTTGTGGCCTGGAACCTGTGAAAAAAGAGCGATTTTGGTGCGATTGAAGGTCCGCTCTTCGATGTCGAAAAAGGCAGGGAGTCGATGACGGAACAGCATCGTTTCTGAACTCAGACTCCTCTTCGTCTGCAAGAAGTGGGCGGAGGTCGAAGAAAAGGAAAAGAAAGAACCTGAACCGGAGTCTCGCTTTTTCTGACTTTTTTTTGCTCACTCTCTCACGCACACCGCGATTTCCTGAAACGAGCGAGCAAACCATTCCCATGATTTGGACCATTCGATTTGCTGCTGCTGATGCAACGGAGACCAGCGGCCGGGCCACATCATGTCTCTCGCCCGTCACTTCTTCTATAGGGGGAGGGGAAGGCGGATTTGCTTCTCACCCATGATTTATTATTATTTTTTCTTTCTTTCTTTTTTTTTGTTTTTTTTTTTTGTTTTTTTTTTTTTCGTACCGTTGTTGCAGCAGAGAAAAGAGAGGGGTGGGCGGAAACACTGCAGCTTGCAGTGCAGAGTGCAGCATTGTCTCGTCATGCTACTGCTCGTTGCTGCACAGCGCTGAGGGCGTGGAAACAATTCATGCCGAGTTTGAGTGCAACGGCTGGCTGCAATAAAGTTTGCCTCTTTTGGTGTGTACCAGCCTTCACACTTTCGGCCAACCGGCACGGAAAGTGACTTCAGAGGGCAAAAAAGTGTTATGAGACGAGTGTCACACATGGCTAGCATCATTATGTATTGAGCACAAGAAGGTCACAAGAAGGCAGCGCATGGGCCAGAATCAACAGAAACTTGGCTGAGTTCTGGCTAGCGGTGTATATACATGGCATTTGCAAGGAGCGCATACCCCCCAACGCCTCCTTATCCTCACTCGCCTCTGCCTGTCTGTATGTCTTACTCTGCAACAATGTCATGAGTCACTCTTTCCAACTATGCTCATACCAAAAGGGCTACCAATCGAGAACCCGATGTTTACCCTTTCTGGCACGCCAACTTGAACAACCTCTACAGTAGGCTAATTTGCAGAGCCTCGCACCATCTGGCTGTTTGAAAACACAACCGCCCTTGATCATGATGGGTTGCCTACCAACATTGGTTGGCTTGAGCCAGAAGGTCTTGGCGATCAAGTGGTAGAAGCCTTGGGAACAGACGATCCAACCACAAGGCCTGTGTCAGCAGTCGCGCACCTGAAACGCGAAATCTGCTGGATGAGCTTGTTCCAGCAAATGTCAGTGAGATGTGTTGAGTGAGCTTGTTCCAACCAATCTCGGTGAATCACATCACGTGATTGTTTTCCAATGCATTTCGGCTGATCAATGTGAACACTCTGTTCAGAGGTAGCACAACATGTTTGGAGTTCTTGGATACTTAAGTTGGTATGTGATATGACTATACCAGATGTATGGTATAACTACGCCTATCTTAGCACAAGCGTTTGTGATACATTGACAGCCATATGATGGTACTGGTGGAGGTGCTAGGGCTGCAGTCCTTCCACGCTCACAATGGACTGCTTCAAAGTGAACGTGGGCCGTTGTCAAGAAACACCATACAATAACAAAGACGGTGGGACGTGCGGTGGGACGTGAGGTGGGGACTTGCGGTGGGACGTGAGGTGGGGACTTGCGGTGGGGACTTGCGGTGGGAGCAAAGAGACCAACACCAGTTAACTCAAATCATACCTGTCGCTATCGAGCAGAACCGAGTCGAGTCGATTTGAGCTCAGTGTGACCGCCATGATGATGAACACGCTTGCTGAGGTGAGGCAGGGGGAAACAAGTGAGCTTTTCGACCTCGGACAATAGCAAGATCCCACAGACTTCATCCTGGGCGCTGTAATATGGTAAGCAGCCCCTTACTTGCTCCCCGCTCCTTTCTTTTGGCACCTTTTCCTTTTGAGATGAAAACAGCAACTTGTCACGATCATTAACGCTGGAGTGACTATGAAAAACCTGAACCTTGAAATCGCGACTAGAGAACGAGAGACTACAAGGTTCATTAGAAAGCTGATGTGATTATGGTATACAAGAACTAAAATTACATAGAAAGACGACAAGAAAGAGAGAGTCCATACTAGATCCTAACACTGAAGCGATCCAAGGCGGCCCTATCAATCCTACTGAAGCCTGGCTTGCTGGAAACATCCTCTGCTTCACCACCACCAGTACTAGGAGCGGAGGTGACAACAGAAGTAGTCTTGAGCGAGCTAGAATCATCACTTGACCCGCTGCCACTCCGCAAGCTGAGCAATGCGCCGACTGCTGAATCGTATTGTTCCCTCACACCAGCGCCGGCACCATGAGTGGAACGAAGCTTGGAGACGCCTTCGTCGTCCGATCCGCCTCTACCGAGGGGTCGTATAGGTGCAAGCATGTCTTGTGCGGCAGAAGAGCCAGAGCCAGACGAGGCACTGTGAGGGTAGCTCAGGCTGGAACTCCTCAAGCGCTGGAGACGAGGACGAGTGGGCTTGCTGGCTGCATCATGGTTGAAGGAAGAAGGTCCACGGAGATCCTGGTAGGATCGCTTGCGGCCGTAGAGATGACCGGCATCGTGGGGTGCGTGGTGAGGTGCAAGCTCAGGTACCGACTTATCGCTCGAGCGGCGCAAGGGAAGATCGGCGAACTTGGAGTCAACGGGGATGGGGCGGATGGGAAGCAGACCACGTGCTTCGTGCAGAGGAGTGACCTCGGCAGGGTAAGGCAGCCTCTCAGTTGGCTTAGCCTTGGCATGGCCGTAGGGAGGCATCTGTCGCGAGCCAGCTGTGTGATGATGGGCATCCCTAGAATCCGAAGAAACTCGACTACGGTCAACAGGAGGACCACGAGCATCAACGTAGGAGCGACCAGCAACATCCATCTTGCGATCATGGTAGCTGTTCTCCCTCGAGTGAGCAATGACCTCACCTCGAGAGCTTCGGTGTTGAGCCAGCTCAAGATGCGAAGGACCAGGGGGCGACTGCGAACCCTCGAGATCAACTTCTGGGTTGAGACCGGGTGCAAGGTCACCAGCTCTGCTGATTGGGTCAGGATACTCGGCCTCATCCACCTCAAGACCCCACTCGCCGCCGTTCTCGCCAACAAAGCGGGGATCTTGGCTGACACGACGCAGGAGACCTTCACGGACATCGCGCTTGGTGCAGTAGGAGATGACGTGGAGCTTGCGGCCAGAGGTGGTAGTCATGCTGAAAGACTGCTTGATAAGACCTTCTGCTTTGTAGAGGTTGGAGGTGGGACCACCTGTGATGGAAGAAGAGGGCTTCTTACGAGCTTCAAGTTCGCGGTAGGTCAAGAAGCAGCCACTGACGCGACTGGCAGACCAGCACTTGCCGTCAGTCCAACGACGCATGCCGGCCTCCTTCTCATCCCATACAAAAATGCTGCCAGAGCAGATCAAGTCGGCACGTTCCGAGTCGAGCAATCGGCGAGTGACGCGACGGGGAGGAGGCAAGCCAGGTGCACCTGCATCTTGGACCAAATCGCAAGCAGCTAGAAGGAGGATGGCATCCTTGGTGGTCTTGATGTAACCACGGTAGGTGGGCTGCTGCTGCTGCTGCGAAGCGGTGGGCATGGCCATTGGGTTGGCCATCGATCCTCGCATGCTGTGAAGCGAGGAGGAAGATGCAGCAGACGACAAGGAAGCCTGATGAGCGTTTGCGGGGTGGTGTCGAGGGGTTCCATGGCCAGGATGCTGCTGCTGCTGTGCGTGTGGGTGGTAGCGGTATGAGTGGTAGGGCGCATGCGGCTGAGCAGGGCTGGAAGACGTCGGTGATCGTCCGTCAAAGCCATAGTAAGGGTCTTCGTGCTGGGCGTGTCGATGGTGGTGAAGAGGCGGGGGAGGCAGAGGGCCACGCTCATCGTAATAGGAGTGAGTGTGTCGTGTGTAGGTGGGATGAGGAGCATGATGTGCTGGATAGCCTCGGTCGGATGCGCGGGGATCGGGATACATGGGGCGGTGAAGTGGACCAGGGATGGGACCTCGAGGCACTGTTTGCGATCGAGCAAAGTCGGGCCTTGTAGGCGCATGTCTGCTGTAGTAATCATGCATGTGGCTGGCTTCACCGTGGTGAGAGTACCGATCGTGGTGATCCTGGTTGTTCGAGTAAGGACCAGGCATGGCTTTTTAGCAGGCGGCAGATGGTTCGGTGTGAATGCAGGTGTGTAGAGAGAGAAAAAAAAAAGGCTAGGCGTGCGTGTGTTGCCTTAGGGTAGCCGTAGTGTCGGAGCGAGAAGAATGCGGCTGAATGAAGCCTTTGAAAAGGGGGGGGGGGGGGGGGGGGGGCTAGATCAGCGAGACGTGACGTTGAAGTCGAAAAGCTGACTTGCCTATCGAGGCGTGCGATGACAAGACAAGAAGCAAGGTGAGACCGAAGGTGGTGAAGGTGATCACAAATGAGCGATATCGATAGAAGTGACCAGTGGAATTCTCTGCTTTGGAATGTCGCTAGTAAGTCGAGATGATGTCGAGTGATCAGTGGCAGGTGGGTAGCGGGATGGCTGGGGATGTCGTAACGATGAGGAGGACGAAGAAAGATGAGCGAAGCGAGGTCGCAGTATGAAGGTGGAAGTAGATGGTTAGAAGGTATGGATGGTGATGATGGGAAGGAGGATGGAAGCTGAGAATGGTGAGGGTTACCAAACAGGGAGCTAGCTAAAGAGAGAGAGAGAGATTGGCTAAACCGGGGAAAGCTTAGCAACGTCGGGTCTCTGATGTGAGATAGAGTGCGGTGGCGTTCATCACAATGGAGATGCTGCCGGTGGTGATGCGTGTTGCTGCTGCTGCTGCTGCTGCTGCTGCTGTTCGTGGAGGGTGTGGTTGGAAGCGAGGAAGCGCAAGAGAGAATGAGGATCGAAGCTAGCAGCAAGGAACAATCGTAGAGCAGCGATAGAGTGATAGAGCGGCAACAAGCGGCGCGAAGAGGGCGGGAAATGAAAGTCAAAAAAGCGAAGAAAAGGTCTACTGTAGCGGCAAGTTGGGGGGGTCGGTTAGGTACCAGAAGAGACAGGACAAAAGTCAGGGACCAGGATAGCTTGGAGAAAGGCAAGGGAAGAGAAGCAAAGCCAAGAGGAGGAGAGATGGCGAAGGATGACAAGCGAGGCCAAGAGCAAGCAAGGGTGCTGGGGGGAGGAAATTTCTGGATAGGGTTTTGCTACAACTGTGGAATGAATACAGAGGATGTGCACCAAGAGCACAGAGCAGAGGAGTGGGGAGAAATTAAGCTTCCAAGAGAGCCCGGCGATAGAGTTACAAACAAGCGGGAAGAAGGAAGCGAGGATTGATATAGATATATCGCTTACAAGCAGTCTTTGTTGTCTTCTGAAGGGATTTGAAAACAAGCACTCAAGTAACACATAATCATGTGATGGGCGATGGTCACGATCTCTCACTTGAACTCAGTATAGACTGCGAATGTGCTGATGAGCTTTGTTTTCGCTTTTGACAGGGCTGCTGCAGCCTTTTTGAATGGAGGCTTGTGCCTCTTTGCATTCTCGCCAACGGTAAGGTGTCAGCGCTCACGAGTTATAAAGTAAGAGGGCCCTTGCTCGCCTTGCCAAAGGTAAAAAGGGATGAGATTGGTATTGCGCGCGCGCTGCAACTGCTCAAGATGAAACAATGAAACCGTAGCGTAGAAATAAGACGATCCCTCTGCTCTTGTTCGCCTTTGCTGGAGGAAGACACACTTGACCGCATTGTTCATGACGTAGGCCAAGTAAGCCTAGTAAGCCTAGTAAGCCTAGTAAGCCTAGTAAGCCAAACAAGCCAAACAAGCCAAACAAGCCAAATGAGGGATTGGGAAGATGGCTTGCAGCGGATCTCGGATTCGAAGGTGCAATGAAAAACGTTGCTTTTGCGGATTTCGAGAGGAATACAGTTGTTGCAAGTGGGCCTAGGAGCGAGAGAGTCAAGAGGAAAGCTCTCTTTTTTTTCCCCTCTTAGGTTGCATTGTACCACACAGAGGCGTGTTCGGCTCTGGCTTGTTGCCTTGTCAATGAACCACTTTTTCATTTCATCTCTCATCAACGGGAAGCGGGTGCTGCCTGTCGGCGCCGGAGTCGAGCAATGGCATTCTTCACTCCGCATGTGGGATTGCACTTGAAACAGATCTGGGTGTTTCCGGCCACCGCCATCGCGCTTTGAGGGATGCAGCTCAAATTTAGGACTGCTCCAAGGGTGTTGGACAGGGTCACAACCGGGGTGGAGCGTGGGATTAAGGATTCCTTTCGATCTGCAGACCCAAGTCAACCGACGAACCCGGACATGTCTCGGTTTTGAACTCACTCACTCAGCAGCACAGCTCCGTAAGTTTCCGATCCCTGACAGCAGTGAAAAAAAAAAAAAAAAAAAAAAAAAAGGAAAAAGATGAAAAAAAAACACCCAGAGATGAGCAAGACTCCTGCCGAGGCAGACGGGAAAAAAAATTCTTGTCTACGACACGGCGATGACTGTCTTAACTGCGGTTCTGCGGTTTCCAAAAAACCTGCACGTCAAGATCGAAGTCTCGGCTAAACCAAGCCCGATCGCCTATTCTTGCGTTCGTCGGTTCTTGTACTCGGGAGACTCACGTTTTGCCAACGTCTCTCACCACACTCGACTTGTCGCCCTCACTGACAGTCATCATCTCTTCGGAGCCCGAGAGATCAACCAACCCGATCTTCGGAAAACCGGCAAACTGTGGCAAAAAAGCACCCTAATCACATCGGTTCGGCATTCCATTACGATCGACAGTGTCAACAAGGTGGATTAGCAACTGACAGACACAATCAGCAAGTCTAAAAGCTCTAACATTTCGATGCGCACAGATCGAGAAGTGCATGCAATGCAACCTTATTCCCGCCTCCTTCCCGGAACTTCTAATTTAGAGTAACAGTGACAGGACAGGCATATACCGTTACCATGTGGCTTGGCCTCGTGTCTTACTCGTCCGGGATAAGGTGTTGGCCCGATACGATGCGATCCAAGTGTGTCCCGCGGGTGAATGTCCCCGTGGGAATGTCCTAGTGGGAATGTCCCGCCAAGAAGCGCATAGGTTCGCGTGCTTTCGGCCGACAGCAATTGACTGAGGATGACAGGACAGAGTGCGTCAATTTCCTTCTCCTACCGGCCAGGTCTTGAGGCTTTCTGATCCGATTCTTTTGTTTTTATGGATGATTGCCGCCGATCTATGCTTTGCGTTGACCGATGAGTCTCATCCATTCTAATCGTCGAGACCTGCTCTTTCAGGGTACCTGACAATGGCCAAGATCGCGTCAAAGACGTCTTATCATTTGCACGCATGCAGCAGCTAGAACAACGTGCGCCTAGAACAACGTGCGCCTAACCGCCGCCGAAGAATGTTGGTGGCAAAGAACACCATCCTCCTCTGAATCTACGGGAGACTGGTTTGGCCTTAAGGTGTGAACCTCAAGCCCACCCGTCCTGACCCCTTCTCTCACCCAAGACCACTATTTCTTCCCCTCTCACCCTTCATCATACAGCCAGGACGATGTGGGTGCTCCTCAGGGAACACTTCTCACACCAACCTCGCTCAGAATAGAGAAACAACGAGAGCAAGAAAGAAGTTCGCCGAGGCAAAGAGGGGGGGGAACACGATCGATATAGGACTCTGAGTAGCCTTGTCGAACAAGTCTGTTATGTTTGTCTCCCAGGCATCCCCTTCTGCACAGCATGAAAGGCCCGAGATGAGAGAGCGTGACGTGTGTCGACACCCTAACCCTCCTGGCCCTACACCGCTTACAAGGGAACAGGTTACCGAAAGACAGCAGTCTTGTTCGCCATCAACACGTCCATCCTCACGCCACACCAAACGCATCACCTCACCGCAACGCAACCGTGAACACCAACAGAACCTAGCCAAGGTACTCACCACAAAAATCCATCAGAATAGTCGTCCATCTGTGCATTGACGTTGAAAGATAAACGAACAAGAGACAATCCACCAAGGAGATGGCAAAAAACAAGAGAATAAAAGAGGCGAAAGGGTGAGGGGAAAGGGTGAATGAGGCATGTCTGAAACATTCAATGGGTCAACTCCCACGGAAGCGAAAAAGAGATGTTGACCTAAATCCTAGTTTCTTGATCCTTTCCCAAAGGGGAAAAGTCTTTGATATAGCCTCCGTCTTCAATCAACCAGCCACTGAAGAAGGCTGATCAATCAAATAATAGGGGCAAAGCAGCGACCCAAGTCGAACAACAAGGGAGGGGGAGGGAGTTGGATGAGAGCACAGACGGACCTACATACACTCACACAAAAGTCTTTACATCTTCTTATTGCGCATCAACCGCCACCGGATGTCTAGGCACTAGCACCCTCCAACTTCTCCTTGAACTCCTTCGACATGTCTTCAGTCTTGACTTTGACTCTGTACGTCATGGGCTCCTTACCCTCAAACCCAAGGAAAGTGTTTACCGTACTCTCCAGCTTCGTCTTCAACCCTTTGTAGGTCATAAAGTTGACTGCTACTTTACCGTTAGCCTCGTTTCTAGCCAGCAGTCTGTGTTTACCGGTCTCTGAATTGTGCTTGAGCTTTGCAACGCACACTCCTAGGTCCTTCCACGCCTTAGTCAGTGGGTCGAGAGACCAGATCTTTGCTCGGACTTCATGCAGGGTCGATTCCGATTCTTCGCCTTCTCCTTCTCCAAGAAGGCCGGAGGATTGGTTCTTGCTGGGATCATCGGAACCGCTCGTCCTGTCTTCGCCAGAAGAAGCAGCAGAGCTGGCAGTAGTTTGAGCAGGTGCAGGAGCGGCAGAGGGAGCCGAGAAGCTGAACCCAGCGCTAGGTGCAGGTGCAGCTGGCTCGACTGGAGCAGCAGCGGTTACTCCCTGTCTCTTCTTGTCACCAGAAGCAGTCGCCGTCTTGACCTCATAGATGAAGTCAAACTTGGGCAATGCCGACTGAGCTACTGACTTGATCTCATCCCGCAATGCTTTATCGGCAGCTGCGCTGGTGCTTGGTGCAGGCACTTGCCATTCGAACTTGGGCAATTTGGATGCGTCTTCTGCCAACACTTCACTGCGAGGCGACGATGTCTCAGCAGAACAACTCGAAGCTGCGAAAGCAGGGGCGGCGGCAGGTGCTGAGAAGTTGAACGTCCTAGCAGGAGTTATAGCTGCAGGCTTGGAATATGTTTGCGGCTGCGAGCAAGCTGGTGTGATGGGCGAGAAAGTGGAACCCGTCGAAGGTGCAGAAGGAGCGGCGGCAGGAGGCGCTGCTACTGCTGGCTCGGAGAAGCTGAATGAACCGCTGCTTGGAGCAGGCGCTGATGCCGCAGCTAGAGCAGGAGGAGCGCTGGGCTTCGGTGCGCTGAATGAGAATGGTGCAGATGGCGGCTTTGCAGCGCTGGAGGTCGATGCCAAGGAGCTTCCGAAGTTGAAGCTCGGCTTAGCAATCTCAGGTCCGCGAGGCTGTGCTGGTGCCGACTCCGAGTCCGAGCTGGGCGAATCAGGTACCTGGAATGTAGCCGATAGAGGCGAAGGTTTCTTTGGCTTTGTAGCCGTATACTGTGGAGGCACCAAATTGGCAGCAGAGGCCGCCTTTGCAATGGGTCCCGCTGCTTTCTGCGAGCTTGACGAATCGGCAGCAGTGGGCTTGGCTGCAGCTTGTTGATCGGTCCTCGCCTTGTCGGGTGCTTCCAAACGTCGCTGTACCTCTTCCGTCTTTTGCAGCTTGCGTTGCTCTTCCATGGTGGCGCTAGCTGCTGTAGAGGCAGCCGATGCTGTAGATGATGAAGCTGTGGTGGCTCTGCCATTGCGTTGATCCTCCGTTGCATCGCTGGTAGCCTTTCTCTTGCTGGCTGCAGTCTTTGGTGCAGTACGCTCGATAAGCTCAAGGACAGTTTCCTTGGGCGGGCTGCTCTTCTCGGCCGCTTTTGCCGTCTTCCTCTCCTTGGCGCGGGTCAGCATCGACGAGCGAGCAGATCGGCGCACTGATGTTGAAGACAAAGTCTCATTGTCGCCAAGCTTCCTGCTTCTGGCTGGCAAGGGTGCCACTTGCTGGTATGGATTGACTAGCTCAGGCTTAGTTGGTGGACGAACAGGCGGGCTGCTTTTCAGTATGTCTTGGATGGCGTTGGCGGTGCGTGTTGTTGCTTTTGGCGGACTGGTCTTGACTGGCTCAGCAGTCGGAGCTGTTCGCTTCAAGGGCGATCCAGAGGCGCCAGCAATGGTGGAGGATGAAGAGGCTGCAATGTCCTTCGCAAGCATGCTGCTCTGGCGAGCTTGCTTCTCGTACGTGGGGTCGAATTGGACCGTCTGGCCCGCAATCGACGAGCGACTCTGTGCGGGAGAGCCAGAATCAGCAGCGGCAGCTGTACGACGGCGCTTTGCATCCTCAAGACCGGCAGCTCGTTCAGATGCGTCCTGCATAATAGTGTCGTCATCGTTTCGTGCGTGTCTTGCAAGATTAGGATCCGTGCTGGACCTTGGCACCAAGCCTTGTCCTTGCGAACCAGCAAGTGTGGCAGCACGCGAGGCGCTGGATATGACCGGTCTCCTACGATGGAGTGACAGGCCGCTCATGCCTGGTCCCAAATAGATGGGTCGACGACGCGGCGCTGACAAGGTCGGTGCGCCAAATGGTCTGGTAGATTGCGAGGCAGCGGCGCGAGGTGCCAAGAAAGAGAACGAGTTCGACGAGGCGGGCATGCGGTTGGTTCCTGGGTGGAAGAGATTGCCCATGCTCTGCGTGACCGGCATCGCAGATGATGACGGTACGATGCTGCTGGCGCGCGTGGAGGAAGCATAGTCAAACGCTTGCATAGATGGGTACTGTCGACCGTGGGAGGATGAGTGATTACCAGCAAATTCAGACTCGAGATTGCGGCCTGTCGCCATGCTTTCTTCGATCAACCTGATGCAACCTTCCACTTCAACCTCGGTGAGGCCGCCTTGCCCTCCACGTTGCTTCTCAGAGAAGAAGCGAGCTAGCAAGTCGTAGTTGCGAGAGACCGGGCTCATCTGCTGTTGCGGCAGGGGCGCGTACGACGTTGAAGGACCTGGAGTTGATGTGAATAGGTCAGGCCGCAGGTTGTCAGCTTGTCGACGAAGGCCAGGTGTCACGAGTTCACTGTCGGCCAAAGGCAGCGACTTGAGCGGCTCGGGCATTGGAATAGGTAACCGTGGTCTAGGGCTTGGTGAACGAGACACTGGCCGCGATGAGCTAGGAATATCGAGAAGCTTGCGAGAGACGGAGGTAGTGTTCGAGACACCTTCTTCGGCATGCTCGATCATTCGGTCCTCAGTGTCGACATCTTCCTGCACATCCTCGAGCAAAGGCGTTCGGGTTGGCTGTACTGCTTGGGCGCTTTGATCTTCCTCCGCTTCCATCTCATCCGCAGCGCCGAAGGCAGCAGATCGTCTTGCCTTGCTGTGGCCCCGGAAGGGGCTGATCATCGAGAAGATCTCACGCAGCATCATTGGTGAACTGGTCCTAGACGTTGGCGTGCTAGGACCAAGGGTGAGGGCGGAAGATGATGGCTTCGTTGGCGTTCTGGTGTAAGGCGATTCTCTAGTAGGTGTTCTTGAAGAAGCTGCAGTGGAGGTGAGTGCTGAAGAAGAAGCGGGTGCGGAAGCGGAATCTTCGCTTCGAGCGGCTGCGTTCGCGGCCGACCGCGTGTGTCTTGAAGGACCCATGATTGCAGGCTCTATGTGATTGTGTGTGCAACCTTGCTGTGTGTTGACAAGTGCGAGAGTGCCGTGCAGCGGTGATGAGGCTCGTGTCGTAGTGGGCAATAACGAGCTTTGACGACAACCGAAATGAAGTCGAGGAGCGATGACCGCTGCTGTTTTAAGTGCTACTGTCGAGGCAAGGAGATTGGAGCATTGGTCGGTTCGCAGCTATCAGACCATCTCCCTTTATCACTGTCTCGGGCTCCTTCTTGCGTCGGAGTGAAAACTCTTTGTCGAGCTGCTTGTGGTTCTTGAGGTGATGAGAAGTAGGAGTAGAAGAAGAAACAGTGTTGGGCAAGAGCGAGCGATGCCCTGTTCGCTTTCCGCTGTTTGCTGTGTTGATTTTTTGTTCTTTTTCATTTCAGCCAGAAGAGCGAAGCAGCGAGACGTGAGAGCTCTTCTGATCGCTGATCGCACATTTGCATCTCGAAAATTCCGAGATGCGGCAGGAGAGCGTGCCTTGGTTTTCTTTTCTCTCGCACGGATGCCCAAGAAGATCCGGTTCATGACGGCTCTCACGAACTCGCTTCAAACAGCATCAAGCTCCTTGAACACATCCTCACAGAACATCTGAGCGATTGCATCGGGCATCGAGGTGTCGCTAAGTTTGCACAATCATGCAGTCTGGCTCAGTGATGACAGAACAAAGTCCGTAGAGTGTGGAGATTTCAGATTGACAGGTGACAGTAAAGAGAACAATGTGGACTGGTCAATCAGGTAGTGCTGCTTTCGTATGCGGTGCTTGCGGAACTCGAGAGAACATCATTGATTGATGTTTCCTGGAAGCCTTCCACCACAGCATCGATGTGTGTACCGATGGATGGACCCGATCGCTTCTGGTCCTCAAGAATGCCAGGTGTGGGAATAGCGAGCGGTGCAGCTCCTGCCGGCAGACGATCGGATATATTCGCTGGTACTTGCGACAAAGGTGAAACCCCCAAGCCGTTTGCAGACGTGGGCGTTGGAGCAGTCGCCTGGGCCATGGCCTGCAGCGAGGTGGCCTTGCCATCAGGGATGTTGATTGGAGGAGAGCGCGAGCTGAGACCAGTCAAGTCACCAACACCGTCACGGAAGTCCCGTCCGATCTTTTGTGAGCGCAGCTGAGATGCAGTGGGAGAAGGGGTAGCGGCTGCTGCTGAAGGCGTCGAGGACGACGCTGAAGCTCCTGCCGTGTCTACCTCTGGTCTGGATGCGGTTGAGGAACAAGGCTCGGCAGCAGGGACAGGGATGGGAGATGCAGTGACAGGAGGTGCCCCAGGGGTTGCACCAGCAGTAGCCGCTGATAAGGGTGTGATCGATGTTAGACCGCCGCTGAATCCAGTCTCCCGACCGGACAGGCTGGATGTGTAGCTGGCATTTCTGGAAGGGGCAGCCGAGTTGGGCTGTGTAGCAGGTTGGTCTGGTGGTGCCATACCAATCATTGGACTTCCGCGTGCCATCAGAGCTTGATTGACCATTTCAGCTGATGGACCCTCGCCATCATCCTCGCTGTCCGAAGCCGCCGACTCTGTGCCGGAGAGAGATGCGCTGGATGCGGTGTCGCCATCCCACATGTCCTCCTCCTCGTCATCATCGTCGTCGTCCTCACGGTTGAGCATCTCCTCGATGGTTTGCTCCACCTCTTCGTACTGAGCTCGGAGGATGGCTTGACCTTCAGGGACACTGCCGTCACGACCGAGCCATTTTCGGACGCCAGTGTCGTTGCCGTCTTTGTCCAACACTTTGCTTCGCATGTTGTCGATCTGATGTAGGGCCAGACGGTAAGGGTAGAGGTCGCGCATGGTGAAGGGTCCTCCGTACTTGGAGACCTCCTTGAGACACTTGGACACGGTGGACAGCTTATTGCTGATGGGCATGAGCTCCTCCGAGATGGGTTCTGAGGATGCAACGAGTCGATAGATGAGACCGTAGCATCGTCGAAGCAAGTAGAGAAGCACCAATTGGCCTTCGGGCTGCTTGCCTTCCGAGTCGACAAACTTACCGTTGACACGTAGTCGATCGATCTCCTTGAGTGTGACTTGGTAGTTCCAGAGGTCAGTCTCGCGCAGTGTCCAACGATGCGTCAAGACCAAGTGTTCGAGCTGTGACTTGATCTCGACGAGTCGGTCGTAGATTGGCTGCAAGGTCATGGGCACCTCGTCGTTGCGTACAGTCATGTCGTGGCAGATCTCGAAGCATTCCTCGAGCAAGCCAACGAGGATGGCCTGACCAGCAGGGACGGAACTACCACCTGGACCCAAGAATTTGCCATCGACACGCTTTGCATCAATCTTTCGCAGCTCCTCCTGCAGCTGCTTGATCTCTGCTCGTGCCGGCTTTGGTTTGGCCGCAGCTGCTGCGAGTTGTCGTCGAATCGAAATGATCTTCTGATGGATGGGAACAAGCTCGACAGAAAGCACCTTGAGCGAGCCTTCGAGTTTGCGAACCGTCTTTTCACAGATCTCGAGCTTGCGCGTCATGAGCTTGGTGAGTTGTGGTGGATGTCGGCCACAATCACCGTCTCTGCGGATGATCTCGCGCAATTCGGTGAGACGCGATCCGAATGGTTGCAGGTCAGCCTCGGTGTAGATACCGGACTCCTGAAGGTGGTCGAGTAGTTGCTTCATACAGCTTAGTTGTGAGAAGGTGGCAGGACTCTCTCGACTGCGTCCAATAGTGAGGAAGAAGAGGCTGAGGAGAGAGAAGACGTCGTTCAAGGTGGTATCAACGCGATTGTGTTGGAGGACGGGAGAGTCGTCGGTGCCGTCAGCTGTGGATTGATCGCCTTGATCTTGGTGGTCGGATGTGGAGCTGGCGGTGGAGGAAGCTTGTGCGTTGGCTTGTTGCTCGTCACGGACGGCGTTGAGCCTTGTCACCTGCTTGATGACATGTTGGTACAGTTGTTGAACGTCGTGCGAGCGGATGAACTCGGAGCT
Organism: Ustilago hordei; assembly: GCF_900519145.1. NCBI lineage: Eukaryota > Fungi > Basidiomycota > Ustilaginomycetes > Ustilaginales > Ustilaginaceae > Ustilago > Ustilago hordei. The sequence continues at coordinate 1,264,758 of NW_024545279.1, read as the reverse complement.
GTCCTTCTTGAGCGCTGTGAGCCTGTTACGGATGTTGATGAGCGCCTCGAGAATGGGCAGCTCCTCGTGAGGAATGACGGACATGCTCGACATGATGCCAGATCGAGCTGCTGCGCCGGCAAGAGTGGAGACGGTGGTGGTTGTGTGATGACCTCAGCTGCAGGTTCGGAGCGTGAGAGATATGTCCGTGGAGGTGTTACAGGCAGGACAATTGGAGACGCAACAAGTGTCAATCTTCCCGGCGGTCACAGCTGGTAGGGGAGTACTGTAGTGACAGCTGGGGTGTATCGTTCTGTTGGATGCCGTCCAGTCGGTTAGAACGAAGAATGAATGTGAGCGGTAGCTTGCAACTGAGCTTCGTGTAGATGTGTGTGCGCGCCACGCGTGAGCCTGATCGAGTGGAGGGCGGGATACGAAGCGAAGGCAGACTGCGGGCGGATGTGTTGGAAGCAAGTCCACGGACCAGCGACGAAGGTGATCAAAGTGATTCGAGAAGAAGAAGAAGAGGAGGAGGAGGAGGAGGAGGAAGAAGGTGTGTGAAATGCTCCTTTGAGCTGGATGGTGGATCCGAGGAGAGCCGATTGAACTGTGTGAGTGATGGGAATTGAGCTGGAGCTTGAGTTGGATTTGGTGTGATGGTCGTAAACGATTCTGCCGCGGAAGTGTCGAATCACGTCTTAAAGAATGCACCGACCCTCTATTTCCAGAACGCTCCTTCTGCTCCAGTCGTTTACAGAGTCAGATTTTCCCTGTGGCATTTCACTGATTTTCAACTCAAGAAAATTATCAGGCAGCACAGCACGGTCTCTTGGCTCCGCTGCAAGACATATTTGCTCCACCTTGAAAGCTTCTTATCTCTCAAACACAGCGCAACTGCGATTGAAACCCTTCCGCCTACGATTGATCTTGACTTCGGACTGCTCATACAATTTGGCTCTATCATCACTTGCACAAACAGCATGACTCAGGGACCACATCGGATCAGTATTGATAGACTATGTTGGAATGCTAAGATACTTGTAAAGACAGTAAGGGGCGCAAGCCAGCGTCGGGGGTGATAGGGTAAGAAAAGGATGGCCCGTATGGAGAGGGTGATGATGGCCAAGGATGAAGTTGATGGAAGCGATGCAAGAGTGTTGCGAGTCACGCCCCTGGCCTCACCCGCTCGACTTCTTCTGCTTCTCCTTCTCGCGGCGCTTGGCGTTCTTCTTGCGATTCTGTGCTTTCTTCTTGTCGTCCTTGCTCAAGGTTCCGCTGTTGGCAAGGTCCGAGCTAGAAGGCGAATCGTCCAGATCCTGTGACAAAGGCAAGCTGGACCCGCTTCGACTGCCTTCCGTAGACTGCGCGGTCTCAAGACTGAGGAGACCATTGCCATTGCTACCATTCGCCTCGCTGGTCACTGTTGCTGTTGTGTCTGGCTGCGTCTTTTTAGCAAGCTCGGCTGCTGCGGCCACCTCAGACTGACTGGGCGCGGCCTCAGTGCCATTGGCGCCGTTGGCAACTGAAGACGCTGGTCCAGCTTCTTTGCTTTCTTTCGTCTCGACAGCACTGTCAGCAGTGTTGTTCTTCTTAGGTTCGTCCTTCGCGGCCTTGACTTCTTCGGCATCCTTGATTGGGTTCTCCGGCTCACCAGTGACAACAGGCGGAACGACGCCGAGCATCCCTGGCTGTGCCTTAACGTGACCAGCATCAGCGGCTGTTTCCTCATCAGCTTCCTTGGCCTTGATTTCTTCCCAAGAAGCCTCCTGCGCTGCAGCAGCGGCCTCCTGTTCCTTTTGCGTCTTGATCTGCTGCTCCCACATCTTGTTATACAACCCAGCCTTGGCGATCAGATCCGCATGCGAGCCCACTTCGACAACACGACCTGCGTCCATGACAATGATGGTGTCGCAGTTGATGATGGTCGACAGGCGATGCGCAATGGTCAAGCTCGATCGTCCTTGCATGAGGTTGTTGAGCGCCGACTGCAGCTGGCGCTCGGTTTGACTGTCTAACGCTGATGTTGCTTCGTCCAACAGCAGGATAGGAGGGTTCTTGAGGATGGTTCGTGCAATCGCAACTCGCTGCTTCTCACCACCAGACAGGCGAACACCACGTTCGCCGACTACGGTGCTGTATCCTTCAGGGAATGACTTGATGCGGTCGTGGATCTGAGCGGCAAGAGCGGCAGCTTCGACAGCCTCGTCCGAGGCTTTGGTGTCACCGTAGAGGATGTTGGTGCGGATGTCGTTGTTGAAAAGTGAGGGTTCTTGTGGGACGACGCCGATGGCACGTCGAAGCGAGCGTTGCGTCACATTGCGGATGTCCTGTCCATCGATCAGGATACGACCAGATTGGATATCGTAGAAGCGGTACAGCAGACGAAGCACAGAGGACTTGCCGGCACCTGACTCGCCGACAAGAGCAACGCTCGAGTGACGGTCGATCTTGAAGCTCAAGCCCTTGAGTGCTTCCACCTTGCCATCGTATGAGAAGTGAACGTCCTGAAACTCAATGACACCGTCCGTGACGACGAGATCCTTGGCGCCTGGAACATCCTTGACCTCGGTCTTTTCCTCGAGCAGTGTCATCAGCTTGTCTGTGTCGACGAGGTTCTGTTGCACCACACGATAAAGAGTGCCAAGCATCGAGAGCGGCTGATAGACCTGCTGGAGATAGGTGACGAAGACGACGAATTGCGAGCTGGTGATGTCGCCACGGACTACGCTGCCAGCGACAAGCAACGTCGTGAAGAGTGTACCGAAGGCCAAGATGAGGTTCTGCACCATGTTGAGCATGTTCAAGCTGCTGATCACCTTGAACTCGGCCTTCTGGTAATCCTGCAAAGCGCTACGGAAGCGCTCGGCCTCGTACGACTCGTTCGAGTAGCACTTGACGGTCTCCCAGTTCATGAGTACGTCGGCTGAAATGGCACGGCAGATCGAGTCTTTGTTGTTCATGGCACGTCGCAAGCCAGTACGCCAAGTGGTGAGCTGAACACTGGTCCAGGTGTACGCGACCATAACGATGAAGAGCGCCGCGCCAATGGCAGGGCTGAAGATCCGAGTCATGTAGATCATGGCAACAAAGATGTCAATGAAAACGGGTAGCAAGCTGAAGAGGAGGTATTGGAAGAAGTTGTTGATGGCACTGCCTCGGTCAAGAATACGGAGCACCTCGCCGGTCTTCTTCTTGGTGTGGAACGACATGCTGAGGTTGAGCAAGTGCTCGAAAGCCATCATGCTCATCATTCGGTCCGAATACTGCTCGACAGGCACCCAGAGAATGTTCTGCAGTACACTGAGAAGACTTCCGGACCCTTGAAGCATCTTGAGGCCAGCGTAGATGACGACATCGGCCCATGGCGAGGCGCCGCTCGACAGATCGTCGACGAGTCGACCGAGGGCGAGTGGAGTGAAGAAGTTGACGACACGAGCCGCGAACAGAAGGGCAACGCACGCAACAGCGGTCAGTTGCAGTGTTGCCGACTTGGAAGGCCAAAGGTAAGGGAAGAGGAAACGAATGCGGTAAAGGAAGGTCTTGAATGTAGGCGGTGGTGGTGCAGCAGCAACCGAGAGACCCATCGATGCATTCGGATTACGGCTAGCAGTCTGGCTTCCGGAGTCGGCCGCCGACTTGTTGGTACGATTCGCTGCACTGCTACCAATGGCTCCGTACGATGTCGTTGAAGATATGCCTGGAGCTTGAAGAAGGCCAGTTGATTCGCCGTTGGCGGGAGCCGAGCGCGGCTGAGACGAGGAAGATCCAGGTGCATTCGTGGCTGCTTCGTTGGCGAGGTCAGCAGCGCGCACGAAGCGAACACGGTCCGATGACAAAGCCAGAATGAGAAGAGGGTAAAGAAGAAGCAGACGAAGGATGATGAGGCCGAGCTGGGCAATGGACCACGGGCTGGTCGATGGGAAGTCACTTCGTTCCTTGGGGACCATGTAAAGTACGAGCAAGCAGATATCTGTTGCGGCACCTACTGTGACAGACCAAGCAGACTTGCCCCTCCCGTAGCTCCCTCGACCTCTGACCTTCTCTTCGAACAGCGCAGCAATGACAACTGAGCCCCAAGCAAGGAGGCCGCCGACGGCTTGAATGTCGATGCCACCCCAGAGAAGGATGTCTGGCTGCCATTGTTTGGGAGGGATGACGGCTCGCAGTATAATCAAGGTACCCGAGACAAAGAACGTTGCTGCCAAGGAGAGCTGTGCAGACTGGGTCAGGAAACGGCGGCGTGATCGGACAGGCACGACAACGGGTGTCGGCTGAGGTGCTTGATCCAGTTCATGGTCCTGGTCCGCTTCAGCACGGAGCTGGTCGTAGTCCGAACGGCGAGGGTGCAGAAGGTGGTTGAGTGCTGCTTTGGCAGGATCCAAAAGTACCGAAGCTAGGGCGACAAGAAGAATGGCAGCCGGCTGAGCGATGCGCAGGGCGCTCAAAGCCTTGTCACAGTCAGCGTGAGATGGCGAGGACAAGAGCCATGCCGGCGATGAAGAAGCCACCATCTCTTCGATGGGCTCAGGTTGAAACCGAAGCCAAGCTGTTGATTCAGGCCTAGGGGTGCAGTGTATTGCAAGCAGAGAAGGGGCAGAAAGAAAGTAGAGGTGTTGGTTGTGCGAGTCTTGCGAGCTCTGGGCGACATTTTTTTCTGCCAAACAGCAGCTCCGGATAAGCAAGATGTGCTCAACGCGAATTAATTAATTTTCCAACCAACAATCTCACACTCTCTTGCAACTCCACTTCCGAAATCCGTTCTCTTCTCCTTGCCTTCTCACTACCACCACCCGGCCCGCGATCCCCACCCCCCTGCAGCCGCCGAACAGGCGCATTGCATCAATGGCTCCTCACGGTGAATCCCACGACTCGGCGGATCGACCAGCCAAGAAGCTCAACGCCGCAGCCGAAGCCGTCGTTGACACTATTCAACACGAAGAGCAGTCCGAAGCACATCGCATCTTCCGAGCTCATCCGGGTCACAATGGCCGTCGGGCCTCTACAATCTCTACAGCCGATACCACCGCCTTCAAGACTCAACTCAACACGCAAGAGGCTGGCGAACACTTTCCGGCTATCGAACATCCCGGGAGCACTGGAGTCATCTATGTCACCGATCGTGCTACTAGCAATGGCTTCTACTATGGAAATCCAGAGTGGGCCAACATGGGTCAAGGCGCGCCCGAAGTCGGCAACATCGAAGGTGGCGTTCCTCGTACCCTTCAATTCGATCTCTCCGAGTTTGGTGAGGGCGTCCATGAGTACGCTCCCAACACTGGTACCATGGCCCTCCGTAAGGCGGTCGCCAATTACTATAATGAAACCTTCCGACAAAACCACAGCAAAAAATTCGATCACACAAACATCTGTATTGTTCCTGGTGGCCGTGCCGGCATGACACGCCTCGCGGCCGTCATTGGCTCGGTCAACTGCGGATACCAACTGCCCGAGTACACCAGTTACGAGTCCATGCTCAGCGCTTTCAAGAGTCTCGTTCCCATTCCTACTGTCCTCTCGGAGGAGGATAGGTACAAGCTTAGCACTGAAGATCTCCGTAAGGAGATCAAAGGACGTGGTCTCAGTGCAATGATAATGTCCAATCCTCGTAACCCTACAGGCATGGTCATCGAAGGTGAAGAACTGAAGGCTCTTGTGGAGACCTCCAAGGAGCTTGGCTGCACCATCCTGCTCGACGAGTTTTACTCCTGGTACATGCATGAGGGTCCCCTCGGTCGAGCAAACTCTGCAGCCAAACACATTGATGATATCAACGAGACGCCCGTTGTTCTCATCGACGGTCTCACTAAAGGCTTTCGTCTTCCTGGCTGGAGAGTCTGCTGGGTCGTCGGTCCAAAAGACATCGTCACTGCGCTCAACCAGTCCGGATCCTTCCTGGACGGTGGCACTTCTCACCCCATGCAGTGCATGGCTCTTAAGATGCTTGATCTCGATCGATGCAACCAGGACCGCATCGCCCTCCAAAAGCTTTTCAGGCACAAACGAAAGCACGTTCTCGCCCGACTCAAGAAGATGGGTCTCGAAGTCAAGATCGAGCCTCAAGCTACCTTCTACATCTGGTTGTCCTTGGCGTCTTTGCCGCCTCCACTCAATTCTGGTAAGTCGTTCACTCGTCTGCTTTCTTTTCTCTGTCATGATTTGGCTTCTGCTGACTTCTCATGCTCCCTCATCCCCTCGATATCTTCAACAGGACTGGTTATGTTTGAGGAACTGCTTAAGGAATCTTGCATTGTCGTTCCCGGCATCGCCTTCGATATCAACCCAGCACGACGAAGGAACATCATCCACAGTCCTTGCGAGAAGTTTATTAGGATCTCGTATGGACCGGAATTGTCACAGGTTGACAGAGGCTTGGATGCTTTGGAACGTGTGATTGCGAAAGCCGACCCTAATCATGCTGACAACGCCAAGTTGGGCAAAGGATTGGTTCCAACAAAGCTCACACATGCCGATGTAAAGCACCACTGAAAGTGTGCTGACATAGGTCCTCTGTTTATGCTGCAATGCTACTCGACTCAGAAATTCCGTCTGGTGTGAGACCGAAATTCGACATCATTGCGATCCTGAACCCAATCGACTTCTCCTTCTCGAGCCGGGTAATAGCCGGTCCGCGCAAAGACGGAGGACGAAGTGCCAGAAGATCTGGCGACGAAGCCGGTGTGGACGTGAAGAAGACAATCAAGGATGGGATTGAAGGAGCCGGGAAGCTGAGCTTTGTTCGCTTTGCTCAACAGCACCTCATCCTCTCAAATCTGTCACTTGATTGCGATGCCGCACGATCAAGCTCTTTTGTTCAGGAATTGGTTATCAACTTTACTTCTGCGCTACGTATGACTACAAACAACTTTCCACGCAGTAGACTTCCTTTATGTCAGCTTATTCGCCTTCTTGTACAGACTATCCACCACAGTACCAACATGCTTCAAAGTATCCAGCGTCAATTGATAGCTCTTGTCCTCCACCGGCTCATCATACACGACCAAACATCCTTCGCCCTGACTCAAAATACCATGAAGACGACGATCAAGAATGAGCTGTGATAGTTTGGTCTCCACCTCCCTAACCGGCTGCTTGACCTCCTTTGCAATGTGCGCGATCTCTACCCTCGAGTATGGTTCGACGACTCTCAAAAGGTTCTGTTCCAGCAAAGTGTCGTACAACGCGCTTAAGTGTGCGCGGACAATTGGATCGTTGGAGAGCTCTTCCTTGTAGTTTCGAAGCGCTAGTTCGAAAGCTTCAAGCGAACGTTCTTCGTGAGCTTGAGCGACAGCCTTCATTGCGTCAACATCTCGACCTGCGTATTTGGTGGCGTGCTTGCCACTGATGATGCTGTTGACGTCGTCGGAGAGGTTCAACATGACTTTACACAACAGTTGGTACTTGAGCGCCAAAGGAGCTCGGGGATCGTCTTGCAATGCAAAGCCCTCGAGGGTTTCAAAGAAGTACGAGTAGGCGGTTGTGTAGTCCTTGTCTTCAGCGTGGAGAACACCGGCTTGCAAATCGAGCTGAGCCTGAAGTGTTGGGGGGCAGTAGATCGAGTTGGCTGCTGTGCGTGCCGATGTAAGCGCTGCTTTCGCTTTTGGCATGTTGGAAATTGCATGGTTGACTTTGGACTCGAGCAAGTGGACTTCGGTTAAGATCATCTTGTCGTCGAGCTTCTTGAGCTCTTTGAGCAGCGCATCGATGAGAGGGAGTGCTTCGCGGTAGTTCTTGTTGTCATAGTAGAGACCGATCAGTTTGGTCTCCAAATTCTGCTTGAGGAAGATACGCTTCTCCGACTTGGCCCATTCTGCGTTTTCCTTTGTGACCTGAATCTGAGTCTGTCGGCTGCCGGGGATGTCTTCGAAGTAGTCGATGAGAGTGCGGACGAGCTTGGCGGTCTTCGCCTTGGCGATGTTGCTCATGAATGTGCGTGAGGAGCGAACGGTCTCGGCAAGAGCGTTGGCATCTTTGGTGTCACGGTAGAGCTCACCGAGACGAAGGAGAGATGCTTCCTGCTCCTTGAGGAAAGCATCATCGGTCGAAGAGGACTGGTTGGAGAGGATGGACTTGAGAATGCGCTCGCCCTCTTTGTTGTTGCCTGCCTTGATGGCTTCGTCAGCCTGTGCTACTGTCTGTGGTGCGGTCATTGTGATGTTTTGGGAAGCGATCTCTAGAGTACTGTTCAGCGACGGCGAAAGTGTTCTTCGAACTGATCGTCGGAGGCTGAAAGCGTCGTCTATTTCGTTTGACAGATCTGGTGTTCCGTACAGTTAGAATGAAAGGGTGGCTGCAAGCGTTATCGTGCGGATAGTTCCGGTCTTCTGATAGACGCTGCCAATGTATGAAGGAAGGCGTAGGTTTGAATAGAGTGAGGGGAGAGGTTTGATGTGAAGGATGGTGATGGAAATGGTGTTCCAACTCTGTGTTGGTTGCGAGATGGACTAGCTCTTGGACACCTTGGCAGTACGCGTCACAAGCATAATTCCACATTTCTCGAATACTGCTGCTCTGCAACCACGTTTTTTTTTTTTTTTTTTTGTTTTTTTTTTTTTTTTTTTGGTCAAAATCAAGCGCAGTCTGTGATCGAGCCACTTTCCTCCACACGTCCGCTTCTTGCTGATTTTTTTGAACAGTGTTACATCGGCACAACTAATCTTGCTCTTTCGGTCCTCGGTCTGCTACTCACACGACATGCACTTCAAGGGCACGATTCGGTGTTCGAGCTACTCACAATACATGCTCCTTGTCCACACAGGCGTCGAGCTCACGACCTGCCACGAAAGCAGATGAAGATACTCGAGCTTCTTTCATTGCTGCTGCTGTTGAAGTCTGTTGCCTGCGAGGGCAGCGATTTAAAGACCACTTGACCAGCTCCACTCCCTGACTCCACAATCAGCAAACAGATTCCGTACCATCTTCTCATGCTTCTCCTGTTTCTTGTACGCTTTTAGTTTCGCTTCCTTGTCCTCTTTCAGCTCACACAGTGCTTTGCCAGCTGCCGCCGCTCCAGCAGAAAGCATCCGATAAGCTTCCACCGCACTATGGACGTGATCAGGGTGACTCAATCCGACCAGCGTCCTCAGCTCAGGTCCTTGTCCGTCCTTGTGCGGAACTTCAGATCCCCTCAGCCCATAGGTGAGAGCGGTCATTGTAAGCGAGTCTCCTTGCTCGACAAGTTTCTTGCTAGCTTCCTTTGTTCCTGCTTTGAGAGCGTCGCTTGCAGGGTGCCAGGGTGGCGGGCTGCCGTCGGTGAGAAGGCCCATTGAGAAAGGAGACCCATTCATGAGCAGTGGTGCTTTCCAAATGAGATCTTTCAGCGAGTTCGTTCCAGATTCGCCTCGAGGGTCAGCAGCGAAGAGCTCCTTCCACTCGCCCTGAAGGACGTCAGAGTGCAAGCAGTGGTTCGAGTAGCTCAATACCACATCCAGCGGTCGATAGGGTGCGTTTGTAGCAACTAACCTCGACAAGCGCAGCAGTACCGGCAAAGGGTAGCCTGAGATACCCACTCGCTTGATGACTCTTTCGTCTTTCAGCTTGAACAGCGTTCTGACGGCCTCCAAGAACTGCTCGTCGCCTTTGCCGTGAATCTTGCTCGCAGCTTCTAATTTGGGTGCCAAGCCTAGCGACTCTAAAACTTCATCTCTGCTCTGGCTCATCCCCACCGTACTGGGCTGAACAAGGCCAGAAACGACCCCGCTCTCCCATCCCTCATCATGACTTTTACCCACCCTCTCGCATACAAATTCTGCATCGTGCGTCAGCGTAACATCCAAATACTCCGTCCCTAGCCTCCTGCAGCTGCCTCTGACACTCTCATCAATCTTCTTCGCAGTGTAGTTGAAGTGCTGCTTCTCCGGCCCATACCTTCCGCACTTTGTAGTGATGAAGTAGCTTTCCCTTGGGAATTCCGGTCGTAGGCAGCGCAGGATATTACCGAGAGTGAACTCGGATGGGAAGTAGTATGGCGAGGTGTCGAAGGCGTTAATTCCATATCGAAGAGCTAGCCGGACGGTGCGAAGTGGCAGATCGGAAGCAAGGGTCTTGGAGTCATTGTACATGTCTTGGCCGAATACTCCACCGCCAAAGACGATCGGTGAGGCGTGAGTTGGAAGATCGCCTCGGTTGGTGAGGTTAGCGGGGTCGTTGATTGGGGTAGTACGCCATGGTGCTAGGCCGCCTTTGAGAGGGTCATCCTGCAGGGTTTCGAGCGCGGGTTGCTCGGGGAAGTCGCTGTTGCTGGGCTCGACTGGTGGATAGACGGGCATGGTGCGCGAGCAGCTTGTGTGATGTCGTTATTGTTGGTGGGTCGTCGTTGTCATATAAGCAGATGAGGTCGATGGGAAAAGGTGGGATATCCGAGATGAGAAGCTCTCTTTTCAGGGAGCAGCGTCGCTGATGAGACTTGCTCGGCTTCCGTTGCAGACCTGCCTGTTCAGTTGTTCTGCAATAAGTTACTGCTCTGTCACAAAGCGTAGGATGTTGGCTGAGGGAGACTTCCCGACGATCAGGCTGGACGCAGGGATCGACGTGGGCGTGGCTCTCTTCCAAAAAATTACGTATCAGAAATTGCAGCTTTTCGAACATGCCACTGCTAGCGGTTCCACTCGGCCATACTGAAGTTTTCAGCTGCATGCTTCGTGCCGACACACACAACGCTGACCGGTGAAAGAAGGAAAGACAAGATGATATTTCGCAGTTTCGCACAACAAACGAGAGAAGCATCGTCTTTGTCAATGCTTCAGACAAGACTTCAAACGGGTGGATACACTATGCTTTGGACTCAGAGCGTATCAGTGTCATCGCTGTCACCACCGAGCTGCTTGTTCTTGTCATGAGATTCAAGCTCCTCAGGACTAGCAACGGCGACATCGTTCGAAGCACACTCCTCTTCCACAAGGGCGGATCCCACCTCAGGCTTGCCGAAGGTTGCTCTGCTTTTGGGAGCGACGCCTGTTACAGGTGTGCTGGGAACACTGCCAAGCAGAGGCGTGCTCTTGAATCTGCTGACGCGTGTTCCTGAAGGGGTGTTACTTCGACTGGCTTCTCCGCTGGCGATGCGCTCCGAAGCGAGCGTGTTGGTTCGTCCGCGCAAGAGACCCTCTCCGACGATAGCTGTGGCGATGGTGCCGTCAGGTGCCTGGTGACGGATCACGACAGGCTTGTTGGCGCGTGGAGCAGCGAGCGTTGTGTCTTCAGTGCTGTTGAGAACGGCGGCTGGTCCAGGAGAGACAGAACGTGAGCCAGGACGCGATGAAGGCCTCGAGCTGACGCCGCCCTCTCTGTCGAAGGGGAAGTGCACGCCTTCGCTCTTGGTTACCTCATCCTTGTTCGACGGCATCTGGGCAGTGCTTTCAACGACAGGAGTAGGAGCAGTAGAGGTTCTAACAGAAGCGTCCGAGCCGCTGATATCGGTCTCCTTCTGACTAGCGCTGCGTCCAAGCTTGAAGCGAGGTAGAGCAATCTTCGGGCTGGTGGGCAGCTTCAGGATAAAAGCAGGCAGCTGTACTTCGTCAGCGTCATTAGGCGTCTCCACCTTCTTGTCGACCATCTCCTTGTGACCAGGGCTGGGGGGAGGGCTGATCTGAGCGAAGTTCTGTTCGACCTCGGAGTCGTATTCGTCAAGAATCTCTTCGCCGATCAACTCTTCGAGCACGTCCTCAAGAGTGATGATTCCGATGGGCACATCACGCTGGGCCATCTCGGTGGCAACAGCGTCCACATCGATGTCGTTCTCGAGGGCCTCAGGAGGCAAGTCGAGCGAGTTGGACTTGGCGTGGCCACGGTGATGTCTGCGGAGATGGCGAGACCAGAAACTTGACTTCTTGATGGCCGAATCATCCAGCTGCTTTTCCTCGTCAATGTTGACGAGTGTCTCGATGCGAGCGACGGTGCCAGATCGAGCAACGTTTTGGGTCTTGCGCGCATCGTTGTCGTTGCCGAGATCCACAAAAGAGCCGGGCGAGGAGCGTCGAGTGCGCCAAGAGACAATGGCGAGATGCGAGCGACCCTCCTGGAAGACGTTGAGCAGATTGAGCAGTGGCTCGTCGGCGGGGACGGTCGGAAGTGCGTTGATGACCATGTCACGGACAGGTGTCTCGTCCTCGGGGTCAAGCAGAACACACTGCTTAACGAGCAGGGCGCCGATGATCTTCTTACGCTTGATGGTCGTGATCGAGGTCGTTGTATTCGCCTTGTCACCAGAGGCGGCGGTGACAGTTGAATGGTGGGTGTCAGCGTTGGCCGATGCAGGCTCCTTCTCGCAGATGACACTGCCTTCGAGGGTGCCCTGATCATCAACAGATTGTCTAGACTGTGAGTTGCTGACCTTCCTGCTCAAAGCACTCAAGAAGCCGCCCCGGATGGGCGTCAGAGCACCGCTTCCACTGCGTGCTTTGTTGACAGCAATCTCGATCTCCTGGTAGACAGGGATACGAGAGTGACCAGAGCTGACAATCTGCTGAAGCGTTTCGTAGCCAAGCTTGGAGTCGATCGAGATCATGAAAACGCGATCGATGGCTGTCATGGCCTGCTTGACCACTTTCTCTTGGAGATCGAGAGCACCACCGACAATGGTGACAGTGTCGTTGTTGAGATCACCACGACCGGCGGTGGCAGCATGCATGTTGACCAACTCTTTGAGCTCGGATCGTCGGTAGACAATACCATGATGAGGTCCGAGGGTCCAGTGAAGCACTCGAGACACAGGGAAAGCAATGGGCCAGAGCAAGAGCATGACTCCGCGCGTGAGCGGAGCAAGCTTTGCGCCAATAGCGAGACCGTATCGCGAGCAGACCGACTGTGGGATCAACTCGGCAAAGATAACGACCAGGACGATACTAACAATGACAGCCTGGACACCACCGCCAAGCAAAGGGTCGGCAATGATGGGCAGCGTCTCATTGGTAATCATGTTGGCAATCAGAAGTGTCGTGAGCAGAAGATGGCCATCTTTGCGGATTGGCATGATCTTTTCTGCATACCGCTTCTGCTTGGGCGTTCCCTGCAAGGAGAGCACCTGCAGCTGGGTCTCGTCAAGTGACATATAGCCAAGAGTAAGACCAGCAAAAAGACCCGAAAGCACGACGAGAATAGGGATGAGGATACCGTAGACGACCTTTTGAGTCTCGGAAAGCTCCGTGTCGTGGCACGATGACTCGCTGCCACTGGATGTGGCACGCTTGAAAAGGCGGCGGCGAACAGACTTGGCCACTGCTACGGTAGCGCTATCCCGACTTTCCAATTGAAAGGAAGCATCGCTGGTGCGTCGCCGAATTGAAAGGCGGTCGTAGAGATCGTCGAGCAATGCCTGAGACTCGAGCGTGTCTCCAGTCTGCGCATCACGAGTCTTGTCCTGAATCCAGCGAAGGATGGATTGGCTCGATGCGACATGGATAGAGTTGACGTCAGAATCGAAGGATCGTGCGTCAGGGGCACGACTCTGGGTAGTGGGTGCTATGAATCGATCATCGCGGGCTATGTCAGAGAAGGCGAGGTCCGAATTGAGAGTGTCAACACTGTCTTGTGGTTTGACAGAAGGAGGAAGGACGTAAGCCTGAACGGAGAGAGTGCACGAGACTACAAAATAGGCCAGACCGCAGATAAAAAGCAGTGCGATATAGAACGAAGATCGAGAGTGGTGACGGCGAGGCGATTGATGGCGGTTGTTGGAGCAGGCGGACCAGGTGCTGCTTTCAGGCGAGGGGTTTAAGGCTCTACAATCATCGGTGTCGGGACCATCATTTGCAGGGCACTCCATTCGCTGAAAGTCGCAGGTGGAAAGACGATCCAAAGCGGTGTATTTGGCCGTCAAGTTGTCAGAGGTCACGAATGTGTTGTGACCGGTGAAAGACGAGATTGCGATGATAGGCGATAGAGAAAGCAGTACGTCGGTAAGACTATGCCAAGATGTGGGGAAGACGGAAGAGCCTAGGGTAGCGCTGTCCTGTATATATCAGATAGCGGAGCGCGATCACGCGCGCAGCACCAACTTGCGGTGTGAATGCTGTGCAGTGGCCAGCTCGTAAGAATCTCAAAGAACGGCGCGGCGGTAGAGGAGAGCGAGACACTTGGACCCTACAGCAGCACTAGAACACTCGTCAATTGACGCCACTGCTGTGCTAGTAAGTGAACCGTCGGTTTTTACACTGACCGCAAGGCCTGACCGCGGCAGATCCGTGAGAAGCTTCCACAAAGACCCGATCGACCCGGCGAGTCGGGCTTGGCAATGGCCCGATCGATCCGGCGAGTCTCGGGCTTGGCAACGACCCTTCCCGACTCAGAAAAGCTCTCAGGCCCGTGTGGGCTTCGACTATCTTCTCCCCTTCAGCCAGCTTCAGACTCCCTCAATGACCATTCGCTGCCAATCTGAGCTTGAGGCGAGCTTTGAGTATAGTCGGCGTTACCACTCGTCCAGGGACAAAGCGTTGAGGAGTTGACGCCTAATGTGCCTCTTTTGTTTTCCGGATTTATCTCGAGGTGAAAAGCTGTTGCTGTGCTGGAAAGTGCTAGGCTGCAGACTCTGGCGTGCAGTTTCGAGCTTTTCTGAGAGAAAAGGTTAGTGTGTCGGTTGGATCTTAGCTTTCTCCAATGGCGGGGTTCTTCGAGCTCGGCTTCACCACGCCTTCGCGTACCGCAACCCTTGGATGACGACATGCTTGCGCTTCTTACCTACTGTTTCGCATCAACTCGAACACCACCTTTGCGGTTGACTCTCTTTCCAACGAGAAACATCTTCAGGTCTCAAGCCTTCACCGCCAGAAGTTCTGGTCCAGCTCTTTTCGTGTGATACTGCCGTGAGCTTCGCAATTTTGGCGTGCAAGCGTGGGGCGGTCTAACAACCAAATCGCTTCTGCCAGTGAACAGTCTGTGTACATTCCGGACCAAGAGCGGGACCTCGCTTCGCTTCCGGACTTTCATGCTGGCAGACCTGCGATCCAAGATTCGTCATCATGCGCTTGCGTGGTAGTCCTTTATGTATATCTAGCGGCTTACGCTTCCTGTCACTGTGGAAGCTTTGAGTAGGTCGCTGGTGAATCTCTCGTTGATCGTCTCTGTTGGTTCCCCGATCAGAAGTCAAAGGTGTTTGATGTCAGCAACTGGCCCGAGTGTTGCGCTACCGACACAGCTGTCGACTGATCTTTGCCTGAACTCACTCTTGTTAGAACCCCACGCGGAGCCAACAGTGCCCGGTGCGGGTTTATATGTCTCTGGCCTCTCTGCAAGACACCGAAAAGACAGCAAAGCTTGAATATCAGCTTACTCTCCTTGTCCCTGCTACACTCGATCTCTACTGGCGAACTTACGTGCCTCAGACAGCCTCTTGTCAGCGCTGCTCGATTGGATGTCCTTCCATCGCTTCTGCATCCATGACTTGGCCTCGTTTGGGTCGAAGCCGTTGCTGCTTAATGCACCCGATGTGGAGTTGTTCTTTCCAGCCGCATTGGGTCCTTTGGAGTCGTTGGCTTTGGCGCCCAGGTCAGCGCCTGACATGGCTGCTACCGCAATCGCTGCTGACGTTGACTGCATTGTGTAGTGGTGTG
Source organism: Ustilago hordei (assembly GCF_900519145.1). NCBI lineage: Eukaryota > Fungi > Basidiomycota > Ustilaginomycetes > Ustilaginales > Ustilaginaceae > Ustilago > Ustilago hordei. Next base: position 1,249,240 of record NW_024545279.1, on the reverse strand, counting down.
ACGGTCAGCGTCGATGTGCGAAAGGTTGTTGGAAGGATGATGATGCAAATCAAATTTCGAACAAAGAAAAAAGGTTGGTCCGGGAGCGTAAACGCGCAGATGCAAGTGTCTCAGTTGTGGATCTACGTGTCTGCGCCAAAAGCATCAACTGGTCACGCTCTCAGACTCGTCGGTTAGGAACACAAGCGCGGTGCTCGAAGCCAACGCAGGTCGTGCCTCAGCCTGAAGGTCCAGAAGACGAAGAAGACCAAGCAGACATGGGGGTAACACGCTGTTGTGATGTATTTGTGTGTGTAATAGTGAAGATTAGACAGGCACAGAAAACTTTTGCAGCAGGGTATCGGTCATTACTTTGCTTGAAGGGTGTTGACAAGCCTGTATGATGTGGAAAAGAAAGCGATTCGTCAGTCTCAGTTCACTTGTGTGGCTGCGGCGCCAATGAAGGTCTGTGAAAACACTTACCAGTCCAGGCCGTCTTCCAACCCTTCGCCTTTTGTAGCACAGCATTTGTATATCGACCATTGACAATCTTTCAACTCGCTCAAGCCGAGCTTCTCGCTTACTTGTCCTTCATTCAATGCACCTGGCAAGTCTTGCTTGTTGGCGAAGACGAGAAGCTTCGAGTCTTTGAGCTCTTCTTCTGACAACATTGCTAGCAGTTCCGCTTTTGCTGTGTCGAGGCGTTCTGTATCTGATGCATCGATGACATAAATTATGGCTGCTGTGTTGGCGTAGTAGCACCTCCAATAGGGTCTGTTGCAGAGGCAGGAGAAATAAAGAGCAAGCTTGGTCAGTCCAACTTGCCAGTTCCGACCGTCTGGACGAAAGAAGGTGTGAGAACTTACCGGATCGACGTTTGTCCACCAAGATCCCATACTTGGAACTTGATGTTCTTATATGTCACTGTCTCGACATTGAAGCCGATAGTTGGGATTGTGGATACAACCTCTCCTATCTGCAGTCGATACAAGATGGTGGTCTTACCCGCACTGTCGAGACCAAGCATCAATATTCTAACTTCCTCATTTTTGTTCCAGAACGCCAGCTTGGAGAACATCGATGAAAATGTGACACCCATCTTGGAAGTATGGTTGGGTAATGCTGGTACGTAGGTTTAAGCCCTTGACCGCCCTCTTGATAGTTTTCGATGGAATCTGCGACGTTGCGTCAAGCTCGCTGAGTGTCAGGGCTGCCTTAATCAGAGGAGCTGAAAGTCGAAGGACTAGTTGCGAGACTCGACGATGTTGTTGGTCGCGCCTTCAGGGAAGCTTGCCGTGCTGGAGGCCCGGATCTCGAGCCTGTCCGCGCCGTAACTGCTGAGGGTGCTAGTTAAGGTCGCTATTGATAGTAGTCGTGGATCGACAGAGAGGTCTTTCGTTCTAAAGCAGGTAAGAGATTTGAAGGTTTGGCGAGAAGGGGTAAGAACAGATGACTTGTGAGGTTATTAGGAGGCGAGGAGGGAGCTGGAGTTCAGAATGCTGGCCTGAGAAGAATGAAATGATGTCGAGGTGTTGGAAGGCTTGTCGACCTTGGAAGCACGGATTCAAGTTGCCGTTGCCATGCACAGCGAGCGCTTGCAGGGATGTGCGTGTGTGGAGCTAAAATCCGTCTGCCAGATCGCGGTTGGACGTTGGCCCGATTCAAGCCCGATTTAATAACGTAACACACCAACTCCATCGGGTCATGGAAGGTTTCGCGCTCCTACAACACTTTTGAAGATTCATGATTCGAGCTGGATGTCATTCTTTTCCACACCATCAGCCCTTGCTGCACCATCTCACCAAGCTCTGCACTTCCGCCTCCTCAGAGCTCATCACCCGAGACACGAGAACGAAAGAATACTGTCGACTCGCACGACCTCTCCAGGCATACGGCCAGCCACCAACTTGAGCCCGGCTGCCACTCAACATCCACATCAAAGCCTACGCAGGATCACCAACTTCGCATCATCCAATAGGCAACGGAGACCACAGCAGCACACAGGGAATTCATACACATCTCAGCGCATTCGACCATAGAAGCTAGGACACAATGTCGGGACGGAGCAAAGTATCGGTGCAGCCGATCAATGTCATCTTCCGTCACTTACAACAGCAAACGAGAGTGTCACTATGGCTCTACGACAATATCGACTTCCGCATCGAGGGCAAGATCATCGTAAGTACCTTGCCGAGCGTGTATCGATCGTATAAATACTCTGGATAAGACTCTGACCATCTGCTTCTCTCCTTGGTGTTTGCAGGGCTTCGACGAGTTCATGAACGTGACACTGGCAGATGCAGAAGAGGTCTGGACGAAGAAGGACAACAAGCATGTAGAGCTCGGACGTATTCTGTTGAAAGGTGATAACATCGTAAGTCAATACTGGAGGTTCAGGCGTCACTAGGTTCTGTTCACTTTGCTGATACCTATCACTCATCTCTTTCTCTGCTTCTCGACAATCTTGTCAAACACACAGACACTCATCCAACCAGCAAAATGAGCTCACAAGCCCTCACTTGATCTCTCTCGAATTAAGGACATTGTGACAGTTGATTTTGTGGGTGTATGCAGAACTCGATCACTTATGGAAGGCACGATCGATCGAATGGCCTCGACAAAGCCACATGGCAGAGATGAGCATTGTCTTCTGTTTTCCACGTTCAGCGACAATAGTTATAATGCTATCGATTCCTCTCACCACCTTTACCCGCTGACCCGCCCAGGTTGCGGTAACCTAGTGCGCTATATGAAGCCCACTTCGGCATCGGCTTGTTGTTCACTTTTCCGGACATTTGTCGTCCATTTCCACTTTAGCCGCTGAAACTTTCCAAACGTCGCCAGTTGTCGTCACCGACCGTCGTCGACTGATGTCGCTTCCGGGTTTTCTCACTAAGGCCTTCGCTGCCCGATCATATCACATGCGAGACAGAACAATAACAGAACAATAACGAGTAAGAGTTCATGATAGCCTTCAATGGCTGCCTAATGGGCTGTCTTGGCCAGCTCATAGTACGAAGAATACAGATTGGTCGGAAAATGTTGAGTAAGCCGTTCCAGGTGTTTTTGCACATCAGGTACGTAGTCGGCGTCGAGTTGCCCGATCCCGTACACGAGATTGATCTGGTGCATTTAGACACCCAGACATGGAAGTACGAAAGTGCTGTGGTGCAAAGTGCGAAAGCTATCGACAAAGAGAGTATTAGAGCAACAAGACACATGAACTCTTGAGACGCCGGAAGAGAAGATGCCGGCTTCCGTCTCAGCCCGTAGCTCGTTGTTACACTCTTTTGATCTCGATCATGATACGTCACTTCTGAGGAAATGAGTGTGGAAATTGCGATTCAAAGAATGTAACGATGTGGTGGATGTGAAGAGAAGGACAATAATCTTATGAATGGAAGTGTTGGCTACGATTGAAGAAAGCGGAACAACGTAGCAAGTGTCAGTCGCCTTATTTGTCAAGACGAGGACCTGCCTATGATAGTTTGTCGTTTTAAGAGAGAGAGAGAGAGAGAGAGAGAGAGAGAGAGAGAGAGAGAAAGGGAGAGAGAGAGAGAGAGAGAGAGAAAGGGAGAGAGAGGCAGCTATCGGCCCTAAAGAGATAGTCCGGTCCCAAACGACCGTTGAACGAGCATATGAAAGCTTGGATAGGAAGAATACTGCTTGAGCATTCCCAGGATATCTGCTGTTGCACTCCTAGTGAAAGTCCGCAGCAGTTCGGACTCCGTTGGTCAACTTCACCATTAGTTGATTGCTCCATCCTTTGTCTAGGTTGGGATCTAAATAGCCCATGCCGTAGTTAAAGATGTCCATTCCAGAGCCTCGCTTTAAAATTCCAGGAGTGCCCCAGAAGTTGAAGAACGTCATACCAGCCGGGTCGATTTCCGCAAAAACTCCCGGATGTTTTATTTTCCACTTCGCGTTACCTTTGGTCTTGGTCATCCAGACCCTATTAATAGCAACTCCTTTATGCTGCAATTCGTGTTGCCCAGGTTCAATGATTTCGTATACGTTCCCAGGAAAACTGCGTAGTGGTCTCTTGATGCCATCCTGAGTACCCTTATCCAAAGCAATATAATTAACTTTTTTTAGCTTTCCCTCGAATTTTTCTTGGTTGATTCGGTTGAAGACGCCAGCGTCCTCGATAGGATGATGACGATTAATGGAGTATGCTCTGCCCGAGCTCGAAGCTCCCTCGTTGGAGACTCGGCCGAATCCACGCGCTTCGGAAGATGAAGGGTACGAACCAGCATGAGATGATGGAAGAGATGGAGGGATTGCCGATTTTCCTCGACCAAGGTCTCGCCTTGCAGAATCCAAGAAAAAACGGTCCCATTCTTCGTCAGGAAGAATGCGAGATGTTGAACTGAATTTTGGAGGAATTTGCGCAGGTTGTGGGGCGTTCCCGAAGGACGACAAATGCTGTTGAGGCAACCCATGTTGAGGGACATTCGGACCTTGTTGAGTTACGACACTCTGGAGGTTAGATGGTGGCCATTGGTAGAGGTTGTGGTTCTGGAAGTCATGGTTCTGGAAGTCATGGTTCTGGAAGCCATGGTTCTGGAAGCCATGGTTCTGGAAGTCATGGTTCTGGAAGTCATGGTTCTGGAAGCCGTGGTTCTGGAAGTCATGGTTCTGGAAGCCATGGTTCTGGAAGTCATGGTTCTGGAAGCCGTGGTTCTGAGAGCCGTACGGCGACCATCCATAATTGGGACCGGTAGGTAGTGATAGTGCAACAGAAACAAGGCTGAGGAAGAGGAGAGAACCCAAACCCGAGTGTAAGGACAGTGGATTCCGCATGATTGCAAAAGGAATGGAAGAGGCTGGATGGGAAGGAAAGGAATGTGCTGTGAGCTCTGTATGCTGCCTGGGATGCCGACGCACCCTATTTGTAGGCCAGAGCAAGCATGGTCATACCCACACAGCCTCAAACACTTCGTAGCGAGTGCAAGGCCAATTTGCGACCTCGTTGTTTCCTCGGCACATTTTAGTCGCCAAGCCGTTCACCAAACCCTCCATCATTTCAGGCGTGGGCGAGTTGGGCAGCCTCCTCGGATTCGTGCTTCAGAGCCTCTAACAGAGACCAGGGAGGAGCTAGACAAACGCTCCGTGTAAGTGGGAACCAAACGAAGGCGTTGCAAAGCTGAAATCGACAACGTTGCTTCGGTTGCACAGGCCTCCCACACCTAATTGTTGAAAAGTGAAGACATTTGGGTCCCGATACTGGCGATCAGGGAGAGTCTAAGTACGATGTCACTGCTGGTTTAGACAGAAACATGTATTCTCAATTGACTAAATGAACATGGCGAGAACCTATTGTTCTCGAGCTAAGTATAAATACATCTCTGAGGCTGATACCGAGTGTGGGTGCTATCTACTTAATGACGATGTCTGACAACGAGCGGGACCAGGTTGCATCCGATCCCTGGCGTGATCGTCTCTGTCTAATCTCCGATCAGATCTGCTTCGCCCGATCTCTCTCATATCGCCTTATGTCTCCTTACATCACCATGTTGGAATGTCTACTTTCAACACTAATACCCTATCAGCGGAATGAACTGCATCTCAATTTCACAAACATGAAAGCATCGGTGGGACGTTTATTATTGTCTAACCAAGTCGATACAGTGCAAGGTGGGGGCTCACGTCGCAACAACGAAAGATCGCCTGTCTTCAGGGGTGAACGTGGACAGCGTCGCCTATCGCCTTCTTGGAGACACTATTCATCTTTTCCAACAAAAAACTATTGACGTGGTCGAAATCTGCCTCCTCGAGATGACCCACACCATGATGCTTGACGAACGTGCTGAAGCCTTTTTCTGCTCTCTTATTCGGGAAAGCCCAAAATGCATACCTCGCCCTTCTCGCGATCCCGTTATTCCGACCATCTCTCGGTGAAAAGCTGTCAAGGATGACCATACGCACGTCCAAAGGCTCTGAATTCACCCCATAAAACCCTGGAACTTTGATAAAAGGAAGCACTCGGCTGGGAACAGCGGATGAGCCTATAATACTCTGTCGCGGATTTTTTTCCATGGGCAGCTGTTCGGCTACCCACTTGAGCCTGCCACCAAAGATTTCATTGTTGATCATCTCTCGAATTCCGTGGCCGGTGCTGAGATAATGTAACTTATCACGGGTTCTTGTAAGCCTCTCTTCCCCGGCTGTTCTGGAAGTTGGCACTGACCATGGGAGTCGTTTGAGAGCCTCAGGCTCAGCAAACCTCGGTCGGACGTAGTTGTTGACGTATTTGTCGAGCTCTTCCTTTGTCCACACCTTGTTCGGACTTGTCGCTCTTACACCCTTCCAAGGAGGTCTTGAAACGCGAAGACCTTTGAGCCGGTTCGCTGTGTCGACAGTGCTGTGAGAAGCATGATCTTTGCTCGTAGAGCGAGAGGACATAAGATCTCTTGCAAGGGGAAAATGATCTTGAGCGTGTGAGAATGGATGCGAGAGCAGGTTTCCTGAATTGCTGGGTCCGCTTTGCTCGAAACCCATTTCTGGTTGACCAGCCTGCCCAAAGTTGGAATGCATCTGCTGACGCGGGGTCGGGAGGTGTGCGAAGGGATCGACATGCTGATAATCGAAGGGGTGATAGCTTTCGATACGAGCAGTGTGAGGAGCTAGCGACGAACCAAATTGTTCATGGGTGGGAATTGACGTTACGCGCTGCCTCTGCTCTACAGCTTGATGACTGGGCTCGCCGGACCGGACTGTATTCGGCTTGTCGGCTTCGTCTTCGAACCACTTTGACAGATAAGGTCCGAAGTCAAAGTCCAACAAGGAAGAGATCGTGGGTGAATCTGGGCGAGCCGCCGGCTGCAAGTGTTGCCGATGACTCCACTGCCCACGCACTTCGTCACTTGGAGATGATTGGTAATGCTGAGGATATACGACGTGAATCATCGGATCAGATGGTCCAGCTGTGTTGTCAACATTCGATGGCTCTAGGTTCGAGTCGATGCTTGGCGATGCTGCCTGCCAGGCACCCTGGCCCCCGGTAGGCTGTGACCAGACGAAGGCGGTGCGTAGCCCAATGAAAAGAGCGAGGGCTTTGAAGCGCCATCGCAGGTCACCGAACATGATAGCAAATAGCCTAAAGCAGAACAATGCTCGACGATGTGAGAATGAGTGAAGATTGTGGCGTGGCTCTGATCCCTTACGCCTCACGTCCTCTTTATACAGTCCTTGGCATCTTCTGTCGCTTCATCTTTTCGCCAACAACACGCTCGAGTACCTCCTCCGAAGGAAGCAAATCGACTGCCGCTTGCTTCCTCTGCAAATGAAGTTCTACCTCATCGACGTCGCTTGCCGCCAATTGACCTACCCCATAATGAAAAGCCGTGACTGTTATTAGCGTATCTGCATTCAACGGAAGTTCCCAGAATTGATAGTAGTGTGTACCTTCCAACGGATAGACCTCACGCGGCTTGTACGTCCTTTCTGTGCTCTTGAACTGGTGCGTTGTCATACGAACAACTGGCTCGAGCCCGCTTTCCTTGATGCTTTCCAGCGGAGTAACGAATGGAATTTTGCGACTTGGCACGTAGAGGGCACCTTTCTGGCGTCAATCGAACCTTCTCGGGGGAAGATTGTTCATGTTCAGCCATTTGAGACGAGCGGCGAAGACGCTCTCTTTGTTCATGTCAAGCACTGTATTGCCCGGAGGATAGAAGAACGAGGTGTGTACTCGATTTTGCTGGCGATGGGTGTTGACTGGAGGTGTGTCATAGGGGATCAGAGCCAAGGTGAGCGGCTCTTTGGAGTGGGTTTGCCTGCGTCTACGGACGAAATTTCGCATCATTTCCGCTGACCAGCGTCGACCAACTCTCTTTGAGTTCGTGTTTACTGCAGCATGCGCCGAGTCATGATCAGGTTCAAATTCTTGTGTCCCACAATAACGCAGTGTGTCGGACAGATCGTTTACCTCGCAGGTCACAAATTTGCTCAACGCCACACGCCACAAGCTACTGAACAGAGGCAAGTCAGATAAGATAGGATTCCATATACGATCCATATAAAAAAAAGGTGAGAAAGATTTGGATAGAGATTCTAGTAGGTAGTGAGTCCTTTGGAAGGGGAAGTACGTAGTCAAGTCCATGACGCCTTGAGGATCGAAGCGCTTCTTGAGCTGCAAAAGGCGATTGAGGTTAGAAAGGTAGTGAATGCGCTGCCGATTGCCTTGCAGGCATCGAGCTCGGTCGAGTTGACAGCTCGCCTCTGCAAGAAGCCGGGCACCCTCCTGTCATAAGCGGCAGTCCAGTTGACAAGGAAGGCCACAGCCACGGCGAGGCCGGACAGAAAGGCAAGCGTAGCGAAAACGTTCCTCATCTTGATCAAGACTCGATCGTCTCGCTATGTAGGAAGAAGGAGAGGATAGCGAGGGTTAAAGATGAAGATGGGGGATATTCTTGGCCGAGGAGGGTGGAACGTGGGCAATTTAGAAAGTGTCAAGGCCGGATTTCGTCTTGTTTATATGCGTCCTTTGCAGCATGTCCTCGCATGACGGGCAAGGTGTTGCTAGGGAGTGCCAGCTCTCAAGGCTGAGTGCGGCTCGAATGCTGTCCAAGTCTCCTCGCCAGCGAAGAGGGGGTCGAAGGACAGCGTATCCGAGCTTTCAGAAGAGCAGACCAGATCCAAGACCGGACTCGCATTCTCGAATAGCAATGACATGTGCACCATTGAGTCGCAGTGCAAAAATCGACTCTTTCAGACACCTTCAGCCATCACAACGAGCTCGCTTAGCACCATAGAACAGCGTTCGGTTGGTGGTCTTGGGCTTCATCGAAGACGTACATGGGAAGAAGCGCATCGTCGGAAGCAGATGGATACATGGGGGGGGGGGGGTCCATTCTTAGTCTCGAGGTCTGATAGTCTCGAGGTCTGACAGTCCACCTTCATATGTGGCTCGAGGGCATTTGAGTGAACACCGCAAGGCGATGGCATCGAGGTGCAAGTCTGCCATGTCGAGGTATCGGGAGTCAAGTCAGACATTGCCGTCATTGTTTACCCCGTGCTGCAAGCAAACGGAGAGGACAAACAAAGAAGGCAAGACCGACCTGAATCGGAGCCTAACTGTTTCCCGCCAATATGCAAGCTGGAGAAAGTCGCCGGGTGGGAGTCTGCGTGCACTTGTCGCTTAGAGCGCACACATACTAGACTGGAACGGCACTGCTGTTGCACTGGAAACGTGATCGGGGCATAGGAACATGGCTGAGTCTCAATCGACGATCCTTTCTGATGGGGCTGAAGCAGACCTGTTCCTTCCTGCCATGTTCTGTGACGGCGAAAGAAAGCTGCCTTGGATCCTTCCCCAAGCTGCTACTGTATACCTTGGCAATGCTGCATGACACACGGAATTAAGGGAAACGGCGGAGCTGAGAAGGAAAAAAGGCGCATTAGCGATCTTGTGAAAATTTAATCCTACGTTCCTATCGGCTTTCTTCGCGTCCTTTTGAATTGAAGATAACAATTAATACACGGCGTTATCAGGGTCACAATCAGACTCCCTTTACAACAGCCATATGTTCTATGTAATGCTTAGTTTTCATAGTGTGAACCTAAATGACAAACACATATATATACTCCATTTGCCACTCTAGTCCTATCCAAGATGGGACATGTCACTTCATTTGTACTCCTATGTTGCTATGATACTGAGTGCCACTGAGCTGTCACCATGACAACAATCATGTGTCTCATTGTGCTTCTCACTTAAGTAAGCCTCCTGTGCCTCAGTGTCTTGGCCATGACATGTGCATTTTGCTTGAGTTGCTGATGCATCTTCAACTCCCCCCTTCGGTGGGATCTCCAGTCCTATCATCCTAGCCAATTGTGAGGTGTTGAGACCCTGTAAAGGTTTTGTCAAGACATCTGCAACATTGTTTGCTGTCCCAACATGTTTGATTGCCACATCACCCTCTTGCATGTGATTGTGGATGAAGTGATACCATGTGTCAATGTGCTTTAACTTCCAATGTTTGGCTGGATCTTTACTCACCTGCATGCACCCCTGGCTATCAGTGTATAGTATAGGCTGAACATCTGTGATCTCCAAATCCCGGAGCAAATATGAGAAGAACAATGCTTCTTGCACTGCTTTGGAAGTGGTGACAAACTCTGCTTTGACTGCTGACAATGCTACACATTTTTGAATGTGAGACTTCCAACTCACTGGACATCCATACACATATGTTATTGACCCTGAGGTGCTCCTTCATCCATTTATGGGGTCAGATGCCCAGTTTGCATTGGTATATGTTGTTACTGGTGTATCCGAGTGCTCATTTGCCTCCCCTCCTAAGTGTAACTGATATCCATTCATCTGGTTCAGGTACTTTACCATGTGAATGGCTGCCTTCCATGCACTGTCAATTGGGATCAACATGTATTGTGATAATACACCAACAGCAAAGGCAATATCTGGTTGGGCTGTGTTGGAGACCCATAATAGTTGGCTGACCAACTCTTGATACTTCTTTGCTTGCTGAGGATTACATCTCTCACCTCCAGCAGTGTTCACTATGCTCAGCATAGGTACCCAAGATTTCTCATTTGCTCCTCCTAACCATTTGTTCACCATTTCTTTGATGTATGCCATTAGACCCAGAGATATCTTCCTCTGTCTTCTATCACATGTGATCTTGATACCCAGAAATTCTTTGATTCTTCCATTGTCTTGCATCTCCCATTTGTCCATGATCTCTCGCTTAGTGTGGTCTACTTCATCATGACTGGGTGATGTTATCAGCATGTCATCCATGTATGCTGTAATGATCATGATCTTGTCACCTGTCCCTCTTGAGTATAGGCATGGTGCACTCAGCTTGCAATGAAAACTGATCATCCAGAGATGTGAGTCCAACTCAATGTTCCATTCTTGGCCTGATTGCTTCAGACTGTACAGTCCTTTCACTACCTTCAACACTTTTCTGGGTGGTACTTTGATTCCTACTGGGGGCTTTAGATATACATCATGGTGTATAGTAGAGTTCAGGTACACTTGTTTTATGTCAATAGAGTCTATTTCCCAGTCTCATATTGCTGCAATGGCGATCACCCCTCGAATGGATTGGATGGGTGCTACTGGTGTGAAGACCTCTGTGTAGTCAATGCCCTCACATTGGGTGAAACCTTGTGCCACAAGCCAGGCTTTGAACTTTGTCAGCACGAGGTTCGCATCAGTTTTGATCTTGAGTACCCAACACATGTCGATGGTGTTTGCACCCTTTGGGAGGTCAGCAATCTCCCATGTGCCCATTGCTTCTAATCCATCCAGCTCCTTTCGCATGGCTTCCTCCCAGTGCTTTCTGTCTTCTCCATTCATTGCTTCATGTATAGTTGGGTCCAGGTTCTTTCTCCATTCTGGTCGCGTCGCTACGAGTCCAAAGGATTTACTGTCAATCTGGGCTTTGGTGATTGATCCTTGTTCCATCACCTCCACCATTCCTCTGCTTAACCTTTCTTCCGAATCTGTCTCCATATCCATGTATTCTTGTAGTGGCCCTTCATCTGTTTCATTGAATATATTTTCTTTGTTATATCCTAGATCTTCAAAATTCTCTTCTGTCATCATCACTGGAGGTGCCTTTGTGTCAACCAGTTGCCACTCTGTTCTGTCTGACCAGCACTTTGATTCCATGAATTTTGCTGAATTGCTCCAGAACATGTTCGGATTATAGTCTGGACTGTAGAATAGCCAGCCCTTTCTCTCTAGACTGTATCCCAAGAAAATGGATGTGATGGCTCATGTCAGGGGTCTCGCGCCTGAAACCCAGGTCGGTCTGTCGAGATACTCAGTGACTATCAAACTGTGCGACAGCTATTGCCTCAGTATCGGTGACTATCAAGTTGCACAGTGACAGCAGGTGGCATTTGTTGTATATACTATCATAGGTTTTGGCTGACCTCTGTGGACACTCCATTCAGGGGTAGCTCGGCATGATCAATATCAATACATAGGTTATGTTGACACCAAGGTCTGGTGTGAGTGTTGTTGATGATGAGGTTGATGGTGTTTGGTGATAAGGTTGGTGAATGTCGATGATAATGAGGTTGGTGGTGTTGGTGATGAGGTTGGTGGCATCAACATGAGTGTCCAGTGTGTTGACTTGATGCTTGAAGTGATCCCCAGACCGCAGTGGACTACTGCCTTCAGTTCTATCTATATCCGGACCGCTAACCTGCTATGGGCGCCTTCGGATGTCAGGTAGTGGTGATACAACACACACACTATGATGAGGAGCAACCTTGATAGATTGCTGCTTGCTGACTGAAACTAATGTATACTTATGCTGAAGTGATAACTAGTTATATGGTGAGTAGAGTGGATGAGGATCCACTCGACCTTTGATGATGAGAAAGCATGGTTATATACCTCTTCACAGCATCGCCAGCGATGCTGCTCCTGCTCTCTACTCCAGAGAGTACCTTCTTCATCGAGTACTGTTCAGGGGCCTCTCCTGCCTGCTTGGTACCCCTGTGCCTCTTGAACTGTGTCAACTCCTTCGACACTGCTCCTCCTCCTTGCTACCCTGCTTGTTTGGCACCCTTGTGCCTCCTGAGTGATGTCGACTCCTTCGACACTGCTCCTCCTCCTTTGACCAGTGACAGTTCCTTTGACTCTTGTCTCTCGAGCCCCTGAGTGGTAACCATCTGCATGCTCCTTGAGCTTGGTCCTCTTCGTGGCTGTGCCTGCTCCTTGAGCTTGGTCCTCTTCGTGGCTGTGCCTGGCCCTCCTCACATCTGGGCTCAGTCCTCCTTTGCATGTGAGTCTGTAGGAGTCCATGGTCTCCATGGAGACTGCACTACGACCATGCTCTCTAATGGTATCGACTAGATCTTCGATACCTGTGCTCCTTCCATATGAACCAGTGACCCTCCTGCTTCTTGAGCATCCAGGCCCATGACAGCTCGCTGGTCCAGTTTCTTGTTGTCCCATTTGACTTTGGGTATGTTTACCCATGCCAGACAACCAAACACTCATAGAAGTCTTAAAGCTCATTCTGGCAACTTGCCAAACATGGCTTGGTAAGGGAATTCATTATCATTGCTCAGAGTGAGGTTTATTTTAAATGCTGCAGCTCTGATTGCATATGGCCAGAACTTCTTCAGTAGTCTCCTCTGCATTAGCAATGTCCTTGTCTTCTCTCCAAGGGTCCTGTTCATTCTCTCTACCCATCCATTTTGTTTACTGCTGTATCCTACAGTGGTTTGCCACTCTATGCCCCTTTCTAGCAACCATTCCAATGCATCATTGCTTCTCCATTTGGTTCCTTTATCGGATTGGATTGCTTTTAGCTTCTGATCCATCTGTGTTTCCAGGAATGAAACAATCCTTTTGAGTTGCATAAATGCATGACTCTTTTGTGTCAATGGCTGTGCATACACATACTTGCTATGATCATTGACCAGCACTAACATGCATGTGTACTCCATCACATGGGATGAATCTATTATTAGATCGACATGGATAAGATCCAGGGGCCCTATGGCTCTTTCGCCACTACCTTGCCCCATTCAAGCACTTGTGCTCTTGGATCGTATGCACTGCTCACATGTCAGAGTGGTGTTTGGATCCAATTCCATGGTATGCTTATCTTTTAACTTGCTCATGATCACCTTAGCTTTATCCCTCCCTGGGTGTCTGAGATGCTCATGCCATAGTTGTTGCTTCGAAACTTTCAGCTCATTCTCAATATGCTTGAACTCCTCATCAATGCCTTTAAACAATGGTGTTGATGTGGCCATCATGCCTTCTTGCCATGTGTCGCCTTGGAACTCTAAAAGTCCTTGCTTGCAATTCTTTGCAATCTTAAGTGTCATGCCATTTGTTAGAAAAATTTGACTGCCAGTTGTGTCCAATATCACTCGTGCTCCTTCATCCATTAATGAATTCATTGACAGAAGGTTAACATTAAGGTGCTTCACATATAATACATTTTGTAGGGAGATTTCCCCATAATCTGTTGATATGCTTGCATCTCCTATAGCTGCCACTTCCAAGATCTTGCTTCTGGCAGTAATTATCTGCTTTCAGCAAGTTCTCGGATGGATGAGCATGCTATAGTCATTCACCATATGATAACTCACCCCCAAGTCCAAGATCCAATGAGCTGTCTCTTTTGTGTTCAGGGGGTCTTGCCACTTCAATGGGAGGGTGAGGGAGCACCACACTTCCTATTTAGGTTTAGCAAGGTGGGAGTTTTGGGGGATGGTGACCAAGGCATCACATTGACTAATACCATGCCTGGGTTGCTTGCAGATCCAGCATTGGATTTGGCATGGTCTGCCTGCGTTCCTCGAGCTCACATGGCTGTTGTTGGCTTCAGCTTCAGTCTCTCTGGTCCATTCATTTTGATCATCGTTGCCAGTGGTTCTAGCGCTGGCTTGTCAGGGGTCAATCTTTTGTGTGGGGATGCTCTCAACAGCAGTCTGCCAGATGCTTAGTGCAGTGGCAAGGGTGTTGAAATCGATTTGATGGATGGTAGCAACTGTCTCCTTATACACTGGATGCCAGATTGTGCATTTCTGCAGAGCCAAGAACAATGTATCATCAGCAAATGGTTTGCTGAGGAGGCTGCTTTCAGTCTGTATGGACCGGATCTCTTGAATTAGCTTTCTGGCATCTGAGTGAAACATCTATGTATCATTGAGCTGCGAGATGAGTGCAAGTCTGTGAGATGTCTTGGTGGCTTCATTCATGAGACCATTTTCGATCTTTCTCCATACTTGATTGAAAGTAAGGTACTCTTTGATTACATCTAGAATGAGGTAATTTACAATGTGTTCTCCAGTAGTGTTGATTGTTCCATGCAGGGTGTTAATTAAAGCATCATTGAGGGAGCAGCTCCATTTTGGGTGCTTCTTGTCATATGTTCCCTCGAGATGTTTCATCACATGGGGCATGGATCGGAGGAAAGATTTCACATGCATGCTCCAGCTATAATAGCTGCATGACATGAGCTTTGGCACAGGTTCAAGGAGTTTTGCTAGGGTGCAAAAGTTATATTGCTTGTCACCATCATTGAAGTCAGAGTCAGAATCAGTGTCTTTGTTGGCTTCATTGTTGATGACCTCCAGCTCATTCTCATTTGTGGCATTGTTGTCTACCCAAACCTGGGTGTTCTTGCCTTTTCTGCTTCCTTTGATCCTTATTTCAGTGTCTTCTACCATTGTTGTCAATGAGTTTCAGTTGGCTCGGTGATAGCTTCTTCAGACTCTTAATCAATTGAAGATAACAATTAATACACGGTGTTATCGGGGTCACAATCAGACTCCCTTTACAACAGCCATATGTTCTATGTAATGCTTAGTTTTCATAGTGTGAACCTAAATGACAAACACATATATATACTCCATTCGCCACTCTAGTCCTATCCAAGATGGGACATGTCACTTCATTTGTACTCCTATGTTGCTATGATACTGAGTGCCACTGAGCTGTCACCATGACAACAATCATGTGTCTCATTGTGCTTCTTGCTTAAGTAAGCCTCCTGTGCCTCGGTGTCTCGGCCGTGACACGTGCATTTTGCTTGAGTTGCCGACGCATCTTCAACTTTTTGTTTCGTCTCTAGACTCGATCCTGGCTCTGGCTGGTAGCTGAGCGTGTTGCGTTGGCTTGCGTGTCGCAGGCTCGGTGTACAACTGTACGGTAGCAGCGATTGCAACAACAACTTGGGTTCTCGCTTTCTCAAGCACGTCGTCATCCCACACCGGAGACCGTTCGAAATTTGTGTAGACCAGACCAGAATGAACTAAAGATGGTATCATTGCTGTATGTTGGTAATGTCAAGGGGGCCATGGAGGACTGCGGGCTTTATCGACCGCCATACTGGCCGTAGCCTGCACCGGCAGCGCCAACAGTAGCAGTGGCTCCAGCTGCACCCCGCTGTTGTGCTAATGCGTTGCTGTCAACGTTCTTTCGGTATTCGATCTTCTCAACTTTGACGTCTCCGTCGATGAGCTGGTAGACGTACGTGACAACAACAGCGCCTTGGATGTCCAGCACTGCGTAATCATACAAACGGAGAATGCTGGTAGTCAGTAAGGTCGGATCTGCCTAAATCTGAATTGGAGGGAAATGTGTGATGAATGACTTACGCGCAAAACTTGGCACAGGCCCTGGAGCCTGCTTTGCTTCCTCCTCGTCCCCACCGTCTTGCGCGGCCTTGTTCTGTTGGCGATCCTTGCTGGCGTCCTTTGAGTCGGATAAGTTGTCCTTGGTAGCATTGTCCGCTTTCTTTGTGTCGGTTGTCTTGGCGTTCTTCTCTGCCTTTGTGTCTTCTGCCTTCTTTTCTTGCTTCTTTTCCGCTGTAGCAGCCTCTTGTTTTGCTTTCGCAGCCGCCTTCTCTGCTAGCGCAGCTACAGAGGCGGGATCTCTGAGTGGCCATGTTGGATGCCATGCACCTGTAGCACTACCTGGGTTGACGAAGAAGCGACCTTCCAGCTCGAATGCCTCAAATCGGTGTGTATGTCCCGTCAGAAGAATATCGACATCCATGGCCCTCGCGACAGCGGCCAGAGATTGTGTGTCACCAGCAGGAACGACTTGGTGTCCGTGCAGTACGCCAATGCGAAGTGGCGGGTGGTTGAGGATCAAGCTGGAAGGGAAGTGAGGGTTATCATCGTAGTCGCCCTTGACAAGGTGGACGTCTCCTGCGATGGTTCGTAGATAGTGGAGGTAGTCGGTATTGCAGACGTTGCCAGTGCAAATGATCTGTTGAATCTTGCCTGGTACCAGAAGCTTCTTGAACTTGGCGGGTAGATCGTGTGCGCGGAAGGGAATGTGCAGGTCGCCAATCACGAGGACCAACATGGCAGGCCGATGGTTCTGAGTGCTATGCGAGGTTTGAGGGGTTGCCTTGGCGGTTGAAAGGGCCTGCCAGTGTAGAATGATGCGGCAGACGGCAGCAGGTGATGGATCGAGAGACACTTGAAAGCTGTACGGCTGATGCGTATGGTTTGCTGGAGCGGAGAGTGTATGTTGAAAGTGGAGCTTGGAAACACGCAAGGGCCAACATTGACAGCGATTTTTCCGACAGAGTCTATCGGGCTGCCGATGAGGATTAAATCGGCGACAACTTACTCACGCGGTCAGCAAGGCGCGACCCTCCATTCTACTCTTGCCAGACAGGCACAATAGCTGAGCGCGTTCCTCGAAGGCAAGGGTCTTGCCTTTTTCTTTTTTCTTTTTTTGATTGTGATGGAGAGTCAAGGCGGGGCAGAGCGCGGCAGATGTGACTTTGCTTACTCTCTAGCTTTGACTTGACTTTTGCTTGTGCGGAGCTGCCGACACAGTTGCGGATTCACTCACACGTCTCTTCGGAATCCTTTCATCATCATCATCATCTCTCCATCGCCCGCTGCCTCACATCTTGCCTTCATAGGTCCAGTTACACGTTTGATTACCAACACAACGCAAGCAGCCGAAGCTGAGCCGTCAATGTCCTCGGCGTCAGACAAGCACTTCACCCCCCCAACCTCCCGCCCCCTCCCGAGAACAACGTTCAGAGCGCAGGTAGTCATATTCACTTGGATGCAGCAGGGCATTCCTTTGTAACGAGGCTATCCTCTCACAAGGTCCGATCTCTGCTTACGGACAGGCTCGCTGCCGGCATCCACTGCCAGAGCCGACATGCCTTCCTATGCGCCTGAAAGCAGCTACGACGCAGCTTCATCTTCCAGGTATCTCGAGCACGCTTCGTCGCACTCCAGATCATCTAGATCTGATCCTCGTCGCCAAGACTTGCATCGAAGGACAAGGTCGCCATATGAGGGACATCGTCATGCCAAGCTAGACCGCGAAAGGCATCGACCTCCTGAGCGCAGGTATGACGACGATGAGGACGATGGACGCCACCATTCCCATCATTCTTCGCGCAGTCATAGGTATCCAGAGCATCCTGACCATTCTCGTCACTTGGGCTCTGCCGCTTACTCATCCTCATCCCGTGATCGTCGTGAAGAAGCATACAGTCGCAGAGACAGCGGAGCATTCGAACGTCACGGCACATCTACATATGGATCCCCCGAACCCTCAACGAGCAGCAGGCCTCATAGGTCTCCGGATTCCAGCCACGGCTGGGATGCTGATTCTCGTGGCCGATGCAGTCCCGGCTGGGACAAAAGATATGGCAGCAGCAGGAGGTATGAAGAAGAACGTGATGTAAGGCGCTCATGGGATCATGACAGTCCACATAGGCGGCATGGCGAATGGCGCAACGAGCCAAGTCCGGATCGTCCCACAAGCGCATACAAAGTCCGCGAGCCTGACAGGTCGAGGCACAGGAGTCAACACGGCAGAGATCAAAATCCGCATGATCGCAGAGAGTCGAGACGCCATGCTAGTAGCCGCAGCCGCAGTCGTAGTCGAAGCCGAGAGCGCTTGCCGGCAACACATCGATCCTCCCAATCGTCGAGATTAGTTCGTGAAGGTCGATCAGAGCACGTCAACGGGGTCAAGAACGACCACAAGCTGCTCAAACGCAAAGATGCTTCGGATGCGCCGACTCAACAGTTGCATGGCGAACCTCGCCGTGCTATCATCGACACCAGAAACCGCTGGGATGGAGAGGAGGAAGGCGAGCTCAAGCAACCGACTACTACAAGCGTACGCAGCCATGATGGCAAACACGACTCCACAAAGACCCTCTCAGACATCACCGACGACTCTCGCTACCGCCATGCCAAGGACAGCGTTGCGGAATCTCACAGGCCATCGAGGCTTAACGGTCATGCAGCAGATCCTTCACCTTCTGATCGCCCACATGAGCGCAGCAAAGACAGGTTAGAATCGCGTTCCCCTTCTACCAGGGCATCCGCAACATCATCACAGCTCGCATCGAGCGATGCGTCAACTAAGATGGCTGCCTCATCCACCATTCCAACTGCATCCGGCCAGCCCAGCACGGCATCCAAGCTCACCAAGCGATCTTTCGACCATGTTCTGCTTCCGCACGAGCTTCCTGTCGAGCTCAGAGGCAAAAACAGCTTAGTCATAACACCCTACAAAAAGGAGGTCAAAAGCATCCTCAAGTCAGCCGTGGAGAAGGATGTGGTCGATGCTAAGACCAAGGACCCACGCTCCTCTGTCAAAAAGACACAACACTACCGCGACGAGCTTCATCGAGCCAAATTCGTATGGGACGCCGACTCGGTCGGCCAAAAGCCGCCTCCGGCACCACGCAATCTTGTTTTGACCAACCTGTCAGCTCTCATGCAGCCGGCCCACGTACTGATGCAGATTCGTCCCTTTGGCCGCATCGAAGACTCGAAGCTCGAAATGCATCCCAGGATTGGCCAAAGTCTAGGCATATTCCGGGTGACATTCGCTCACGACTTTGACGAGCAAGGAAAGGTCCTGGGGAATATGCCTTCAGGACAGACGCCGCAACATGGCGCCAAGGCTGCAAAGGCAGCTCAGGCCTCCTTGAACGGTCGACAGATGGGCCAGACTCGTGTCAGCACATTCCTTGATCGAGAGGGCGAGGTTCTCGCTGAGAAGGTCAAAGAGAAAATAGCTGCCGACGAGGCCAAATCTCGTCCACCTGTGCCACCTGCTACTCCAATAGCTGTGAGTGCATCCTCCGCCCCTGCCACGCCAGGCGCGACTAAACCTCACATGCCTCCTCCCAACATCCCTCGTGGGCCGCGGTCATCACTTGTTCCTGCACCATCACCACCCTTTTCCGCTCACTCACCCTCCGCTCGCACCAGCACCAGCACCAGCACCGACCGCCACGACCAGACATCATCCTCGTCGGCATCGAGGTATTCGCGATACGGTGCAGAACCCGACGAAACACGAAAGTCGAACTCAGCAAGCGCCTACGATCATCGACGTGACTCAAACGATTACGACTCTAGTCGTAGCAGGCCCTACAGCAGCCGACCATCTGACTGGAGTGCTCGTCCTTCATCGCCATCCAGAGATGAACCGGCCAAGAAGAGGCGACCGAAAATTCCAACTGCGGAGATCATCGAAACGCTTCGCAAATCTCAGCTTCCGTATGCCTTCATTCCTAAGCCCAAGGCATGTGACATTGCCGCCGAGGTGGTCGAGGCCAACATGAATGGTCCAAAGCTAAGGTGGCTCAGAGAGGGCGACACTGGATGGTATGCTGCCTTCGAGACAGCTCAGGATGCAAGAACGTGCAGATTCCTCAATGAGACGATCTCGGTTGCGAATTACACCTTGCAGGTAGAAATACGCTCTCCGCCTTCCAAAACACCACATCCATCGGAGCAACAGAAGCCTGTCTCAAGTGGCGTGGCACCTCCTCATGGCGTTGTTCGTACAGCCGGCCCCGCTGGCGTACCGCTTCGCAAGGCTTTGGATGTCGGTCTCCGTCCGCTCACGTTGGAAGAGAAATCGAAGTTGGAATGGGCCCCCGTAGACCTTAAAGAAGCCGTGTTCCGCATGCTGCAGAAAGAGCTGGTCGACGTTTTCGTACGTGACGTCAAGAACAGAGTCGTCGCTCCGCACTTGACTGCGTACCTCAAACCGGACAACGAAGGTGGTCAGATCCTGGCAAAAGCAGTCGTCAAGAAGCCACCTGTCCTCTCGAAAGCTGTCGACCATGTACCGAAAGTATCGAGAGCGGAGGGTGACGCACGCTTGCCATCTTTCCGCAAGACGGCTTCTGTCAAGTCCAAGAAGAAGTTCTCGGACGCTGACGATGTGAGCTCAAAGACGAAACCTGACAGGGCGGCAGCGAAGAGGAATCGAGATGCAACCGGCAGGTCCAAGTCTCAGCGGGTCAAAGACATGGCCAGCACTGATGACGAAAGTGAAGACGATGGTCGCGATCTGGCTGCCTCGAAGCGTCACGACAGCCGCTCGAAGTCCAAGTCTGCGGCCAAGAGGCGTGGAGCAGCAGCATGGCTACTCAGCTCATCAGACGAAGAGGCCGAGACTGAAGATGGTGCAACAATGGTAGATGACACCTCCAGATCCGTATCCGCCTCGGTGGAGCCAGCGTCCGTAGAGCAACAAGATGAGGATCTCGGCGCCAAGTCAAATAAGAAGACCAAGGCCAAACTCGAAGCAGCTACCAAGAAAAAAGGTACCGCTGCGGCTAAGAAGAGTGCAAAGACAGCGCCCATGCTTGCCGAGCTCGAGCTCGACGCTGTCATGGACGCGCAACTCGACGACAGCGAAGAGACCGCCTGGCCAGAGACTGAAATTCCGTCGAAAGCGATCAAAGCTGCCAAGACCAAGCCAGCGAAAGTGCCCATCAAGGCAAAACCGCTTCCTGAGGATCCCTTCGATGCTGGGCTGGTGGAAGATGTCGAAGACCTCTACTATCTCCGCATGGCTCTTGGCCGTCTGCACAACGGAGAACCGATCACAGAGGACGTCTGGCCTGACGAGGCAGAGCTGGAAGCCGAGGCGGAGGAGGCTGCGATTGCAGCAGGAGCTCCACCCAAGCACCAAACAGGTTCAGCAAGGACAGAAGGCATGTACCGCATTCCACCCGAGCATAAAGCAGCGCATCTTCCTGACCGCAACAAGGCCACCGAAGAAGTCGACAGCAGCAGCAACGCTCATGTGCTGCAGTCTGCACGAAACAATCGAGCCGACTCACGACGTCTCGTCCTCGGCATCGAGCAGCACAAGCGTGAAACAGCCACCGACACGGACATCTTCAAGTTCAACCAGCTTCGCACACGAAAGAAGCAGCTCAAGTTCGCCAAGTCCCCCATCCACGACTGGGGTCTGTACGCCATGGAATACATTCCAGCCGGAGATATGGTCATCGAGTACGTCGGTGAGATGGTTCGACAACAAGTCGCCGACAATCGAGAAAAGCAGTACGAGCGTCAAGGCAACTTTTCAACCTATCTGTTCCGTGTCGATGATGACTTGGTGGTTGATGCTACGCACAAGGGCAACATTGCAAGGTTGATGAATCATTGCTGTACGCCCAATTGCAACGCTAAGATTCTGACGGTGAATGGAGAGAAGAGAATTGTGCTCTTCGCCAAGAGTCCCATCAAGGCAGGAGAGGAGTTGACTTACGACTACAAGTTCCAGTCTTCGGCCGATGACGAAGATGCGATTCCTTGTCTGTGTGGTTCTGATGGATGTAGACGTTATTTGTAATGCAACCGAACAGGCATTTGGTTGCAACGACAGAGGCTGTGGGAAGAGTGTGATGATTTCTCATACAAGTACATTGCATTTTGTGTGTGGGTAAGATGATGAGATCGAAAGACGACGAATGCTGAATTGATGGCGTTGCTTTGCTAGGCGTCCTCTTGCCCGCTAGCATCTTTCTCTTGCTCATTGGCGCTGTCATCGTCCATCTCGATAGACATGCTTTCCGGGTTCTCCTCCTCTTCTGGTCCACCATTCTGCGTCCCTGCATCCTGTTCCCCCTGCTGCGGTCTCTCCTGCTGCTGCTTAGCAGCTTGTGCCGCCCTCCAAGCGTGAGCCATTTGCAACAACTTGAACGCACCCTTACCCTTCTCTTCATCGTCCGGGAAGATCATATCGTAATATTCTTCCATCTCGCCATCGCCACCAGCCACTTCGCGTCTCTTCTTGACGACACGTGGAAATTTGCCTTCCACCTCCGACAGTGTCTGTTGCGTGCCGTGCTGCCGTTCGAATGTCTTCCATGATTCGAGAAGGACAACGCGTTCGTCTTTGAGGGAGCGCGATTTGAGCGAGTCGTAACCGCGCTGGAAGATGCTGCGCGCGGATGAGACAAGTGCTGCACGTCGTTCGGCTCGAATCCGCTGCTCTTCTTCGGTAAGTTCGCGTACTGGTTTGGACTTCTCTGCTTCTTCGTCTTCGTCTTCTTCGACCTCGTCGTCGTCTTCATCCTCCTCAATCACAGTGGCCTGGTTGACCTTGGACAAGGCATACGAGATCCAAACTTTGACGTGTCCGCTCTTCTCCAACAGTCTCTCGTACAATGTATCCGCCCGTTCCCACTCTCTCTCTTCGAACTCGAAATCGATGTATGCCTTCCAGACGATCTCGGGCATATCCAATCCTCCACTGAGTCTCTCTTCCGCGGCTTCTGCCTGACCAACACCAAGCTCGAACAATGCTCTCGCTCGATCGGTATCGAAGAGATTCTTCTCCAGTTCCGCGAACCTGACCCATGTCTGCGAGTTGGTGGGATCCCATTCAAGTGCCTTCTCGTAAATCTTTCGTGCTCGGTCAAACTCTTTGAGAGATAGCTCGAGATCGATGTAGGCGGTGAAGAGTTTCATCTTAGGCGCCATTCCAATTGCTGTACCCATGATCTTGCGTGCTGTGGTCAAGTCGAGACGACGCACTTCAAAGCGGGCGTATTGGATCCAGAGTTTCGCGAAGGTGAAACGTTTGTGCGGGACGACGGCGATAGCTGCTTTGTAGATCTCCCTTGTTCGACTGTAGTCCTGTGCCTCAATCTCTTCGAAGAGAGCGTAGCGGAGCCAGAGGAAGATGTATCTTCTCCAATCTCGCTTTTCTGTGGAGGCAGGGACTTGGGCAATTGCTCGTTCGTACACTTCGCGGACACGTTTTGTCGCTTGCTCGAGTTGCTCTTGCGAGCCACCGGAGGCTGAAAGAGCGCGGTAGGCGTCTTCTTCGAGGCGAGAGTAGTCGAACCATGTGTCATAGTCTGTTGTTGTTGTGCCACCGCTTTGTGCTGCCGCGAGTTCCTCTTCGTACTGAATGCGTCGTTTGCCTATCACGGTATCCTCGACACTGCTCATGGTACCGAACTGCTTCTCGAAGCGAGTGTAGCTCGAATAGATACCTTCTGACTTTGAGCGTGGTAGACGCTCCAATGCATACTTGTAGATGACTCTTGCTCGCTCGTATTCCTTTAAGCGGGTCTCCATCTTTGCGAACGCAGTGAACAGGCTCTGTGCCTTTTCCATCGCATTTTCGTCCTCGCCGACGTAGTCGAGGGCCATTTGAAATACTGTCCGCGCTTTTTCGAGGTCACCACGGTCTTCTTCGAACTTTGCCCAACGAATCCACTGTTTCGGTGTTGGGTGACATGTAACCGCTCGTTCCCAAACTGCGCTTGCTCGGTCCATTTCGCCGTATCGGACTTCAAGGTTGATGTACGCATGCCAAGCTTTCTCTTCCGGTTCCCATGCCATCCATCGCTCGAAGACTTGCCTTGTACCTGCGAGGTTAGCCAGCAGCTCTTCCAAGTGTACATACTTGTACCAGAGCTGATCGATGCGTGGAAGGATGCTAACTGCACGGTCGTAGAGGTTTCGTGCGTGTTGGACGTTTCGCATCTTGAGCTCCTGTTCGGTATACCTCAGCCATATTGGCAAGTAGTGTGGGTCGACATCAAGTGCTCGTTCGTACACGGATCGGCAGCGATCCATCTCGCCTTGACTCGCTTCCCACGCTGCATACTTGATCCAGGTTGACATGTTGGTGCGGGTGCGTCGAAGCCTATCCTCAAAGTCAGAGCGGCGTCGGCCACGATACTCTTCGAGCTCCTCATAGTCTTCAATCTTTTGGACAGGGGCGGCAGCGGGAGCTTCTTGACGCTCTTGAGCTTCGCGAAGGAGTTGCTCGGCTGAGATCTGGATGGGCGCCGGGGCGCGATTCTTGATGCGAGGGGCGGTGCGCGACATGATGAATCAATTGCGCTGCGGTGTCACACCGCGAGCAGAAGCGAGATCGGCCGTGTAGTTTGCTAGGTGTGGCGGGTGGGTATGTAGTGGAGTGACACCGTCAGAGGCCTATTGGTATGAGAGTGGTGATAGAAGCCGATGCAGAATGAGAAGATCCCAAACCTCTAGCGTGGAGCCTTGCTTTCAAGAGTCGCGAGGATGTGTCATCCTGACTCATCCAGTAACAGGAACTGTGAGTGAGATTCGAATCTCACATCGGTTCTCGAAGAAATCAAATTGACCGGTCAAAGCTTGAGCCGCTGCTTTGGTGCGAACCGTCGGCGTTTAGCCCCCTAGAAAGATGATAAGAAGTATCGCAACACGTCTCTCTCAGTCTCTGGAATGGAATGGAATGCAAGGCAAGGCAAGGCAGGGCAAGGCAAGGCATGGGAATACGGTAAGGCTGATGAAACGAGGGGTTTGAGGATGCGAGGGAAAGGTAGAATCTGCGTGAGTTGAGTGCGCGAGATTGGCCGCCGGCTGGTGAGGTGGGAATTAGGTGCTCACGCCCTAAACCCAGACGCCGAGTTGGGAGCACTTTCGAGCGAAGACGAGCACAAAGTTAAGGATCCATACCTTGACCAGAGAATGAGTGCTTATGAGACGACGAGAATGTAGTTGAGACAAGGCTAGCGTCCGACTAGTGGTGGATCGGCTGTCTGTGCTCACTGAGCGAGCGAGCGAAATGATCTCGGGCACACGATCCGGTCTAGACAGCTTTCGAACGCGCTAGACGATCTTTGCGCAATCTTTGCCTTGTAATGTGGTCTTCTCGCCAGCGAAGCAGCCAGCGGGGCAGCGATAGCTTGTGTCCATAAGATGAGAAAACAATGGAGGCACCATGACATGTTAAAGTGTGGGTGTGCATTTGGCTGCGCTTGTTTCTCTCTACCCCGGACCCTTTTTTTCTTCTTCCGAGTGGCAGCTGTAGCTCAGTCTGATCTGGCACAACTGGCCACAAAACCCTCCGCCCATGCTTTGCAACTTGCCGCCACGACAGCGTATTGCTGCACATCACTTCCTTCTGATCTCATCCTCTTGCCACCCTTTCCTCCCCCCATCTGTCACAACCGCACACTGCGCCATCACTTTCCCCCCCCTCTCTCAGCCTCTCTACGCCAGATATCTGACCCGGTAAAGTGTCACGCCGGCAGTGTTGTGACCGCTCGGTGCACTCCAACCCTCACGCCCTCAACCCTCGACCGAACATGCAGCATCCTCCTCTTTGCTTCGCTCCCGCCTTGCACACGGCTTTCCTCGCACAGTCTTGCTCTTGAATCACTTTGTCTTGGCAGTTCTCTCACCCAACAAGATGTACGCTCAATGACGTTGCGCGTTAAAGGCTCCGACCCGTTGATCTACCGCTTCCTTCGTCCCACCTTAGATCTCTTATACCTCCTTTCTCGGAACATTTTCCAGAATTCCTCCCCCACCTTCTGTCTGGAGCCTAAGCCGAACCTTCTTACGGGCGAACTTATACCTACTAGACGCGACCTTGGAGCAAACCTCTTCGACCATCAGGGCTTCAGCATTCGTCAGCAACCTCAGCATGACAGCGACAACCGCACCTCCATCACGGCCGCCCAGCTTTCTCCCTTATCGCTATAGCGGGTCCATGCTGTCCATGCCTCGCTCTGGCGAGTCATCTCACACCAACCTCTTCACATCGTCTTCGTCCACCAGCAGTACCAGAGACACTCCCGCACCAAGGATGACTTTCACCATTTCCTCTCCATCTTCGAGTCGGGCTGCTGATCCCGCTTCACTTGCACCTGCAACCAGTCCGAATAGCGATGAGCACCACGCCGATCCATCAACTGGTGGCGTCAAGTACGCTTGCGCCTCTTGCATCCGTGGCCACCGCACCTCTTCCTGCACACACAAGGATGGTTCTAAGGGTCCCTTGTATCCTATCCGCAGCAAAGGCAGACCACCAACCCAATGTGAGATTTGCCGCAAGAAGCGAATGGAGAGTGGCAGGCACGTTCGCTGCGACTGCATCGGCAAGAAGAACCCGGCATCAACATCTTCAACAGCCTTGACGTCGACAACGACAGCTTCGCACCCTCAAAAGAGAGGCTCGACTATCAACACCCTTGCTCCCATTCTGCCCAGCACCACTGCACCTACGTCGTCTCGCCGAGTCAGCGATTGCAGCGAAGATGCACGACCAGCGAAGAGGTCCAAGCTACATGAGGTAGCCAGGGCGACACAGGCCAAGAACGCCATGTCAGCACGCAGGATCAGCGATACAGAGTCAGTTGACATCTCGATATCAGATTCGTCGGCATATGACAACCTCCTTGCTCCCATTCGTCCTCCTCACGCTCAACATTTCTGGAGTCTGCCCAGCATTCACACGGCTCAGACTGTTGCTCGACGCACCGACGGACACAGCACCATGCCTCAAACGATTGATCCTTTTAAGCCTCGTCGCTCCTCGACCCTTTCGCTGTCCAACCTCATGAACCCTTGTGGTTGTCGCAGCACTGGCTCATGCACATGCTGCTCCGAAAAACGGCAACGCAAGCTGCCGATTTCGCCCAGGCAGCAGACCAGCAATCTCGAAGACTGCGACCCAAGTCGTTGCTCTTGTTCCGGCCCTTCCTGTCGTCAAGCCAAGCGCGCCTCACCAACTCGACAGATGCAATCCATGCCATCTACGGATGTGCCCACGTCGAAGCCAGCTACAAGCAGCTGCTGCTCAGGTAAAGGCGCTTCAGCATCAACAGCATACAGCATCGAGCTTCTGCTACAAGCCGTCGATATGTCGACTGAGTTTGTCCCTCCTCCCTGTGGATGCGGCGAGAACTGTCGATGTGCGGGTTGTCTCGCCAAGCAGGGCGCCTCGGCTGTTCCTACTCACGAGGTTCAGCGTGCACCGAACACTATGACTGCTTCCTCGGCCAGCCCCAGGACATCTCCAGCCACGACGGCTAGTCAACCTGCTGCAACGACATCGGCTATCAGTGCTGTTGGGTGCGATGATTGTGCTGCCTGCGATCTGGCCCTTGAACGTCCCTCCGGTATCGGCGCCGTCGACAGCTGGATGGAGATGCAGCGCAATGCATCCTCACCAGCTAGAAACCGCTCATGGTCCATCGAGAGCGACCAGCATCGCGCTTCGAGCACAGTCGCAAGTGTAAACGCTAGTCGTCGTACTTCGCAGGCCGAAGTTGCACCTCTCTCTGAGCATACAGCCGACGGTCCCATCCACGCTGCCGTTCCAACTCTTCATGGTGGCCTCCTCGCTTCAGATTCCGACAAGGAAGGAGCAGACCAAGAGGCAAACGTAGAAGTTCATGCAGAACTCGTCCTAGTTCATCCCAAGTGCTCTGCTTGTCTCAAAGTCGTAAGGGAGAAAGGCGTCGGTGTTCTCAGTGCCGCAAAGTGATTTCGTTGCTATTAGCAACAGTTTTGTCATGTATCTATACCCAAGCTTTCAAGCTCATTTCATCTGTAATACCACCTCTGCTCAGCAACACTCTCACACCGTTCTGACGAATGAGATAAAGTCACATGCCCCACGAGAAGTAAGCACATAAGAAGCTGTGAATACAAAAAACCATACCATAATGCAAAGACGGGTATCTAAACACATCGCATCAATGATGTTTGCTCTTCTTCTTTTTCCTCTTCCTATCTTTGTCGTCGTCCAAGTCATCCCATTTGGACTTCTTTGGTTTCGTGATCGTCGACTCTTCTACCACAGCTGTCTTGGCAGGTTGCTCGGGCTGTTTCATCTCAGATAAGGTTGGATCCATTGGCGTGGCAATGGCATTCGACTGTGGAGAAGGCTCTTTGGCGACCACAGGCGTCGACGCAGGCGACCAGCTAGGTTCTCTGAGCGGCATAATAGGGCCTTCATCCTTCTGCTCAGCTGTCCTTGAAGCACCTATTCCGGCCGGATCCGGTTTCGCGCCAATGTCTGCGTCAACATGTGGCGTAGGCGAAGAAGGCGAGGAATGGCGACCTTCTTCCTCATCGCTATCCTGATTCTCAGCTTCTTCCTTCGTCTCCGGAATACCGTCCCAGCCACCGACGTCGGCGAAGATGTCTTCGTCTTCTGACTCGTCTTCTTCTGGTGCTGGTGGAGGCTGCTCGAGCTCGGCTGTCGCATCGATGCTAGTCGAGCTGACGGGAGATGTCCGACGCACGGGTGAGGAAGGGATCTCTGATGCTAGATTTGACCGCTCGGCCTCTGTTTCAACTGTCGGTGCTGTGGGCCGTTGAGGAGTTGGCTGTTGCTCCTCTTCTTTCTTCGCTAGTGCCTTAGCTGGTTGGTGTGCGGCCGAGACGTTCGAGCTAGCCTGCATCGGATCCTCGGCGGGAGGAAGTGGTCTCGCTTGCTCATCTGTAGAGCTTGTGTGCTTCCTCTTCTTCTTTCGCATCCGCTTTCCGTTGACCCACTTGTACTCCGAATCCTCCTCATGCTTCTTGTCCGCGCTTGCGTCGATCGGCTTGAAACTGATTGGACGGAACCCGCTTCCACTCGCTTCCGCATCTCCGGCTGCCGCAGTTTTGACCTCTCTCCGTCTCTTGATCGCTTCCACAATCTCCTCTCTGCTTCTCTTCGCCCCGGCTTCAACCCTCTCTCCCTTGGCTTCTTGATACGCTGACTCCAAATCCCCTTCACCCTCGCCTTCCTCCCCTTTGCCGCCACCCTCCTTCTCCAACTTGGCCTTGTTCTGAGCTAGTAATCCCCAATCAAGCCCCTTCACAAGCACCGAATACTTTGCATCTCCGCCAACGCTACTGATCTGATCTCTCAACCGCTGTCTCTCCTCTTCTGTCTCCGCTGCTGCAATGCGTGCTTCAAAATCTTGATGAAGCGCTTCGACTTGTTCGAATTCAGCAGCTAGTGTGCCTGATCGACGAGCAGCTGCACGGTCAACATAGCCATCCTCTTTTGACTTGGACTTGAGCTTGTGTGGTTTAAGATCGGTTGGTTTGGTGGCTGAGGTAGAAGCTGCGGGTGCACGGCGGTGCGTTTTACCGAACGAGCGGTTCGAGGATGTGGAGGGCGCTGCAATGGTTGATGAGGACGAGACCAGTTTGCGGAATGCTTCTTGATCCATCTTTGCCAACGTTGAGGGAGGGGCTGACAGGAGTGTGAGAAGTTGAGGACGAAGGAAGGAGGTTGTTGGGTGTCGAAGCCTCCAGCTGCAATCTCGTTTCTGTGAGCCTGCTTTTTCTGAGTGCTTCTTCTCGACTCGGTCAATTGTCCGGAAGGGCGAGTGAAACGCTTAAATCTCGCCTAAAAGATACGAACCTCGATTCACTCAAAGCTTCTTCTCGCAACTTCATCCAAACCCATATCTACTCACGATCTCTGCTCGATCTTCTTTCCTGCAACATATACTCGACGTTTTGGCTCTGAGATTCAGCAAAGCATCTTACCTCTCTCACACCGTACACAACTTCGATGCACACACCAAATCCAAATCAACTACAAGTCGCAGCCAAGATGGCAGCCAACGTTCCTGACTCGACCCGCATCCTCAGCGTCCAGTCCCATGTAGTATCAGGCTATGTCGGCAATCGATCTGCCACCTTTCCCCTTCAACTTCTCGGCTGGGATGTAGACGTAACCAACACAGTCCAGTTCTCCAATCACACTGGCTATGGTCGGTGGGGTGGACTCCGATTCGATGCAGACCACCTCTCCGACATTTTCTCCGGACTTGAAAAGAACGGTCTTCTCCGATACTCGCGCATGCTCACCGGCTATATGCCCTCCGCAGCCGTCGTTCAAACCGTTCTCGAACTAGTCAAAAAACTCCGCACAAGGCAAGGCGCACAAGAAAGAGGCCTCATCTACCTGCTCGACCCAGTCATGGGAGACATGGGCAGAGGAATGTATGTTGCGCCCGAAGTCCTACCTATCTACCAAGAAATGCTGCAGTATTCAACGATCATCACACCCAACCAGTTTGAAGCTCAAGCATTGACAGGTATCAATATCACTGGTCTTCAGAGCTTGAAGAACGTCATCCTGACGCTGCACAAGAAGCATAAAGTGCCGCACGTTATCATTACTTCTGTTGAGTTGCCGGATGAAGATCTTGCTGCTATTGGTGCTCATAAGACACTGCCTGATGGTAGACCGGCGATGCTGCAAGTCGGATCTAGCTGCGATATTTCTCTCGATGCCAGCGGGGAGAGACAGGCGCCAGAATTGGAAGACCAGGGATTGGAGATCTGGTCGATTCAGTTCCCGGAAGTTCAGGGATACTTTTCGGGTGTGGGTGATATGTTCGCAGCGCTGACATTGGGAAGGTTTCAACCAGAAAGCCAAGACTCAGCTGCTGATGGAGCAGTGAATGGAGAAACAGGCAAGCCGCTGACTCCGATAGCAAAAGCAAGCGAGCTGGCTATTGCTAGTCTTCAAGGAATCCTCAGCAATACATGCAAAGTCATTGACGAGTTAGAATCAAACGTAGGCAACAAGGGCGATCGTGTAGATGAGGCGCAAGCGAAAGTGGACCGGATGAGGAGAAGAGAGCTGAGAGTGGTTCAGAGTAAGAAGGAGATCGAGTCTCCTACTATTGTGTACCGAGCGAAATGGATCGGTGCATGAATCGATGCATTCTCCCATGGCTACGCATCATAGAGACTCCGTAATATAGGCATAGATCCGGTACACCACGTGAGACATTGCCTGAAACCTGACCTCTGTTGCGTTCGAACCATCATATAGCCTAAGGTTCGTTCTTTGAGGTAAACAAAATGTGCGCTGCCGATGCAGGACCATCCGAGAGTCGTGGCGTCAGAGGGTAGATTGACTGGAGGCAACTGTCAAGAAAAGACGTTCCATGTGAAACCAGGCTGAGTATGCATGCTTTGTTGTGCGAGAATGATATGGATTGCATCTACGCCTTTTACCCAGGCACATTCAATGTCTACAAGTTCAGTCCTTCCCACTTCAAGCTTCTGCTATACACTACTACATCTAGCCGAAGGAAGCAATGAACTGCTTCTCAGCCCCAGCGACCGCCTTCTTAAACTCCTCTGCCTCCTTCCAGCAATCCAGTGTCCTTTCCGGCTTAGACTTGTAGCACTGCACCAACTTCTCCTGAGCCTCCTTGACACCTGCGTAGTTCGTGACATCTTTTTGCTTATTGTACTTGTCGATCTTGCTTCTGAGTGCATCGAGTTCCTGACGAAGCACGTTTGAGTTCTTGCCTTCAGAAGCACCCTTGTACTTGGATTCGCGAGCAAGGTTCTCTTTCTCGATGGCCTTTTCGATCTCGGATCGCACTTCGGCTTCTTCTTTGCGTAAACGGTCGATTTCGGATTTGATCTTTTGTTGGATGGAGGTGTCAAGGGTTGTTTGACGGGCGGCGTCGGGGCCTTCGACTTTGTCGATCGAGGTTTTGTCAAGTTGATTCAAGAGAGAACGGCCGAACTGCGAGCGGCGAAAGGATGGACAGCGAAGCAGAGAGTACGGGGTCAGAGGTCAGCTCCGATGAGTGAAAAAGACTCTTAGAGCCAGCGCCAATGCACTTACCTGGAGGTGAGACGCCTGCTTGTCCTCAGGAGCTGGCGTTGTCGATGCAGGTGCATTCTGTTTTGAAGCTGCGGCACCCATCTTGGGTGACGTGTGTGTCTAGCGGTGTGCTGCGATATGATCCTGTGTCCTGTACTCCTCCCGTTGTAGGTCGACGTGGAACGAATGCGAAGCTGCGATGATGGAAGATGACGATGAGAGATTCATTGAAGTGGAGTGTGCCGGTCAGATTCGGAAGAATTCCAATCTCGAGAGTGAATTGGCCCAAGCCAGCGCTTTCTGACCATCGGCAGCCCCATCTGGCACAAATCACGTGTGTGTGCCACGTATCGGGCATGGATTCACATCGGGAGGCCAATTTGCTCGAAACAGAGTCGCGACGCGATCCTGCAACCTGACAGCCAGCCAAGACCAACACCAACAATCCCACTCGTTAATAAGAGAAACTGGGATCGTTTCGGTCCCGATACTGGTGATCGGGGAGAGTCTAAGTACGATGTCGCTGCTAAAAGACAGAACAAAATATACTCAATTGACTAGGGAATATGGCGAGAGCCTAGTGCTCTCCGCTTGATATATATACGAATAGTTGGTTCATCCCATGTGTGGGGGGTATCACCATGAGCAATGAAGTACGACAATGGGCGGGGCTCAGTAACATCTAATCTCTCTCTGTGATTGGCTCTGTCTGATCCTTTCCTCGATCAGATTCGCTTTATCCCCGATTAACTTGGGTCTGCCCGATCCCCGATTATGTCTGCTGGATCGTTATCCTCAGCAGTTAATTGATTCTTGTTAATGCCAACAACTCCTCAACGTCATCGGCACTTCATCCATCTCTCACTGACATACAGGCAACACACGCACAAACCAACACAAAGAATTGATCACCATCAGCTTCTTTCGTTTGTGTTGCCGTTAACTACAACGAACTAGACGCACGGACTTGATAGTCGACGTGACGTCCTAGTGGTATTTGGCACCATGATCTCTCAACCCTCGTCCTCGCGGAATAAACTCACATCGCACGAGGATTATCATATCGTTCCGCACTCCATCAGCCTTCGCCGCTTGCTTTCTCGGCTGGACAAAACAGAGCTTATCTCACTGGTTACAAGATGGCTCGACAACCCTGGTCCATCTTACATCTCGCCCATGCTCTCGCGCCGACAGCCTAGACCGGGAGAGGACGATCCTGCGTCCAACCTGGTACTCTACCATGCCATCTTGGACCTAAACGAAGAGCGCCGCTGTCGATCGATGGACGAGCTCCGGTTGCTCTGGACAGGACCTATGGCCGACCCGAAAGTGCCGAAAGCTCGTGCAGTGGATCGAATCACGGATGTTGACTGGCCAGAAGGTCTGAGCTACGCAATGGTTGCTCAGCTCGATCTGACTTACATGCACGCCAGGCAGCTCAGTAAGACTTGGACGACAGTGAAGCTGGAGTACGATGACGAGGTGGATGCGGCTGGGAAGGGTTGGGAGAGGTTGAGTGAGGTCCAGATTCGGTCGCGGCTGGGCAGCGAGCTGGCGCACTATTTCGAGCATCATATCTACCTTCATCCACGATCGCGCGATAACAAGGAAGCCAAGAAAGATGTCTCGACTACTCTTGAATGGACCGACGACTTCTCTTACTTCCGTATCGTCCTTGCGCCGTTACCTAGCGATATCTGCAGCACAGGCTTGCACATCTTGCACATACCGCGGACTCCTTTCCTCCTGGTGTCGGGCAGTCTTGGTCGTGGAACGGAAAACAAAGAGATGGCACTGTCCGCGTTCGCGTCCGCTGCAGGCGCTGCTACAGTCAACTATGCCAAACCAACCGCAGGCTCAGCTGCGGCAAGAAAGCTACTTAACGAACTCAACGAAGTAGGCGAAGATTCTGCTGGCAACAGGCGAACGCTAGGCGAATTGCGAGGTAAGGATCCACTCGCACTCAGGGAGATTCTCTTGCACGAGTCAGGGCGCCTCTCGTCAACATCGGACATCAGTGCTGCACCGGCAGGCGTAGCAGGAGGTGGGAAAGTAAGGCAAATGCGAAAGGCAAACGGTGGCAGCGGACCAGGCGCTGAAGATGGACCTCTCATTGCACCACTTAAAAGACGTCGAGAGGAAGACTCGAACACCTTCGGTATCCGACCACCTACACCGCCAGCGTCTGGCTCAGAATGGGAGACTCTCTCACTGTCTTCAGCATCCACTTCAGTTCGCCCCACACAACGCCGCCAGTCCTTCACACTAGGCTCCTCCGAAACACCGCAAGAAATACACTCTCATACCCGCGAAGCGCTCACAGTACAGATGGAGTCTCAACGAGAAGCAAACGAGCTATTTGGTCCCGCACCTTCTTCTGCCTCTGATGAAAGTCTGCCAAGGGTAGAGCGCATCGAGTACGAGCTTCAGCTGCCGTTCCCAGACATGCAGAAGTACAACACACGCAGCTTGGTCGATATGGAAGCATATAACGCTGATCCGGATAAGCCGAGAGTCAAGCTGAGGCTGGAGGGTACGCATGTGTTGGCCGGATTGAGAAAGCTGGTCGCTGCGGGAATGGATAGGAGGACGCAGAGATTGGATGCGGGTGAAGTGGACGAAGAGAAGGATGACAAGGCAGGAGTCAAGCTAGACGGCCTGCCGGGATGGTTGACCGAGGTCAGAGGGACCAAGGTCGTTGTGAAGCAGCCGCCGGCAGGAGATGATAGCAGTCGAGACATGTAATGTTTTTCTGTACTTTGAGTTGCTTGTATCTCTCGTTTCACTATACCACATCCTCCATTAGGGGTACTCCAAACTCTTGTCTACGTAGCTTCTCCGCCAAGAGCAAGTCGGTCGCTGCTAACAGCCGCTAGTCGATGCTTTTGTGAGCGAGAGAGCAGATGTAGGGATGGAGAGGACCTTAGGGTGTCTTCTGCAGAAGGAGCAGCTTGTTGAGCAGATCCAAACGCGAAATCTGGTAAAGGATTGACTCGAACTGAAAGATGACTCCACCGTCTGCTGCAAAAGCAGTCTCCACCTTACTTGAGCCCCTCCTTCCTTCATCTCCAACCACTTTTCTACGCCAAACGCCGGATCGCAGTCGCTGTTTCCATTGTGGGATGATCTCCTCGCTTCTCTCCCGATCCACCTTGGGTCGCGGTGCTCGCAACTTCGCTACCTCAGCCGCATCACTCGATGCTGGCGCAAAGCTCAACAAGCCCGCTCGATTTGCACAGCCCATCTCTGCCTCTGATATTCCTAAGGGCTTTGTCGTCTCTTCAACATATGCCGCTATCAAGGCTGCCATCTCGCCAAAGCCAGCTGGGGGTGCTGCGGCGGCATCCAACCCCAATCCAAAGCCAGACCTTGCGCTGATTGTGTCGACAGTCCCAGCAGCTGCCGCTGGTACTTTCACTCGTAACGTGTTCAAGGCCGCCCCTGTGGTGGTCTCCAACCAGGTCTTCCTAGATGGAGCCAAACAAGCGGAAGGAACACGCGTACAGTCAATTCTTGTCAACTCAGGATGCGCAAACGCCGTTACAGGAACCAAAGGTATGCAAGATGCAGAGCAGTGTGTTCTACTGGTAAAGAAGAATTTGGCCCCGCATCCTGGGCTCGCAGCATCCAACACGAAAGGCCGAGAAACGCTGTTGCTATCCACCGGTGTCATCGGTGTCCCATTACCCATGCCTACCATTAAACGCTGCATCCCACACCTCGCCAACGGTATGATTCTCAAAAGCGACCCCGAATCATGGCGAGAAACCGCTCGAGCTTTCATGACGACCGACACCTTCCCCAAACTGCGTGCAAAGACCTTCACCCTCGGAGGCAAAGAGATTCACATGATCGGTATCGATAAGGGCGCAGGTATGATTCACCCTGCCATGACTGGTCCCACCCCTTCTCCCTCCAGCGGCAAGCTTCATGCTACCTTGCTCGGCTTGATTGCAACCGACGCTGCTGTTCACCCGACCGCCTTGCAGGTGGCATTGAACCGAGCAGTCTCGCGATCATTCAACTGCATCTCTGTCGACGGAGACATGTCTACCAACGACACCATCCTCCTTCTCGCCAATGGTCAAGCCAAACCCGCCTCCAAGGCTGAAATCGACGAATCGAGTCCAGACTTTGAACCATTCGTCAAAGAACTCACCAACTTCTGCCAAGAACTTTCCCAACTTATCGTACGAGATGGTGAAGGAGCCGAGAAGTTCATCGAGATCGTCTGCACCAACTCTCCTTCGTTCGATGTAGCACATGGCTTGTTGTCGAGATTGGTCACTTCGATGTTATTCAAGTGCGCGATTCATGGCGAGGATGCTAACTGGGGTCGTATCTTGGCTTCTGTAGGTGGTGCGCATCCAAAGTTGACAGAGAGTATTGACCCAAGCAAGGTTTCGGTCAGTTTTGTCGATCCAACCGGTGCAGAGGCCGGTAGCGTCACAGTGTTGAAGGATGGAAACCCGGTCCAGGTGGACGAAAGCGAGATCGAGAAGTTGCTGAAGAAAGAGGACATTAAGATTGTTATTGATCTCAAGACGGGTAGCGAAGAGTGTACCTACTGGACCTGCGATTTGAGTAGGGAGTACATTGACATCAATGCAGACTACCGTTCGTAAACGGTCAGACACATTCTGCAATGTCACCTTCGTTTTGCAATGTCACAGCATCGCAAGCCTCTCGTCTCATCCTATAGCGGCCGCAGACCGGTGTAAGAGCGTGCAACGAACGGATATATATTGTCAATTGAAACAATGAGCATACGAAGGGAAACCCCAAAAAAAAAAAAAAAAAAAAAAAAAAAAAAAAAAAGATCTCCCTCGGTGTGACTCACAACTCGCTCGCTTTCTCAACCAACTGATGAGCACTCCCAGCCCTGTTCTCCAACAACGCATGCAACCCTCTCTGCAATACATTATACTCCTTGCCCGCCCACCTCACAAAGAGGAAATACAACAACGCAAACACACCAACCAACAAGGTATACGGTGCGACCGCAAATGCATCTTTGATACCAAACGAACCGGCACTCTCACCCGCCCTCCACTTCTCCCAAGTCTCTCTGCTCCTGTGACTAGCCAACCTCGCCATCCTGACATTCCACTCTAGCATCTCCCCACTGTCTAGATGGTAAATGCACAGCGTCGGTGCAGCAATGATGTTCAACTTTGCCGCCAAATGAACCCTTGAGAACGGCCTCAAATAAGCCTCGCCCGACTTATCCGTGTGCGACAAGCTCTCATCAATATCCTGCTCGTTCGCCAAAAGGAAGTCCTCGTTGTTGTACAGCCTTGGCAACTCGTCCAGATCTCCATCAGGTGAGGTGGGAGCAGCGGTGCGATCAGCCCTCTCAGCAGGCATACTCGACCCATCATTCCAAACCATTGAAATCCAGGGCTTATCTTTGACACCTGCCTTGTACCATTGTTCGTCGACATCGACGCTGACATAGATGGCTTTGAATTCGTGTGGGTGCTGCCTGCAGAAATCGGAGATGGCTTGGTGGTATTCTTTGAGTGGTTGACCCGCCCATTGCGAGGCGAAGTAGAAGCCTACTACTTTGGTGTCGCGGAAGGTCTTGCGAAGGTCGACGGGGACTCCGAATGCATCGACGAGACGGAGACGGCGGAGGAGGGGGTCAGGGTGCTGATATTGCTCGGGTGGAGGAAGACGCTTGTGGTCTTTGCCGGGCTTCATAGCGGATTTGAGGACAGAGCCAGGTGGGGAGGCGTTGGCTGGATTACGCGGTGTGCTGGGTTCGCCCAGGTCAGAGCCAGTTTGGGTCGATAAGGAGGGAGTGAGGCCGTCGGTGCCGTTGGTTTGATGGTTGGGAGAAGGGATATCGTCGTTGGAGGAGCTGAGAGTGACGGTGTCGGAAGGACCAAAAGAGACGGTGCGTTTAGGAGTTGAGCCTGGACGCAGAGTTGCCATCTTCCTTTAATATGGGTCAGACGTTGTTGAGTCTGCCGAGTCGTGACGATGCTCAGGCACTTGTTCGCGTTGTGTGTTACTGTGAGTCAAGAGCTTTGATTTCGAGATAGCCGACGAGGGAGGGGTGGCGAGTATAAACGGCGTCGGAGATATGAAAAGGGGCGGCTGTTGCCCAATCGAATGACACAGAAGTATGCCGATCAACGAGAGCTGTATGCTGAGGTGCCTGTATTGGAGTGCAGAGTTCGGTGACGTGGTGCGCGGGAGGAGACGAGATGATGGTTTCGAAAAGGTCGTTCGGAACAGAGATACCGTTGAACGGCGACAGTGACCGCGGATCGCTTCGTATGTGTCTTTGCTAACTGGACCCTCCTATTCGTCACGGCTGACACTCTCTCGCACTTGGCCGGTAAGTAGAACAGACGCGCTTTTCTCTCGCTCGCATGGGACACCCTGTCAGCAGCCACGCATGTTCCTAAGAAGCACGGTGAAAGCATGTGAGCTCTAGTTCGATCTCACACTTTCGCCACCTTCTCTCACTCGGATCCGTAGTATGTTGCCCCGTCATGTTTCAACCTCCTCCACAGGGTAGCATGTCTCTGCTGGGGAGACACATATTTATACTAGTCATTGTCTTGTACTTAGTTCTTACATCTTATCGCAATCGACACCTGCGTTCACCGCCATTTGCTGCACGTTCTTCAACAAGCACACTCTGTGTCTCACACAGGCAAGCGGCGAGAGGCGTCCTGGCATTCGCTGTTTGAGGACGTCACCAATCCCACGGAACTCATAACTCCACACCGGCACATTTTCGCCGTCTTCTCTCGCAAGCGAGCGGATCAATCGACAATGTACTACATATACTGGCTCAAAAGTCTGGCGACGAGAGCCTCTAGCAGATGAGCCTCACAGCAGCGATCACGTGAGACTGTACAATGCATGAGATCATCGAGCTCAGGAGTAAGATACGGTGTGGCAGGAAAAGAGAATTGGCCGTTTACTTCAACGGCAACGGTGGCTCTTCATCTTCAGATCCAGATGAGGTTTGTTTGGTATCATCTAGTCGACTTGGAAGGCTCGCAATGTCAGTATTGCGAGTGTGCGATGGCCGTTGATCTAGAGGGCTGCCATCGGAAGCATCCCTAATTGGTTTGGTGTTTGGCTTCTTGCTATCTGTCGCTCTAGAATGCGATGACAGGATATGTGTGCGCCAGTAGGAGTCAAGATGAGCTTTGAGATCTGGCATATACTTGAACCCCTCGCCGGTATGATGGCTCGTCAACGGACCTTTGAGCAGCTGCTCGTAGGCGTGCTCGCTCTTCGGAAGAGCTTTCTTGCCCTCCTTGACCAGCTTGTCCGCCGTATCGAGTCGCAACGCAAAATCGACAGTGGGGTGAAACGACAAGTAGTGCTTTTTGTGCTTGAGCCGATCCGAGACGAGGTCCATCGACACGACATGAAGATGCAGATGTTCCATGCTCGGTACCGTATGAAAGGCCCGCTCTACGTTCCATGTGACACCGTGATGCTTCAACATGTCCTCCCTGATGTGCTCCATCACCCGATCACTTGTTTTTCGGACAGCATCGAGCACTTCTGCTGCATATGGACTCGCTAATAGCGTTGAGATGCTATGCATATGTGATGGCGGAACATTGTTAGAAGAAGTGGGCCCGAAGTTGAGCTTACCATTTGCAACGCTCAGCGTTGGAGTGCCGGTTTGCTTTTTGGTTTTCGATCCGGAAGCAGAGGCCTTGAATGGGATGCGAGGCAGTACGAGGAAGTGGTATTGAGACTTGGCAAACTTGTCGTAGATCGTGATCGTGCGGTCATCGTGAAACAGGACATTTTCGTCTGATGGTAGAGCCGATGGATCTTTGGCAGAAGCGATGCGCACCAGCGCTTTGTTCCAGGTTGGCGCCATGGCGGTACGAGCTCTTGATATGAGCTGACGCTGCAGTCCCCTCGGTGTATTTCGTGTGGACAGCAGTTTGACAGCGATCAGCAAGCTCTGGACGTGGAGGTGAAAATGTGAGTGTTATGATTGTGTGCTAAGACGAGCTCATCCGAAGTCCTGTAGGCTGGCGCTACAAGATTGATGCACCATTCAAAACTTGATTCCGCGTAGAAGCACCGCTGCAGTGGAGTGCCGTGGAGGTGATGAGTCCGGATGAAGAGATGAACGCTGTGCGCCATGTGAGATTTGGACCGTTACCACTCCGAGACTTCATGCACGCCAAAATCACAACTCTATCTGTTGAAGTCCATAATTTTACATGTCACCATACATCACTCTAATGCTCAATAGCTATAAGTTGTATTGCCACACTGTCTCATATCATCTGAAAGCCCTGCTTCTTCTCTCCAAGACTGTGTAATTGATATTGACATTGACTAAGAAAATTGTGCTATGAAGAAGAGCTGATTTTTTTTTTATTGTGGGACAGTTTATGGAGCATGCTCCCAAATAGTGACACCACTCCATTCCTGACCTTGTGGGCTTTTGACTACAATGAAACTTGCAATGTAACTTGGTGGGCACCTTCATACACATCAAAAGTAGTGACATGGAAAGTTTCAGCTCAAT
This sequence comes from Ustilago hordei, assembly GCF_900519145.1. NCBI lineage: Eukaryota > Fungi > Basidiomycota > Ustilaginomycetes > Ustilaginales > Ustilaginaceae > Ustilago > Ustilago hordei. Next base: position 1,208,600 of record NW_024545279.1, on the reverse strand, counting down.
CAGATGACTGTGAGTGATCCAGTGGCACTTCCAGTCTGACACCATCATATCTATACCATCATGCCAAAAACCACCCCAGAGAGGTGCTGATTGGCACTCTTTCACATCCAAAATGGGGAATCTACCTGTTCAGTTGCCAAGCAACTTGGTATGAGCAAGTCTACTGTGAATTGTATCAGCAAAAGCACCTCCACTGATGTTCCAAAGTCAAAGGGGGGCTGGCTGAGAAAACTCCAGCCTTGTCATGTTCACTTCCTGGACCACTATTTTGAGCTCAATTCAACCTCCACAGTCAGGAAAGCATGTCATGCACTGCAGGAGATGTTTCAAATCAAAGCATGCCCAACCACAGTAAGAAAAGCACTTCATTACTGTCATTACAAAGCATGAAGGTTAGTGAAAAAACCAAAGCTACTCAAGAGACATTACAAAGCCTGTGTCAGGGGTCTCGCGCCTGAAACCCAGGTCGGTCTGTCGAGATACTCGGTGACTATTAAACTGTGTGACAGCTATTGTCTCGGTATCGGTGACTATCAAGTTGTGCAGTGACAGCAGGTGGCGTTCGTTGTATATACTATCGTAGGTTTCGGCTGACCTCTGTGGACACTCCGTTCAGGGGTAGCTCGGCACGATCAATATCAATGTTATGATGACACCAAGGTCTGGTGTGGGTGTTGATGATGATGAGGTTGATGGTGTTGGTGATGAGATTGGTGATGTCGATGATAATGAGGTTGATGGTGTTGATGATAAGGTTGGTGGCGTCGATGATAATGAGGTTGATGGTGTTGGTGATAAGGTTGGTGGCGTCAACACGAGTGTCCAGTGTGTTGACTTGATGCTTGAAGTGATCCCCGGACCGCAGTGGACTACTGCCTTCGGTTCTATCTATATCCGGACCGCTAACCTGCTATGGGCGCCTTCGGACGTCAGGTAGTGGTGATACAACACACACACTACGATGAGGAGCAACCTTGATAGATTGCTGCTATGCTGACTGAAACTAATGTATACTTATGCTGAAGTGATAACTAGTTATGGTGAGTAGAGTGGATGAGGATCCACTCGACCTATGATGATGAGAAAGCATGGTTATATACCTCTACTCAGCATCGCCAGCGATGCTGCTCCTGCTCTCTCTCTCCAGAGAGTACCTTCTTCATCGAGTACTGCTCAGGGGCCTCTCCTGCTTGGCACCCCTGTGCCTCTTGAGTGGTGTCGACTCCTTCGACACTGCTCCTCCTCCTCATGACCTGTGTCGACTCCTTCGACACTGCTCCTCCTCCTCATGACCTGTGTCGACTCCCTGTCTCTCGAGCCCCTGAGTGGTAACCATCTGAGCTTGGTCCTCCTCATGGCTGCGCCTGCTCTTTGAGCTTGGTCCTCCTCGTGGCTGTGCCTGGTTCTCCTCGCATATGGGCTCAGTGCTCCTTTGCATGTGAATCCATAGGAGTCCATGGTCTCCATGGAGACTGCACTACGACCATGCTCTCTACTGGTATCGACTAGGTCTTCGATACCTGTGCTCCATCCATATGAACCAGTGACCCTCCTGCTTCTTGAGCATCCAGGCCCATGACACTACCCCCCTCTTAAGAGCCGAGCTCCGTCGAGGCATGCTCTGGTCTGGTTCATGCTGACTCCTCCTCCTTGACAACATCGCCAACATCATCCTTCCTCCTTCTCTCAACGTCATCCTCCTCTCTCTACTCCTCCTGTTCTCTACTTTGTCTACTCACTCGTCCCCCCTCCGACACCTCATACTCCTGGATGAGGTCGGGACAGTTGAGGTTCTCTACTGGTTCCCATGAAGCAGCTTCCTCTGAGTACCCTCTCCACAACACCTTGTACTCCGTAGTCCCATTGTGTGAACGCTTGTCGATGAGTGCTTCGACTTCGAAGTCGAGGTCCTCATCTGGAAGTGATGGTATGGTGGGCTGTTCAGCACGTTGAGGAAGAGAACTTGTTCTTGCTGGCTCGAGCATGGAGACATGGAACACATCATGCACCCTAAGGTTTGCTGGCAATGTGATTCGATAAGCTCGGCGTCCTACCCGTTCCTGAACTGGGTAGGGTCCTGCAAACCGGGTGTCTAACTTGGGTGTGGGTCTCCTTGTCTTCCAGTTTCGTCGGTTGATATAGACCATATCACCCACCTTAAACTCGATGTCCTTGTGCTTCCTGTTATACTGGTTTACTGATCTACGTTGTGCCTCTCTGATCTGCTCCTGGAGGTACTTGCAACGCTCCTTTCCATCCATGAGGTACTCGAAGCGACCTGGATCATTGACTCCTAGTCGTTGAGGGATGTCAGGATGAGCTTTGGGGTTCCATCCATAGCATGCAAAGAATGGTGAGACACCAATGCTGTTGTGGACCGTGTTGTTGTATACAAAGGCCGCAGTGTCCAGCAGGTTGGCCCAGTCATTCTGCTCATAGTTGCAGTACATCCTGAGATATTGCTCTATGACCTGGTTGACTCTCTCTGTCTGACCATCAGTTTGAGGATGGTAGGCCGTGCTAAGTGAGTGCTTCACACCCATTTGCTCTGCAAATGCCTTCCATGCTCCTGATATGAACTGCCTGCCTCGGTCCGAGACCATGTGATCTGGATATCCGAAGAGTCTAACCATGTGTCCATATAGCAATACTGCAGTCTGTTTGGCTGTGACTGTCTTATGGGTTGGAGCTAGTATGGCAAACTTGGTTAACCTGTCGATGATGACTAGGATAGAGTCATAGGTCTTGGAGTCATACTTCTTTGATGGTGGTAGTCCTTCAATGAAGTCGAGGGATATGGAGCCCCAGGGCCTGTCTGGGGTTGCTAGTGGCTGTAGCAAACCATATGGACGATGACGAGGAGCTTTGTACCTAGCACATACAGGACAACTTGCTACATAGTCTGCAATCCAAGCTGTCATGTTTGGCCACCAGTAATGTCGTTGAGCTGCCTTGATGGTAGCATCTCTTCCTACGTGTCCAGCAGTGATACCATCATGGCATTGGGTCATCACCATGAATCGCAGATGCTCTACAGAGAGAGACTGTCCATCTACCTCTTTGGCACTCCTTGAGTGTCGGTTGTTGGTCCTCCCTGGCATGATCACCTTGGGGATGACCAACCTTCCTCCACTGTACCATAGGTCATCCTTGAGTTCGAAAGGCTTCTTCCTATGTATCTCCTGTAGCTCTTGGTCTAAAGGCTGGAAGATCTTGACCAGGTCTTTGAGACCTTTTGATGCTATGGACTCCATCGAGATCATGGGGGCCACTAGGAGCGAGTCATGGTCTGCTGTCTCCTTGAACACTCGAGGAGGCAGTAGTTGCCTCACATTGTGATCCTGCTCTTCACCGGCTGGTTGCATGTCTGTCCTTCTGGTGAGAGCATCGGGTTCACCACCTTTGTCTCCTGGTCGATACTGCAATATGAAGTCGAAGTCTGCTAGTAGTATTGCCCATCGAGCTTGTCGACCTGTGATGCGTCTCTGTGACTTGAAGTACTTGAGGGCTTCATGGTCAGTGAGGATGACCAGTTGGTTTGGTAGTCCAGCTAGCATGTGTCGCCACTGAGTGAGGCAGGCGACCACAGCTAGGAGCTCCTTATCATGGATCTCATAGTTCTTCTCGGCAGAAGACATCTTCCTAGAGTAGAAGGCCACTGGATGCCATCGTCCTTCATGCTCCTGCTTGAGTACTCCTGCTATAGCAAAGTCACTTGCATCAGTCTCCAACCTTGTTGGAAGGTGGTAGTCGAAGTGCTGAAGCACTCCTGCTGATGTGAAGGCCTGGATGAGCTTGTGGAAGGCCTGTTGGGCCTCCTCTGGTAGCTCGAACTTCTTGAACCGTTCTATAGGCTTTACCAGTGCTGTCAAGGGCTTGGCTATGCGAGCAAAGTGGGCTATGAACCTTCGATAGAAGTTGGCAAAACCCAGGAACCTCTGGATGTCATGGATTGACTCTGGCATTGGCCACTCCTTGACAGTGCGCACCTTTTCTGGGTCCATCTCTATGCCCGTTGGCTTGATGATGTACCCCAGGAACTCGACTGTCTTGGTGTGGAACTCACACTTCGACAGCTTAGCAAAGAGCCTGTTGCTCCTTAAGCGAGTGAGGACCTCGGTGACATGCTTCACATGTACCTCTTCAGTGTCACTGAAGATCAGGAAGTCATCTAAGTATACCACTACATATACTCCAATGATGTCTCGGAAGATGTCATTGATGAATGACTGGAAGTGAGCCGGAGCATTGGCTAGGCCAAAGGGCATCACTAGGTACTCATAGAGTCCCAACTGAGTGCCAAAAGCTGTCTTCCATTCATCTCCTTTAGCAATCCGGATGAGGTTGTATGCTGCTCTAAGGTCTAGCTTGGTATAGATCCTTGCCTTCCTGAGTAAGAACAGCTGCTCCTCGATGAGGGGCAATGGTGCCCTGTTCTTGACAGTGATCTCGTTGAGACCTCTGTAGTCCACACAGAGTCTGAGACCTCCATCCTTCTTTGGTACGAAGAGCACTGGTGATCGTGCCGGGCTCTTCGATGGTCTTATGAACCCCTTCTCGAGGTTCTCATCCAAGTATCTCCTCAACTCGGACATCTCCTTGGGTCCCTTAAGGTATAGGGGCCCTTGAGGTGGCTTCCCTCCTTCTATCAACTCGAGGTGGAGATCATGCTCGGTATGATGGGGCAGCTTGTCTGCTTCCACCTCATCAAACACATCTCGCAGGTGTTGGTATGGCTTTGGTATGTCTGCAGCCGTCACCACCTTATCTACCTCCACCTCCATCTCGACTCCTTTGTCTGCGCCTGTAGGTACAAAACCAAAGGCTGGGAGTGATGATGGTGGCTCCTCTAACAGCATGAACCCTATGGGTCCATCTTCCAGAGCTGCTCGTAGTATGCGCTCTGCTGAGACAAACTCGTTACCATGAAGGGTTGGTCTCCTCATGGTTAGGTCCCCTGCTCTTGCTGCTTCAGGGGGTCTCCTAGGGGGTCGGTCCTGCTCCTGAGTCTTGAACTCCAGCTGGCCCGTATCCCATTGTATGGTGGGTTTGAGCCTCCTTAGCTCAGTGAACCCCAGGATGAGGTCATAGTCTGCAGTGTCGGCCACTGAAGCTTCGACCACACCCAGATTGTGTGTACCAATAGATACCTGCATGCTCGCAGAACTATTGATGGAGAGTTGGTGTCCGGTGACACCATGGATCGATCTTGTTTTTATGGGTTTTGTGGGTATTTGGTACTTACTAATGAAAGAATCTGATACTATGGACAAACCAGCACCGGTATCAGCTAGTATCCGAGCAGGATGGTCTTGAACCATTCCAGAGAGCTCCAGTACTGCTTTGCCTCCACTGGTAGAGAAACATATTTGACAATCTTGATATATACAGAGTGATGGCGAGGAGGTTTGTAGAGCAATGCATGCCATCAGTGCATCACCCCACTGACGTTTCCCTCATCGTCATCATCATCGTGCTCCTCCTCGTGATCGGGGTCCATGGGTTGGTATGAGCTGAGGTCCATGGCCTCGGGGTCACCTGTCTCAGTGCTGCCTGGGTGGCCATCTCCTGAGTCGGTGGCCTCCTCGAAGGGGTCTGCTGTGGTGACCATAACCTTTGGTCCCATGGGTCGAGAGCTAAGAGGGTTTACCCTCCTGCTGGGGCAGTCTCTGGCCCAATGGCCGATACCCTTGCATACATGACAGGTGTTGATACCTGGTGGAGCAGGGCTTCCTTGCTTCGAGGGTTGGGTGGGATGATGAGGAAGGGGTCGGTTTAGGTTTTGTATAGTTGTTTGTGTAGTTGCTTGTGATGGTGATCGAGCTGGATAAGTTTGAGTGGGTTGTCGGATGGGGATCGAACTTTGATTTGGCCGAGACCCAGTTCTTAGTGGAGGTGATGTGGCATTTGGAAGTGAGTGTCTAGCCGAGGACTGCTGTAGTAGCATCCTCTGTCGATCGATCTCCTCGACCTCTCGATACCACTCCCATCTCTTCCCAGGTGGATTCCTCTCGAACTTCTCCTGTATGCTACGAGTGAGACTACCTCTGAAGAGATCAATCACTAGCTCATTGTCATCTAGGTTGACCTGTCCTTCCAAGTCTCTGAACCGCTCTACATGACGTGTGGCGGCACCAGGAGCATCACTTGTGAGTCTGAGAGCCAACAGCTTGTTGTATGCCTCCATCCTAGCATTGCGTGGATTGAACTGCTCTGACAGTCGCTCTGTGAAGTAGTGCCAATCATTGAACAACCTTCCTTCTCTAGCTCTATCAATGCGGAGCTTGGAGGTCCACCACTCTCTTGCTGTCCCTTCCAGTTGAGCACCCATGTGATTGATCATCCTAGACTGCTCATACACCTGGTTGAACTTAAACCATGCTTCGGCTTCTAGAATGAAGATCTCCATGTCTCGGGGATTGAACTTTGGAAAGGGGGTGGCAATGGGCTTTGACCGGCTAAGCTCTGCCATGATGCTGGTATCCTCCTCGTGGTCCAGGGGGTAAGGATCCGTCCTAGTCCTGCTGTAGGGGTCCAGCTTAGTCTTGACATATCTTGGCCCAGTAGGTGAAGCATACTTCTCGTAGTTGATGTCCTCCTGCTCATCCAGGTTGAATGAGACTGATCGTCTTGGTCGTGGAGCTGGAGTAGGAGTATGTGGGTCTCCTATCATAGACTCATCTCCTCCTCCTGCATGGTCTTCTGAGTGAGAGAGGTCCATTGTCTCCTCCCTGCTCAGTTGAGCTCGTTGTAATCGTTCCTCTCGATGACCCTGTCTGGTAAGCTCTAGCTGTGCTTCCAATAGAGTGAGTAGTCTATCGAGCTTATTGTTGAGGTCTGGGTCCGTCATGGTGATCGTGAGCGTGAGGAGCTGCTTGAACGATCCACTCTAATGTCAGGGGTCTCGCGCCTGAAACCCAGGTCGGTCTGTCGAGATACTCGGTGACTATTAAACTGTGTGACAGCTATTGTCTCGGTATCGGTGACTATCAAGTTGTGCAGTGACAGCAGGTGGCGTTCGTTGTATATACTATCGTAGGTTTCGGCTGACCTCTGTGGACACTCCGTTCAGGGGTAGCTCGGCACGATCAATATCAATGTTATGATGACACCAAGGTCTGGTGTGGGTGTTGATGATGATGAGGTTGATGGTGTTGGTGATGAGATTGGTGATGTCGATGATAATGAGGTTGATGGTGTTGATGATAAGGTTGGTGGCGTCGATGATAATGAGGTTGATGGTGTTGGTGATAAGGTTGGTGGCGTCAACACGAGTGTCCAGTGTGTTGACTTGATGCTTGAAGTGATCCCCGGACCGCAGTGGACTACTGCCTTCGGTTCTATCTATATCCGGACCGCTAACCTGCTATGGGCGCCTTCGGACGTCAGGTAGTGGTGATACAACACACACACTACGATGAGGAGCAACCTTGATAGATTGCTGCTATGCTGACTGAAACTAATGTATACTTATGCTGAAGTGATAACTAGTTATGGTGAGTAGAGTGGATGAGGATCCACTCGACCTATGATGATGAGAAAGCATGGTTATATACCTCTACTCAGCATCGCCAGCGATGCTGCTCCTGCTCTCTCTCTCCAGAGAGTACCTTCTTCATCGAGTACTGCTCAGGGGCCTCTCCTGCTTGGCACCCCTGTGCCTCTTGAGTGGTGTCGACTCCTTCGACACTGCTCCTCCTCCTCATGACCTGTGTCGACTCCTTCGACACTGCTCCTCCTCCTCATGACCTGTGTCGACTCCTTCGACACTGCTCCTCCTCCTCATGACCTGTGTCGACTCCTTCGACACTGCTCCTCCTCCTCATGACCTGTGTCGACTCCCTGTCTCTCGAGCCCCTGAGTGGTAACCATCTGAGCTTGGTCCTCCTCATGGCTGCGCCTGCTCTTTGAGCTTGGTCCTCCTCGTGGCTGTGCCTGGTTCTCCTCGCATATGGGCTCAGTGCTCCTTTGCATGTGAATCCATAGGAGTCCATGGTCTCCATGGAGACTGCACTACGACCATGCTCTCTACTGGTATCGACTAGGTCTTCGATACCTGTGCTCCATCCATATGAACCAGTGACCCTCCTGCTTCTTGAGCATCCAGGCCCATGACAGCCTGTTGCAAATTTGCTAATGAGCACAAGGATATGACTGTTGAGGATTGGAAGAATGTGGTATGGTCTGATGAGATGAAGATCAACTTCTTTGGACCAGATGGTAAGCAGTTCTGTTGGATTAAGAATGCTGGCTTCAACAGCAAGCTTGTCAGGCCAACAGTCAAGTTCAGCAGCAGCTCCATCATGATCTGGGGCTGTATGACATGGGAAGGGGTGGGAGGTATGTGCTTGGTGCTGGGTTCAATGAATTCAGACCAATACATTGGTATCTTGAATGACAAGCTTTTAAAAACAATCTCAGATTTATGGCTTCAGCATGCATACACCAACATCATGTTTCAGCAAGACAATGACCTGAAACACACATCAAAGAAGACAATAATGTGGTTGGAAAGCAATAGCATTAAGGTTATGCAATGGCCAGCACAGTCACCAGACTTAAACCTGATTGAACACCTCTGGCACCATCTCAAAATGTGA